>NC_091498.1:9386987-9705900 GCF_947461875.1 Haliaeetus albicilla
TTGTGCCTGTGGGTAGGGTGCACGGGGATAGTGAAGACCAGCAAGAGCTTTCAGGGCTGGCCCCTTCCTTGTGGGAGAAGGAGCCAGACGTTTGCCTTTTCGGAAAGAGGCTCTGCCGACATTAAGCGCCGTGAGATATGCCGTCTAAGGTTAAGCACAGATGCCCAGTGCTGTTGTGCCTGTGGGTAGGGTGCACGGGGCCAGTGAAGACCAGCAAGAGCTTTCAGGGCTGGCCCCTTCCTTGTGGGAGAAGGAGCCGGACGTTTGCCTTTTCGGAAAGAGGCTCTGCCGAGAGCGAACGCCGTGAGATATGCCGTCTGTGGTTAAGCACAGATGCCCAGTGCTGTTGTGCCTGTGGGTAGGGTGCACGGGGACAGTGAAGACCAGCAAGAGCTTTCAGGGCTGGCCCCTTCCTTGTGGGAGAAGGAGCCGGACGTTTGCCTTTTCGGAAAGAGGCTCTGCCGAGAGCGAACGCAGTGAGATGCTGAGTCTCTGGGATAGCACAGATGCCCAGTGCTGTTGTGCCTATTCATAGGGTGCACGGGGCCAGTGAAGACCAGCAAGAGCTTTCAGGGCTGGCCCCTTCCTTGTGGGAGAAGGAGCCGGACGTTTGCCTTTTCGGAAAGAGGCTCTGCCGAGAACGAGCGCCGTGAGATATGCCGTCTGTGGTTAAGCACAGATGCCCAGTGCTGTTGTGCCTATGCACAGGGTGCACGGGGCCAGTGAAGACCAGCAAGAGCTTTCAGGGCTGGCCCCTTCCTTGTGGGAGAAGGAGCCGGACGTTTGCCTTTTCGGAAAGAGGCTCTGCCGAGAGCGAACGCCGTGAGATATGCCGTCTGTGGTTAAGCACAGATGCCCAGTGCTGTTGTGCCTGTGGGTAGGGTGCACGGGGCCAGTGAAGACCAGCAAGAGCTTTCAGGGCTGGCCCCTTCCTTGTGGGAGAAGGAGCCGGACGTTTGCCTTTTCGGAAAGAGGCTCTGCCGAGAGCGAACGCAGTGAGATGCTGAGTCTGTGGGAAAGCACAGATGCCCAGTGCTGTTGTGCCTGTGGGTAGGGTGCACGGGGACAGTGAAGACCAGCAAGAGCTTTCAGGGCTGGCCCCTTCCTTGTGGGAGAAGGAGCCGGACGTTTGCCTTTTCGGAAAGAGGCTCTGCCGAGAACGAGCGCCGTGTGATATGCCGTCTGTGGTTAAGCACAGATGCCCAGTGCTGTTGTGCCTGTGGATAGGGTGCACGGGGCCAGTGAAGACCAGCAAGAGCTTTCAGGGCTGGCCCCTTCCTTCTGGGAGAAGGAGCCGGACGTTTGCCTTTTCGGAAAGAGGCTCTGCCGAGAACGAGCGCCGTGAGATATGCCGTCTGTGGTTAAGCACAGATGCCCAGTGCTGTTGTGCCTGTGGGTAGGGTGCACGGGGACAGTGAAGACCAGCAAGAGCTTTCAGGGCTGGCCCCTTCCTTGTGGGAGAAGGAGCCGGACGTTTGCCTTTTCGGAAAGAGGCTCTGCCGAGAACGAGCGCCGTGAGATATGCCGTCTGTGGTTAAGCACAGATGCCCAGTGCTGTTGTGCCTATTCATAGGGTGCACGGGGACAGTGAAGACCAGCAAGAGCTTTCAGGGCTGGCCCCTTCCTTGTGGGAGAAGGAGCCGGACGTTTGCCTTTTCGGAAAGAGGCTCTGCCGAGAACGAGCGCCGTGAGATATGCCGTCTGTGGTTAAGCACAGATGCCCAGTGCTGTTGTGCCTGTGGGTAGGGTGCACGGGGACAGTGAAGACCAGCAAGAGCTTTCAGTGCTGGCCCCTTCCTTGTGGGAGAAGGAGCCGGACGTTTGCCTTTTCGGAAAGAGGCTCTGCCGAGAACGAGCGCCGTGAGATATGCCGTCTGTGGTTAATCACAGATGCCCAGTGCTGTTGTGCCTGTGGGTAGGGTGCACGGGGACAGTGAAGACCAGCAAGAGCTTTCAGGGCTGGCCCCTTCCTTGTGGGAGAAGGAGCCGGACGTTTGCCTTTTCGGAAAGAGGCTCTGCCGAGAGCGAACGCAGTGAGATGCTGAGTCTCTGGGAAAGCACAGATGCCCAGTGCTGTTGTGCCTGTGGGTAGGGTGCACGGGGATAGTGAAGACCAGCAAGAGCTTTCAGGGCTGGCCCCTTCCTTGTGGGAGAAGGAGCCGGACGTTTGCCTTTTCGGAAAGAGGCTCTGCCGAGAACGAGCGCCGTGAGATATGCCGTCTGTGGTTAAGCACAGATGCCCAGTGCTGTTGTGCCTGTGGGTAGGGTGCACGGGGCCAGTGAAGACCAGCAAGAGCTTTCAGGGCTGGCCCCTTCCTTGTGGGAGAAGGAGCCGGACGTTTGCCTTTTCGGAAAGAGGCTCTGCCGAGAACGAGCGCCGTGAGATATGCCGTCTGTGGTTAAGCACAGATGCCCAGTGCTGTTGTGCCTGTGGGTAGCGTGCACGGGGACAGTGAAGACCAGCAAGAGCTTTCAGGGCTGGCCCCTTCCTTGTGGGAGAAGGAGCCGGACGTTTGCCTTTTCGGAAAGAGGCTCTGCCGAGAGCGAACGCCGTGAGATATGCCGTCTGTGGTTAAGCACAGATGCCCAGTGCTGTTGTGCCTGTGGGTAGGGTGCACGGGGCCAGTGAAGACCAGCAAGAGCTTTCAGGGCTGGCCCCTTCCTTGTGGGAGAAGGAGCCGGACGTTTGCCTTTTCGGAAAGAGGCTCTGCCGAGAACGAACGCAGTGAGATGCTGAGTCTCTGGGAAAGCACAGATGCCCAGTGCTGTTGTGCCTGTGGGTAGGGTGCACGGGGACAGTGAAGACCAGCAAGAGCTTTCAGGGCTGGCCCCTTCCTTGTGGGAGAAGGAGCCGGACGTTTGCCTTTTCGGAAAGAGGCTCTGCCGAGAACGAGCGCCGTGAGATATGCCGTCTGTGGTTAAGCACAGATGCCCAGTGCTGTTGTGCCTGTGGGTAGGGTGCACGGGGATAGTGAAGACCAGCAAGAGCTTTCAGGGCTGGCCCCTTCCTTGTGGGAGAAGGAGCCGGACGTTTGCCTTTTCGGAAAGAGGCTCTGCCGAGAGCGAACGCCGTGAGATATGCCGTCTGTGGTTAAGCACAGATGCCCAGTGCTGTTGTGCCTGTGGGTAGGGTGCACGGGGCCAGTGAAGACCAGCAAGAGCTTTCAGGGCTGGCCCCTTCCTTGTGGGAGAAGGAGCCGGACGTTTGCCTTTTCGGAAAGAGGCTCTGCCGAGAACGAGCGCCGTGTGATATGCCGTCTGTGGTTAAGCACAGATGCCCAGTGCTGTTGTGCCTGTGGATAGGGTGCACGGGGCCAGTGAAGACCAGCAAGAGCTTTCAGGGCTGGCCCCTTCCTTCTGGGAGAAGGAGCCGGACGTTTGCCTTTTCGGAAAGAGGCTCTGCCGAGAACGAGCGCCGTGAGATATGCCGTCTGTGGTTAAGCACAGATGCCCAGTGCTGTTGTGCCTGTGGGTAGGGTGCACGGGGACAGTGAAGACCAGCAAGAGCTTTCAGGGCTGGCCCCTTCCTTGTGGGAGAAGGAGCCGGACGTTTGCCTTTTCGGAAAGAGGCTCTGCCGAGAACGAGCGCCGTGAGATATGCCGTCTGTGGTTAAGCACAGATGCCCAGTGCTGTTGTGCCTATTCATAGGGTGCACGGGGACAGTGAAGACCAGCAAGAGCTTTCAGGGCTGGCCCCTTCCTTCTGGGAGAAGGAGCCGGACGTTTGCCTTTTCGGAAAGAGGCTCTGCCGAGAACGAGCGCCGTGAGATATGCCGTCTGTGGTTAAGCACAGATGCCCAGTGCTGTTGTGCCTGTGGGTAGGGTGCACGGGGACAGTGAAGACCAGCAAGAGCTTTCAGGGCTGGCCCCTTCCTTGTGGGAGAAGGAGCCGGACGTTTGCCTTTTCGGAAAGAGGCTCTGCCGAGAGCGAACGCCGTGAGATATGCCGTCTGTGGTTAAGCACAGATGCCCAGTGCTGTTGTGCCTGTGGGTAGGGTGCACGGGGCCAGTGAAGACCAGCAAGAGCTTTCAGGGCTGGCCCCTTCCTTGTGGGAGAAGGAGCCGGACGTTTGCCTTTTCGGAAAGAGGCTCTGCCGAGAGCGAACGCAGTGAGATGCTGAGTCTCTGGGATAGCACAGATGCCCAGTGCTGTTGTGCCTGTGGATAGGGTGCACGGGGCCAGTGAAGACCAGCAAGAGCTTTCAGGGCTGGCCCCTTCCTTGTGGGAGAAGGAGCCGGACGTTTGCCTTTTTGGAAAGAGGCTCAGCCGAGAACGAGCGCCGTGAGATATGCCGTCTGTGGTTAAGCACAGATGCCCATTGCTGTTGTGCCTATGCATAGGGTGCACGGGGACAGTGAAGACCAGCAAGAGCTTTCAGGGCTGGCCCCTTCCTTGTGGGAGAAGGAGCCGGACGTTTGCCTTTTCGGAAAGAGGCTCTGCCGAGAACGAGCGCCGTGAGATATGCCGTCTGTGGTTAAGCACAGATGCCCAGTGCTGTTGTGCCTGTGGGTAGGGTGCACGGGGCCAGTGAAGACCAGCAAGAGCTTTCAGGGCTGGCCCCTTCCTTGTGGGAGAAGGAGCCGGACGTTTGCCTTTTCGGAAAGAGGCTCTGCCGAGAACGAGCGCCGTGAGATATGCCGTCTGTGGTTAAGCACAGATGCCCAGTGCTGTTGTGCCTGTGGGTAGCGTGCACGGGGACAGTGAAGACCAGCAAGAGCTTTCAGGGCTGGCCCCTTCCTTGTGGGAGAAGGAGCCGGACGTTTGCCTTTTCGGAAAGAGGCTCTGCCGAGAGCGAACGCCGTGAGATATGCCGTCTGTGGTTAAGCACAGATGCCCAGTGCTGTTGTGCCTGTGGGTAGGGTGCACGGGGCCAGTGAAGACCAGCAAGAGCTTTCAGGGCTGGCCCCTTCCTTGTGGGAGAAGGAGCCGGACGTTTGCCTTTTCGGAAAGAGGCTCTGCCGAGAACGAACGCAGTGAGATGCTGAGTCTCTGGGAAAGCACAGATGCCCAGTGCTGTTGTGCCTGTGGGTAGGGTGCACGGGGACAGTGAAGACCAGCAAGAGCTTTCAGGGCTGGCCCCTTCCTTGTGGGAGAAGGAGCCGGACGTTTGCCTTTTCGGAAAGAGGCTCTGCCGAGAACGAGCGCCGTGAGATATGCCGTCTGTGGTTAAGCACAGATGCCCAGTGCTGTTGTGCCTGTGGGTAGGGTGCACGGGGATAGTGAAGACCAGCAAGAGCTTTCAGGGCTGGCCCCTTCCTTGTGGGAGAAGGAGCCGGACGTTTGCCTTTTCGGAAAGAGGCTCTGCCGAGAGCGAACGCCGTGAGATATGCCGTCTGTGGTTAAGCACAGATGCCCAGTGCTGTTGTGCCTGTGGGTAGGGTGCACGGGGCCAGTGAAGACCAGCAAGAGCTTTCAGGGCTGGCCCCTTCCTTGTGGGAGAAGGAGCCGGACGTTTGCCTTTTCGGAAAGAGGCTCTGCCGAGAACGAGCGCCGTGTGATATGCCGTCTGTGGTTAAGCACAGATGCCCAGTGCTGTTGTGCCTGTGGATAGGGTGCACGGGGCCAGTGAAGACCAGCAAGAGCTTTCAGGGCTGGCCCCTTCCTTCTGGGAGAAGGAGCCGGACGTTTGCCTTTTCGGAAAGAGGCTCTGCCGAGAACGAGCGCCGTGAGATATGCCGTCTGTGGTTAAGCACAGATGCCCAGTGCTGTTGTGCCTGTGGGTAGGGTGCACGGGGACAGTGAAGACCAGCAAGAGCTTTCAGGGCTGGCCCCTTCCTTGTGGGAGAAGGAGCCGGACGTTTGCCTTTTCGGAAAGAGGCTCTGCCGAGAACGAGCGCCGTGAGATATGCCGTCTGTGGTTAAGCACAGATGCCCAGTGCTGTTGTGCCTATTCATAGGGTGCACGGGGACAGTGAAGACCAGCAAGAGCTTTCAGGGCTGGCCCCTTCCTTCTGGGAGAAGGAGCCGGACGTTTGCCTTTTCGGAAAGAGGCTCTGCCGAGAACGAGCGCCGTGAGATATGCCGTCTGTGGTTAAGCACAGATGCCCAGTGCTGTTGTGCCTGTGGGTAGGGTGCACGGGGACAGTGAAGACCAGCAAGAGCTTTCAGGGCTGGCCCCTTCCTTGTGGGAGAAGGAGCCGGACGTTTGCCTTTTCGGAAAGAGGCTCTGCCGAGAGCGAACGCCGTGAGATATGCCGTCTGTGGTTAAGCACAGATGCCCAGTGCTGTTGTGCCTGTGGGTAGGGTGCACGGGGCCAGTGAAGACCAGCAAGAGCTTTCAGGGCTGGCCCCTTCCTTGTGGGAGAAGGAGCCGGACGTTTGCCTTTTCGGAAAGAGGCTCTGCCGAGAGCGAACGCAGTGAGATGCTGAGTCTCTGGGATAGCACAGATGCCCAGTGCTGTTGTGCCTGTGGATAGGGTGCACGGGGCCAGTGAAGACCAGCAAGAGCTTTCAGGGCTGGCCCCTTCCTTGTGGGAGAAGGAGCCGGACGTTTGCCTTTTTGGAAAGAGGCTCAGCCGAGAACGAGCGCCGTGAGATATGCCGTCTGTGGTTAAGCACAGATGCCCATTGCTGTTGTGCCTATGCATAGGGTGCACGGGGACAGTGAAGACCAGCAAGAGCTTTCAGGGCTGGCCCCTTCCTTGTGGGAGAAGGAGCCGGACGTTTGCCTTTTCGGAAAGAGGCTCTGCCGAGAACGAGCGCCGTGAGATATGCCGTCTGTGGTTAAGCACAGATGCTCATTGCTGTTGTGCCTGTGGGTAGGGTGCACGGGGACAGTGAAGACCAGCAAGAGCTTTCAGGGCTGGCCCCTTCCTTGTGGGAGAAGGAGCCGGACGTTTGCCTTTTCGGAAAGAGGCTCTGCCGAGAGCGAACGCAGTGAGATGCTGAGTCTGTGGGAAACACAGATGCCCAGTGCTGTTGTGCCTGTGGGTAGGGTGCACGGGGATAGTGAAGACCAGCAAGAGCTTTCAGGGCTGGCCCCTTCCTTGTGGGAGAAGGAGCCGGACGTTTGCCTTTTCGGAAAGAGGCTCTGCCGAGAACGAGCGCCGTGAGATATGCCGTCTGTGGTTAAGCACAGATGCCCAGTGCTGTTGTGCCTATTCATAGGGTGCACGGGGCCAGTGAAGACCAGCAAGAGCTTTCAGGGCTGGCCCCTTCCTTGTGGGAGAAGGAGCCGGACGTTTGCCTTTTCGGAAAGAGGCTCTGCCGAGAACGAGCGCCGTGAGATATGCCGTCTGTGGTTAAGCACAGATGCCCATTGCTGTTGTGCCTGTGGGTAGGGTGCACGGGGCCAGTGAAGACCAGCAATAGCTTTCAGGGCTGGCCCCTTCCTTGTGGGAGAAGGAGCCAGAAGTTTGCCTTTTCGGAAAGAGGCTCTGCCGACATTAAGCGCCGTGAGATATGCCGTCTAAGGTTAAGCACAGATGCCCAGTGCTGTTGTGCCTGTGGGTAGGGTGCACGGGGCCAGTGAAGACCAGCAAGAGCTTTCAGGGCTGGCCCCTTCCTTGTGGGAGAAGGAGCCGGACGTTTGCCTTTTCGGAAAGAGGCTCTGCCGAGAGCGAACGCCGTGAGATATGCCGTCTGTGGTTAAGCACAGATGCCCATTGCTGTTGTGCCTGTGGGTAGGGTGCACGGGGCCAGTGAAGACCAGCAAGAGCTTTCAGGGCTGGCCCCTTCCTTGTGGGAGAAGGAGCCGGACGTTTGCCTTTTCGGAAAGAGGCTCTGCCGAGAACGAACGCCGTGAGATGCTGAGTCTCTGGGATAGCACAGATGCCCAGTGCTTTTGTGCCTATTCATAGGGTGCACGGGGCCAGTGAAGACCAGCAAGAGCTTTCAGGGCTGGCCCCTTCCTTGTGGGAGAAGGAGCCGGACGTTTGCCTTTTCGGAAAGAGGCTCTGCCGAGAACGAGCGCCGTGAGATATGCCGTCTGTGGTTAAGCACAGATGCCCAGTGCTGTTGTGCCTGTGGGTAGCGTGCACGGGGACAGTGAAGACCAGCAAGAGCTTTCAGGGCTGGCCCCTTCCTTGTGGGAGAAGGAGCCGGACGTTTGCCTTTTCGGAAAGAGGCTCTGCCGAGAGCGAACGCCGTGAGATATGCCGTCTGTGGTTAAGCACAGATGCCCAGTGCTGTTGTGCCTGTGGGTAGGGTGCACGGGGCCAGTGAAGACCAGCAAGAGCTTTCAGGGCTGGCCCCTTCCTTGTGGGAGAAGGAGCCGGACGTTTGCCTTTTCGGAAAGAGGCTCTGCCGAGAACGAACGCAGTGAGATGCTGAGTCTCTGGGAAAGCACAGATGCCCAGTGCTGTTGTGCCTGTGGGTAGGGTGCACGGGGACAGTGAAGACCAGCAAGAGCTTTCAGGGATGGCCCCTTCCTTGTGGGAGAAGGAGCCGGACGTTTGCCTTTTCGGAAAGAGGCTCTGCCGAGAGCGAACGCCGTGAGATATGCCGTCTGTGGTTAAGCACAGATGCCCAGTGCTGTTGTGCCTGTGGGTAGGGTGCACGGGGCCAGTGAAGACCAGCAAGAGCTTTCAGGGCTGGCCCCTTCCTTGTGGGAGAAGGAGCCGGACGTTTGCCTTTTCGGAAAGAGGCTCTGCCGAGAACGAGCGCCGTGTGATATGCCGTCTGTGGTTAAGCACAGATGCCCAGTGCTGTTGTGCCTGTGGATAGGGTGCACGGGGCCAGTGAAGACCAGCAAGAGCTTTCAGGGCTGGCCCCTTCCTTCTGGGAGAAGGAGCCGGACGTTTGCCTTTTCGGAAAGAGGCTCTGCCGAGAACGAGCGCCGTGAGATATGCCGTCTGTGGTTAAGCACAGATGCCCAGTGCTGTTGTGCCTGTGGGTAGGGTGCACGGGGACAGTGAAGACCAGCAAGAGCTTTCAGGGCTGGCCCCTTCCTTGTGGGAGAAGGAGCCGGACGTTTGCCTTTTCGGAAAGAGGCTCTGCCGAGAACGAGCGCCGTGAGATATGCCGTCTGTGGTTAAGCACAGATGCCCAGTGCTGTTGTGCCTATTCATAGGGTGCACGGGGACAGTGAAGACCAGCAAGAGCTTTCAGGGCTGGCCCCTTCCTTGTGGGAGAAGGAGCCGGACGTTTGCCTTTTCGGAAAGAGGCTCTGCCGAGAACGAGCGCCGTGAGATATGCCGTCTGTGGTTAAGCACAGATGCCCAGTGCTGTTGTGCCTGTGGGTAGGGTGCACGGGGCCAGTGAAGACCAGCAAGAGCTTTCAGGGCTGGCCCCTTCCTTGTGGGAGAAGGAGCCGGACGTTTGCCTTTTCGGAAAGAGGCTCTGCCGAGAGCGAACGCCGTGAGATATGCCGTCTGTGGTTAAGCACAGATGCCCAGTGCTGTTGTGCCTGTGGGTAGGGTGCACGGGGCCAGTGAAGACCAGCAAGAGCTTTCAGGGCTGGCCCCTTCCTTGTGGGAGAAGGAGCCGGACGTTTGCCTTTTCGGAAAGAGGCTCTGCCGAGAACGAACGCAGTGAGATGCTGAGTCTCTGGGAAAGCACAGATGCCCAGTGCTGTTGTGCCTGTGGGTAGGGTGCACGGGGACAGTGAAGACCAGCAAGAGCTTTCAGGGCTGGCCCCTTCCTTGTGGGAGAAGGAGCCGGACGTTTGCCTTTTCGGAAAGAGGCTCTGCCGAGAACGAGCGCCGTGAGATATGCCGTCTGTGGTTAAGCACAGATGCCCAGTGCTGTTGTGCCTGTGGGTAGGGTGCACGGGGATAGTGAAGACCAGCAAGAGCTTTCAGGGCTGGCCCCTTCCTTGTGGGAGAAGGAGCCGGACGTTTGCCTTTTCGGAAAGAGGCTCTGCCGAGAGCGAACGCCGTGAGATATGCCGTCTGTGGTTAAGCACAGATGCCCAGTGCTGTTGTGCCTGTGGGTAGGGTGCACGGGGCCAGTGAAGACCAGCAAGAGCTTTCAGGGCTGGCCCCTTCCTTGTGGGAGAAGGAGCCGGACGTTTGCCTTTTCGGAAAGAGGCTCTGCCGAGAACGAGCGCCGTGTGATATGCCGTCTGTGGTTAAGCACAGATGCCCAGTGCTGTTGTGCCTGTGGATAGGGTGCACGGGGCCAGTGAAGACCAGCAAGAGCTTTCAGGGCTGGCCCCTTCCTTCTGGGAGAAGGAGCCGGACGTTTGCCTTTTCGGAAAGAGGCTCTGCCGAGAACGAGCGCCGTGAGATATGCCGTCTGTGGTTAAGCACAGATGCCCAGTGCTGTTGTGCCTGTGGGTAGGGTGCACGGGGACAGTGAAGACCAGCAAGAGCTTTCAGGGCTGGCCCCTTCCTTGTGGGAGAAGGAGCCGGACGTTTGCCTTTTCGGAAAGAGGCTCTGCCGAGAACGAGCGCCGTGAGATATGCCGTCTGTGGTTAAGCACAGATGCCCAGTGCTGTTGTGCCTATTCATAGGGTGCACGGGGACAGTGAAGACCAGCAAGAGCTTTCAGGGCTGGCCCCTTCCTTCTGGGAGAAGGAGCCGGACGTTTGCCTTTTCGGAAAGAGGCTCTGCCGAGAACGAGCGCCGTGAGATATGCCGTCTGTGGTTAAGCACAGATGCCCAGTGCTGTTGTGCCTGTGGGTAGGGTGCACGGGGACAGTGAAGACCAGCAAGAGCTTTCAGGGCTGGCCCCTTCCTTGTGGGAGAAGGAGCCGGACGTTTGCCTTTTCGGAAAGAGGCTCTGCCGAGAGCGAACGCCGTGAGATATGCCGTCTGTGGTTAAGCACAGATGCCCAGTGCTGTTGTGCCTGTGGGTAGGGTGCACGGGGCCAGTGAAGACCAGCAAGAGCTTTCAGGGCTGGCCCCTTCCTTGTGGGAGAAGGAGCCGGACGTTTGCCTTTTCGGAAAGAGGCTCTGCCGAGAGCGAACGCAGTGAGATGCTGAGTCTCTGGGATAGCACAGATGCCCAGTGCTGTTGTGCCTGTGGATAGGGTGCACGGGGCCAGTGAAGACCAGCAAGAGCTTTCAGGGCTGGCCCCTTCCTTGTGGGAGAAGGAGCCGGACGTTTGCCTTTTTGGAAAGAGGCTCAGCCGAGAACGAGCGCCGTGAGATATGCCGTCTGTGGTTAAGCACAGATGCCCATTGCTGTTGTGCCTGTGGGTAGGGTGCACGGGGCCAGTGAAGACCAGCAAGAGCTTTCAGGGCTGGCCCCTTCCTTGTGGGAGAAGGAGCCGGACGTTTGCCTTTTCGGAAAGAGGCTCTGCCGAGAACGAGCGCCGTGAGATATGCCGTCTGTGGTTAAGCACAGATGCTCATTGCTGTTGTGCCTGTGGGTAGGGTGCACGGGGACAGTGAAGACCAGCAAGAGCTTTCAGGGCTGGCCCCTTCCTTGTGGGAGAAGGAGCCGGACGTTTGCCTTTTCGGAAAGAGGCTCTGCCGAGAGCGAACGCAGTGAGATGCTGAGTCTGTGGGAAACACAGATGCCCAGTGCTGTTGTGCCTGTGGGTAGGGTGCACGGGGATAGTGAAGACCAGCAAGAGCTTTCAGGGCTGGCCCCTTCCTTGTGGGAGAAGGAGCCGGACGTTTGCCTTTTCGGAAAGAGGCTCTGCCGAGAACGAGCGCCGTGAGATATGCCGTCTGTGGTTAAGCACAGATGCCCAGTGCTGTTGTGCCTATTCATAGGGTGCACGGGGCCAGTGAAGACCAGCAAGAGCTTTCAGGGCTGGCCCCTTCCTTGTGGGAGAAGGAGCCGGACGTTTGCCTTTTCGGAAAGAGGCTCTGCCGAGAACGAGCGCCGTGAGATATGCCGTCTGTGGTTAAGCACAGATGCCCATTGCTGTTGTGCCTGTGGGTAGGGTGCACGGGGCCAGTGAAGACCAGCAAGAGCTTTCAGGGCTGGCCCCTTCCTTGTGGGAGAAGGAGCCAGAAGTTTGCCTTTTCGGAAAGAGGCTCTGCCGACATTAAGCGCCGTGAGATATGCCGTCTAAGGTTAAGCACAGATGCCCAGTGCTGTTGTGCCTGTGGGTAGGGTGCACGGGGATAGTGAAGACCAGCAAGAGCTTTCAGGGCTGGCCCCTTCCTTGTGGGAGAAGGAGCCGGACGTTTGCCTTTTCGGAAAGAGGCTCTGCCGAGAACGAACGCAGTGAGATGCTGAGTCTCTGGGAAAGCACAGATGCCCAGTGCTGTTGTGCCTGTGGATAGGGTGCACGGGGCCAGTGAAGACCAGCAAGAGCTTTCAGGGCTGGCCCCTTCCTTCTGGGAGAAGGAGCCGGACGTTTGCCTTTTCGGAAAGAGGCTCTGCCGAGAACGAGCGCCGTGAGATATGCCGTCTGTGGTTAAGCACAGATGCCCAGTGCTGTTGTGCCTGTGGGTAGGGTGCACGGGGCCAGTGAAGACCAGCAAGAGCTTTCAGGGCTGGCCCCTTCCTTCTGGGAGAAGGAGCCGGACGTTTGCCTTTTCGGAAAGAGGCTCTGCCGAGAACGAGCGCCGTGAGATATGCCGTCTGTGGTTAAGCACAGATGCCCAGTGCTGTTGTGCCTGTGGGTAGGGTGCACGGGGACAGTGAAGACCAGCAAGAGCTTTCAGGGCTGGCCCCTTCCTTGTGGGAGAAGGAGCCGGACGTTTGCCTTTTCGGAAAGAGGCTCTGCCGAGAACGAGCGCCGTGAGATATGCCGTCTGTGGTTAAGCACAGATGCCCAGTGCTGTTGTGCCTATTCATAGGGTGCACGGGGACAGTGAAGACCAGCAAGAGCTTTCAGGGCTGGCCCCTTCCTTGTGGGAGAAGGAGCCGGACGTTTGCCTTTTCGGAAAGAGGCTCTGCCGAGAACGAGCGCCGTGAGATATGCCGTCTGTGGTTAAGCACAGATGCCCAGTGCTGTTGTGCCTGTGGGTAGGGTGCACGGGGCCAGTGAAGACCAGCAAGAGCTTTCAGGGCTGGCCCCTTCCTTGTGGGAGAAGGAGCCGGACGTTTGCCTTTTCGGAAAGAGGCTCTGCCGAGAACGAGCGCCGTGAGATATGCCGTCTGTGGTTAATCACAGATGCCCAGTGCTGTTGTGCCTGTGGGTAGGGTGCACGGGGCCAGTGAAGACCAGCAAGAGCTTTCAGGGCTGGCCCCTTCCTTGTGGGAGAAGGAGCCGGACGTTTGCCTTTTCGGAAAGAGGCTCTGCCGAGAGCGAACGCAGTGAGATGCTGAGTCTCTGGGAAAGCACAGATGCCCAGTGCTGTTGTGCCTGTGGGTAGGGTGCACGGGGATAGTGAAGACCAGCAAGAGCTTTCAGGGCTGGCCCCTTCCTTGTGGGAGAAGGAGCCGGACGTTTGCCTTTTCGGAAAGAGGCTCTGCCGAGAACGAGCGCCGTGAGATATGCCGTCTGTGGTTAAGCACAGATGCCCAGTGCTGTTGTGCCTATGCATAGGGTGCACGGGGCCAGTGAAGACCAGCAAGAGCTTTCAGGGCTGGCCCCTTCCTTGTGGGAGAAGGAGCCGGACGTTTGCCTTTTCGGAAAGAGGCTCTGCCGAGAACGAGCGCCGTGTGATATGCCGTCTGTGGTTAAGCACAGATGCCCAGTGCTGTTGTGCCTGTGGGTAGGGTGCACGGGGCCAGTGAAGACCAGCAAGAGCTTTCAGGGCTGGCCCCTTCCTTGTGGGAGAAGGAGCCAGACGTTTGCCTTTTCGGAAAGAGGCTCTGCCGACATTAAGCGCCGTGAGATATGCCGTCTAAGGTTAAGCACAGATGCCCAGTGCTGTTGTGCCTGTGGGTAGGGTGCACGGGGCCAGTGAAGACCAGCAAGAGCTTTCAGGGCTGGCCCCTTCCTTGTGGGAGAAGGAGCCGGACGTTTGCCTTTTCGGAAAGAGGCTCTGCCGAGAGCGAACGCAGTGAGATGCTGAGTCTCTGGGATAGCACAGATGCCCAGTGCTGTTGTGCCTATTCATAGGGTGCACGGGGATAGTGAAGACCAGCAAGAGCTTTCAGGGCTGGCCCCTTCCTTGTGGGAGAAGGAGCCAGACGTTTGCCTTTTCGGAAAGAGGCTCTGCCGAGAACGAGCGCCGTGAGATATGCCGTCTAAGGTTAAGCACAGGTGCCCAGTGCTGTTGTGCCTGTGGGTAGGGTGCACGCGGCCAGTGAAGACCAGCAAGAGCTTTCAGGGCTGGCCCCTTCCTTGTGGGAGAAGGAGCCGGACGTTTGCCTTTTCGGAAAGAGGCTCTGCCGAGAACGAGCGCCGTGTGATATGCCGTCTGTGGTTAAGGACAGATGCCCAGTGCTGTTGTGCCTGTGGGTAGGGTGCACGGGGCCAGTGAAGACCAGCAAGAGCTTTCAGGGCTGGCCCCTTCCTTGTGGGAGAAGGAGCCGGACGTTTGCCTTTTCGGAAAGAGGCTCTGCCGAGAACGAGCGCCGTGAGATATGCCGTCTGTGGTTAAGCACAGATGCCCAGTGCTGTTGTGCCTGTGGGTAGGGTGCACGGGGACAGTGAAGACCAGCAAGAGCTTTCAGGGCTGGCCCCTTCCTTGTGGGAGAAGGAGCCGGACGTTTGCCTTTTCGGAAAGAGGCTCTGCCGAGAACGAGCGCCGTGAGATATGCCGTCTGTGGTTAAGCACAGATGCCCAGTGCTGTTGTGCCTTTGGGTAGGGTGCACGCGGCCAGTGAAGACCAGCAAGAGCTTTCAGGGCTGGCCCCTTCCTTGTGGGAGAAGGAGCCGGACGTTTGCCTTTTCGGAAAGAGGCTCTGCCGAGAGCGAACGCCGTGAGATATGCCGTCTGTGGTTAAGCACAGATGCCCAGTGCTGTTGTGCCTGTGGGTAGGGTGCACGGGGCCAGTGAAGACCAGCAAGAGCTTTCAGGGCTGGCCCCTTCCTTGTGGGAGAAGGAGCCGGACGTTTGCCTTTTCGGAAAGAGGCTCTGCCGAGAGCGAACGCAGTGAGATGCTGAGTCTCTGGGATAGCACAGATGCCCAGTGCTGTTGTGCCTGTGGGTAGGGTGCACGGGGACAGTGAAGACCAGCAAGAGCTTTCAGGGCTGGCCCCTTCCTTGTGGGAGAAGGAGCCAGACGTTTGCCTTTTCGGAAAGAGGCTCTGCCGAGAACGAGCGCCGTGAGATATGCCGTCTAAGGTTAAGCACAGGTGCCCAGTGCTGTTGTGCCTGTGGGTAGGGTGCACGCGGCCAGTGAAGACCAGCAAGAGCTTTCAGGGCTGGCCCCTTCCTTGTGGGAGAAGGAGCCGGACGTTTGCCTTTTCGGAAAGAGGCTCTGCCGAGAACGAGCGCCGTGTGATATGCCGTCTGTGGTTAAGCACAGATGCCCAGTGCTGTTGTGCCTGTGGATAGGGTGCACGGGGCCAGTGAAGACCAGCAAGAGCTTTCAGGGCTACCCCTTCCTTGTGGGAGAAGGAGCCGGACGTTTGCCTTTTCGGAAAGAGGCTCTGCCGAGAACGAGCGCCGTGAGATATGCCGTCTGTGGTTAAGCACAGATGCCCAGTGCTGTTGTGCCTATTCATAGGGTGCACGGGGACAGTGAAGACCAGCAAGAGCTTTCAGGGCTGGCCCCTTCCTTGTGGGAGAAGGAGCCGGACGTTTGCCTTTTCGGAAAGAGGCTCTGCCGAGAGCGAACGCAGTGAGATGCTGAGTCTCTGGGAAAGCACAGATGCCCAGTGCTGTTGTGCCTGTGGGTAGGGTGCACGGGGATAGTGAAGACCAGCAAGAGCTTTCAGGGCTGGCCCCTTCCTTGTGGGAGAAGGAGCCGGACGTTTGCCTTTTTTGAAAGAGGCTCTGCCGAGAACGAGCGCCGTGAGATATGCCGTCTGTGGTTAAGCACAGATGCCCAGTGCTGTTGTGCCTGTGGGTAGGGTGCACGGGGACAGTGAAGACCAGCAAGAGCTTTCAGGGCTGGCCCCTTCCTTGTGGGAGAAGGAGCCGGACGTTTGCCTTTTCGGAAAGAGGCTCTGCCGAGAACGAGCGCCGTGAGATATGCCGTCTGTGGTTAAGCACAGATGCCCAGTGCTGTTGTGCCTATGCATAGGGTGCACGGGGCCAGTGAAGACCAGCAAGAGCTTTCAGGGCTGGCCCCTTCCTTGTGGGAGAAGGAGCCGGACGTTTGCCTTTTCGGAAAGAGGCTCTGCCGAGAACGAGCGCCGTGAGATATGCCGTCTGTGGTTAAGCACAGATGCCCAGTGCTGTTGTGCCTGTGGGTAGGGTGCACGGGGATAGTGAAGACCAGCAAGAGCTTTCAGGGCTGGCCCCTTCCTTGTGGGAGAAGGAGCCGGACGTTTGCCTTTTCGGAAAGAGGCTCTGCCGAGAGCGAACGCCGTGAGATATGCCGTCTGTGGTTAAGCACAGATGCCCAGTGCTGTTGTGCCTGTGGATAGGGTGCACGGGGCCAGTGAAGACCAGCAAGAGCTTTCAGGGCTGGCCCCTTCCTTCTGGGAGAAGGAGCCGGACGTTTGCCTTTTTGGAAAGAGGCTCTGCCGAGAACGAGCGCCGTGAGATATGCCGTCTGTGGTTAAGCACAGATGCCCAGTGCTGTTGTGCCTGTGGGTAGGGTGCACGGGGACAGTGAAGACCAGCAAGAGCTTTCAGGGCTGGCCCCTTCCTTGTGGGAGAAGGAGCCAGACGTTTGCCTTTTCGGAAAGAGGCTCTGCCGACATTAAGCGCCGTGAGATATGCCGTCTGTGGTTAAGCACAGATGCCCAGTGCTGTTGTGCCTATTCATAGGGTGCACGGGGACAGTGAAGACCAGCAAGAGCTTTCAGGGCTGGCCCCTTCCTTGTGGGAGAAGGAGCCGGACGTTTGCCTTTTCGGAAAGAGGCTCTGCCGAGAACGAGCGCCGTGAGATATGCCGTCTGTGGTTAAGCACAGATGCCCATTGCTGTTGTGCCTGTGGGTAGGGTGCACGGGGCCAGTGAAGACCAGCAAGAGCTTTCAGGGCTGGCCCCTTCCTTGTGGGAGAAGGAGCCAGACGTTTGCCTTTTCGGAAAGAGGCTCTGCCGACATTAAGCGCCGTGAGATATGCCGTCTGTGGTTAAGGACAGATGCCCAGTGCTGTTGTGCCTGTGGGTAGGGTGCACGGGGCCAGTGAAGACCAGCAAGAGCTTTCAGGGCTGGCCCCTTCCTTGTGGGAGAAGGAGCCGGACGTTTGCCTTTTCGGAAAGAGGCTCTGCCGAGAGCGAACGCCGTGAGATATGCCGTCTGTGGTTAAGCACAGATGCCCAGTGCTGTTGTGCCTGTGGGTAGGGTGCACGGGGCCAGTGAAGACCAGCAAGAGCTTTCAGGGCTGGCCCCTTCCTTGTGGGAGAAGGAGCCGGACGTTTGCCTTTTCGGAAAGAGGCTCTGCCGAGAGCGAACGCAGTGAGATGCTGAGTCTCTGGGATAGCACAGATGCCCAGTGCTGTTGTGCCTATTCATAGGGTGCACGGGGATAGTGAAGACCAGCAAGAGCTTTCAGGGCTGGCCCCTTCCTTGTGGGAGAAGGAGCCAGACGTTTGCCTTTTCGGAAAGAGGCTCTGCCGAGAACGAGCGCCGTGAGATATGCCGTCTAAGGTTAAGCACAGGTGCCCAGTGCTGTTGTGCCTGTGGGTAGGGTGCACGGGGACAGTGAAGACCAGCAAGAGCTTTCAGGGCTGGCCCCTTCCTTGTGGGAGAAGGAGCCAGACGTTTGCCTTTTCGGAAAGAGGCTCTGCCGAGAACGAGCGCCGTGAGATGCTGAGTCTCTGGGAAAGCACAGATGCCCATTGCTGTTGTGCCTGTGGATAGGGTGCACGGGGCCAGTGAAGACCAGCAAGAGCTTTCAGGGCTGGCCCCTTCCTTGTGGGAGAAGGAGCCGGACGTTTGCCTTTTTGGAAAGAGGCTCTGCCGAGAACGAGCGCCGTGAGATATGCCGTCTGTGGTTAAGCACAGATGCCCAGTGCTGTTGTGCCTATTCATAGCGTGCACGGGGACAGTGAAGACCAGCAAGAGCTTTCAGGGCTGGCCCCTTCCTTGTGGGAGAAGGAGCCGGACGTTTGCCTTTTTGGAAAGAGGCTCAGCCGAGAACGAGCGCCGTGAGATATGCCGTCTGTGGTTAAGCACAGATGCCCATTGCTGTTGTGCCTATGCATAGGGTGCACGGGGCCAGTGAAGACCAGCAAGAGCTTTCAGGGCTGGCCCCTTCCTTGTGGGAGAAGGAGCCGGACGTTTGCCTTTTCGGAAAGAGGCTCTGCCGAGAACGAGCGCCGTGAGATATGCCGTCTGTGGTTAAGCACAGATGCTCATTGCTGTTGTGCCTGTGGATAGGGTGCACGGGGACAGTGAAGACCAGCAAGAGCTTTCAGGGCTGGCCCCTTCCTTGTGGGAGAAGGAGCCGGACGTTTGCCTTTTCGGAAAGAGGCTCTGCCGAGAACGAGCGCCGTGAGATATGCCGTCTGTGGTTAAGCACAGATGCCCAGTGCTGTTGTGCCTGTGGGTAGGGTGCACGGGGATAGTGAAGACCAGCAAGAGCTTTCAGGGCTGGCCCCTTCCTTGTGGGAGAAGGAGCCGGACGTTTGCCTTTTCGGAAAGAGGCTCTGCCGAGAACGAGCGCCGTGAGATATGCCGTCTGTGGTTAAGCACAGATGCCCAGTGCTGTTGTGCCTATTCATAGGGTGCACGGGGACAGTGAAGACCAGCAAGAGCTTTCAGGGCTGGCCCCTTCCTTGTGGGAGAAGGAGCCGGACGTTTGCCTTTTCGGAAAGAGGCTCTGCCGAGAACGAGCGCCGTGAGATATGCCGTCTGTGGTTAAGCACAGATGCCCATTGCTGTTGTGCCTGTGGGTAGGGTGCACGGGGCCAGTGAAGACCAGCAAGAGCTTTCAGGGCTGGCCCCTTCCTTGTGGGAGAAGGAGCCAGACGTTTGCCTTTTCGGAAAGAGGCTCTGCCGACATTAAGCGCCGTGAGATATGCCGTCTGTGGTTAAGGACAGATGCCCAGTGCTGTTGTGCCTGTGGGTAGGGTGCACGGGGCCAGTGAAGACCAGCAAGAGCTTTCAGGGCTGGCCCCTTCCTTGTGGGAGAAGGAGCCGGACGTTTGCCTTTTCGGAAAGAGGCTCTGCCGCGAGCGAACGCCGTGAGATATGCCGTCTGTGGTTAAGCACAGATGCCCAGTGCTGTTGTGCCTGTGGGTAGGGTGCACGGGGCCAGTGAAGACCAGCAAGAGCTTTCAGGGCTGGCCCCTTCCTTGTGGGAGAAGGAGCCGGACGTTTGCCTTTTCGGAAAGAGGCTCTGCCGAGAGCGAACGCAGTGAGATGCTGAGTCTCTGGGATAGCACAGATGCCCAGTGCTGTTGTGCCTATTCATAGGGTGCACGGGGATAGTGAAGACCAGCAAGAGCTTTCAGGGCTGGCCCCTTCCTTGTGGGAGAAGGAGCCAGACGTTTGCCTTTTCGGAAAGAGGCTCTGCCGAGAACGAGCGCCGTGAGATATGCCGTCTGAGGTTAAGCACAGGTGCCCAGTGCTGTTGTGCCTGTGGGTAGGGTGCACGGGGACAGTGAAGACCAGCAAGAGCTTTCAGGGCTGGCCCCTTCCTTGTGGGAGAAGGAGCCAGACGTTTGCCTTTTCGGAAAGAGGCTCTGCCGAGAACGAGCGCCGTGAGATGCTGAGTCTCTGGGAAAGCACAGATGCCCAGTGCTGTTGTGCCTGTGGGTAGGGTGCACGGGGCCAGTGAAGACCAGCAAGAGCTTTCAGGGCTGGCCCCTTCCTTGTGGGAGAAGGAGCCGGACGTTTGCCTTTTTGGAAAGAGGCTCAGCCGAGAACGAGCGCCGTGAGATATGCCGTCTGTGGTTAATCACAGATGCCCAGTGCTGTTGTGCCTGTGGGTAGCGTGCACGGGGACAGTGAAGACCAGCAAGAGCTTTCAGGGCTGGCCCCTTCCTTGTGGGAGAAGGAGCCGGACGTTTGCCTTTTCGGAAAGAGGCTCTGCCGAGAGCGAACGCCGTGAGATATGCCGTCTGTGGTTAAGCACAGATGCCCAGTGCTGTTGTGCCTATTCCTAGGGTGCACGGGGATAGTGAAGACCAGCAAGAGCTTTCAGGGCTGGCCCCTTCCTTGTGGGAGAAGGAGCCGGACGTTTGCCTTTTCGGAAAGAGGCTCTGCCGAGAACGAACGCAGTGAGATGCTGAGTCTCTGGGAAAGCACAGATGCCCAGTGCTGTTGTGCCTGTGGGTAGGGTGCACGGGGACAGTGAAGACCAGCAAGAGCTTTCAGGGCTGGCCCCTTCCTTGTGGGAGAAGGAGCCGGACGTTTGCCTTTTCGGAAAGAGGCTCTGCCGAGAACGAGCGCCGTGAGATATGCCGTCTGTGGTTAAGCACAGATGCCCATTGCTGTTGTGCCTGTGGGTAGGGTGCACGGGGCCAGTGAAGACCAGCAAGAGCTTTCAGGGCTGGCCCCTTCCTTGTGGGAGAAGGAGCCGGACGTTTGCCTTTTGGAAGGATGCTCTGCCGAGAACGAGCGCCGTGAGATGCTGAGTCTCTGGGAAAGCACAGATGCCCAGTGCTGTTGTGCCTGTGGGTAGGGTGCACGGGGACAGTGAAGACCAGCAAGAGCTTTCAGGGCTGGCCCCTTCCTTGTGGGAGAAGGAGCCGGACGTTTGCCTTTTCGGAAAGAGGCTCTGCCGAGAACGAGCGCCGTGAGATATGCCGTCTGTGGTTAAGGACAGATGCCCAGTGCTGTTGTGCCTATGCATAGGGTGCACGGGGCCAGTGAAGACCAGCAAGAGCTTTCAGGGCTGGCCCCTTCCTTGTGGGAGAAGGAGCCGGACGTTTGCCTTTTCGGAAAGAGGCTCTGCCGAGAACGAGCGCCGTGAGATGCTGATTCTCTGGGAAAGCACAGATGCCCAATGCTGTTGTGCCTGTGGGTAGGGTGCACGGGGACAGTGAAGACCAGCAAGAGCTTTCAGGGCTGGCCCCTTCCTTGTGGGAGAAGGAGCCGGACGTTTGCCTTTTCGGAAAGAGGCACTGCTGAGAATGAGCGCCGTGAGATATGCCGTCTGCGGTTAAGCACAGATGCCCAGTGCTGTTGTGCCTGTGGGCAGGGTGCACGGGGACAGTGAAGACCAGGAAGAGCTTTCAGGGCTGGCCCCTTCCTTGTGGGAGAAGGAGCCGGACGTTTGCCTTTTCGGAAAGAGGCACTGCCGAGAACGAGCGCCGTGAGATATGCCGTCTGTGGTTAAGCACAGATGCCCAGTGCTGTTGTGCCTGTGGGTAGGGTGCACGGGGATAGTGAAGACCAGCAAGAGCTTTCAGGGCTGGCCCCTTCCTTGTGGGAGAAGGAGCCGGACGTTTGCCTTTTCGGAAAGAGGCTCTGCCGAGAGCGAACGCCGTGAGATATGCCGTCTGTGGTTAAGCACAGATGCCCAGTGCTGTTGTGCCTGTGGTTAGGGTGCACGGGGCCAGTGAAGACCAGCAAGAGCTTTCAGGGCTGGCCCCTTCCTTGTGGGAGAAGGAGCCGGACGTTTGCCTTTTCGGAAAGAGGCTCTGCCGAGAACGAGCGCCGTGTGATATGCCGTCTGTGGTTAAGCACAGATGCCCAGTGCTGTTGTGCCTGTGGATAGGGTGCACGGGGCCAGTGAAGACCAGCAAGAGCTTTCAGGGCTGGCCCCTTCCTTGTGGGAGAAGGAGCCGGACGTTTGCCTTTTCGGAAAGAGGCTCTGCCGAGAACGAGCGCCGTGAGATATGCCGTCTGTGGTTAAGCACAGATGCCCAGTGCTGTTGTGCCTGTGGGTAGGGTGCACGGGGACAGTGAAGACCAGCAAGAGCTTTCAGGGCTGGCCCCTTCCTTGTGGGAGAAGGAGCCGGACGTTTGCCTTTTCGGAAAGAGGCTCTGCCGAGAACGAGCGCCGTGAGATATGCCGTCTGTGGTTAAGCACAGATGCCCAGTGCTGTTGTGCCTATTCATAGGGTGCACGGGGACAGTGAAGACCAGCAAGAGCTTTCAGGGCTGGCCCCTTCCTTGTGGGAGAAGGAGCCGGACGTTTGCCTTTTCGGAAAGAGGCTCTGCCGAGAACGAGCGCCGTGAGATATGCCGTCTGTGGTTAAGCACAGATGCCCATTGCTGTTGTGCCTATTCATAGGGTGCACGGGGCCAGTGAAGACCAGCAAGAGCTTTCAGGGCTGGCCCCTTCCTTGTGGGAGAAGGAGCCGGACGTTTGCCTTTTCGGAAAGAGGCTCTGCCGAGAACGAGCGCCGTGAGATATGCCGTCTGTGGTTAAGCACAGATGCTCACTGCTGTTGTGCCTGTGGGTAGGGTGCACGGGGACAGTGAAGACCAGCAAGAGCTTTCAGGGCTGGCCCCTTCCTTGTGGGAGAAGGAGCCGGACGTTTGCCTTTTCGGAAAGAGGCTCTGCCGAGAGCGAACGCAGTGAGATGCTGAGTCTCTGGGAAAGCACAGATGCCCAGTGCTGTTGTGCCTGTGGGTAGGGTGCACGGGGATAGTGAAGACCAGCAAGAGCTTTCAGGGCTGGCCCCTTCCTTGTGGGAGAAGGAGCCGGACGTTTGCCTTTTCGGAAAGAGGCTCTGCCGAGAACGAGCGCCGTGAGATATGCCGTCTGTGGTTAAGCACAGATGCCCAGTGCTGTTGTGCCTATTCATAGGGTGCACGGGGACAGTGAAGACCAGCAAGAGCTTTCAGGGCTGGCCCCTTCCTTGTGGGAGAAGGAGCCGGACGTTTGCCTTTTCGGAAAGAGGCTCTGCCGAGAACGAGCGCCGTGAGATATGCCGTCTGTGGTTAAGCACAGATGCCCATTGCTGTTGTGCCTGTGGGTAGGGTGCACGGGGCCAGTGAAGACCAGCAAGAGCTTTCAGGGCTGGCCCCTTCCTTGTGGGAGAAGGAGCCAGACGTTTGCCTTTTCGGAAAGAGGCTCTGCCGAGAACGAGCGCCGTGAGATATGCCGTCTGTGGTTAAGCACAGATGCCCAGTGCTGTTGTGCCTGTGGATAGGGTGCACGGGGACAGTGAAGACCAGCAAGAGCTTTCAGGGCTGGCCCCTTCCTTGTGGGAGAAGGAGCCGGACGTTTGCCTTTTCGGAAAGAGGCTCTGCCGAGAACGAGCGCCGTGAGATATGCCGTCTGTGGTTAAGCACAGATGCCCAGTGCTGTTGTGCCTATGCATAGGGTGCACGGGGACAGTGAAGACCAGCAAGAGCTTTCAGGGCTGGCCCCTTCCTTGTGGGAGAAGGAGCCGGACGTTTGCCTTTTCGGAAAGAGGCTCTGCCGAGAGCGAACGTCGTGAGATATGCCGTCTGTGGTTAAGCACAGATGCCCAGTGCTGTTGTGCCTGTGGGTAGGGTGCACGGGGCCAGTGAAGACCAGCAAGAGCTTTCAGGGCTGGCCCCTTCCTTGTGGGAGAAGGAGCCGGACGTTTGCCTTTTCGGAAAGAGGCTCTGCCGAGAACGAGCGCCGTGTGATATGCCGTCTGTGGTTAAGGACAGATGCCCAGTGCTGTTGTGCCTGTGGGTAGGGTGCACGGGGCCAGTGAAGACCAGCAAGAGCTTTCAGGGCTGGCCCCTTCCTTGTGGGAGAAGGAGCCGGACATTTGCCTTTTCGGAAAGAGGCTCTGCCGAGAACGAGCGCCGTGAGATATGCCGTCTGTGGTTAAGCACAGATGCCCAGTGCTGTTGTGCCTATTCATAGGGTGCACGGGGCCAGTGAAGACCAGCAAGAGCTTTCAGGGCTGGCCCCTTCCTTGTGGGAGAAGGAGCCGGACGTTTGCCTTTTCGGAAAGAGGCTCTGCCGAGAACGAGCGCCGTGAGATATGCCGTCTGTGGTTAAGCACAGATGCCCAGTGCTGTTGTGCCTATTCATAGGGTGCACGGGGACAGTGAAGACCAGCAAGAGCTTTCAGGGCTGGCCCCTTCCTTGTGGGAGAAGGAGCCGGACGTTTGCCTTTTCGGAAAGAGGCTCTGCCGAGAGCGAACGCAGTGAGATGCTGAGTCTCTGGGATAGCACAGATGCCCAGTGCTGTTGTGCCTATTCATAGGGTGCACGGGGATAGTGAAGACCAGCAAGAGCTTTCAGGGCTGGCCCCTTCCTTGTGGGAGAAGGAGCCAGACGTTTGCCTTTTCGGATAGAGGCTCTGCCGAGAACGAGCGCCGTGAGATATGCCGTCTAAGGTTAAGCACAGGTGCCCAGTGCTGTTGTGCCTGTGGGTAGGGTGCACGGGGCCAGTGAAGACCAGCAAGAGCTTTCAGGGCTGGCCCCTTCCTTGTGGGAGAAGGAGCCGGACGTTTGCCTTTTCGGAAAGAGGCTCTGCCGAGAACGAGCGCCGTGTGATATGCCGTCTGTGGTTAAGCACAGATGCCCATTGCTGTTGTGCCTGTGGATAGGGTGCACGGGGCCAGTGAAGACCAGCAAGAGCTTTCAGGGCTACCCCTTCCTTGTGGGAGAAGGAGCCGGACGTTTGCCTTTTCGGAAAGAGGCTCTGCCGAGAACGAGCGCCGTGTGATATGCCGTCTGTGGTTAAGCACAGATGCCCAGTGCTGTTGTGCCTGTGGGTAGGGTGCACGGGGCCAGTGAAGACCAGCAAGAGCTTTCAGGGCTGGCCCCTTCCTTGTGGGAGAAGGAGCCGGACGTTTGCCTTTTCGGAAAGAGGCTCTGCCGAGAACGAGCGCCGTGAGATATGCCGTCTGTGGTTAAGCACAGATGCCCAGTGCTGTTGTGCCTATTCATAGGGTGCACGGGGACAGTGAAGACCAGCAAGAGCTTTCAGGGCTGGCCCCTTCCTTGTGGGAGAAGGAGCCGGACGTTTGCCTTTTCGGAAAGAGGCTCTGCCGAGAGCGAACGCAGTGAGATGCTGAGTCTCTGGGAAAGCACAGATGCCCAGTGCTGTTGTGCCTGTGGGTAGGGTGCACGGGGCCAGTGAAGACCAGCAAGAGCTTTCAGGGCTGGCCCCTTCCTTGTGGGAGAAGGAGCCGGACGTTTGCCTTTTCGGAAAGAGGCTCTGCCGAGAACGAGCGCCGTGAGATATGCCGTCTAAGGTTAAGCACAGATGCCCAGTGCTGTTGTGCCTGTGGGTAGGGTGCACGGGGCCAGTGAAGACCAGCAAGAGCTTTCAGGGCTGGCCCCTTCCTTGTGGGAGAAGGAGCCGGACGTTTGCCTTTTCGGAAAGAGGCTCTGCCGAGAACGAGCGCCGTGAGATATGCCGTCTGTGGTTAAGCACAGATGCCCAGTGCTGTTGTGCCTGTGGGTAGGGTGCACGGGGACAGTGAAGACCAGCAAGAGCTTTCAGGGCTGGCCCCTTCCTTGTGGGAGAAGGAGCCGGACGTTTGCCTTTTCGGAAAGAGGCTCTGCCAAGAACGAGCGCCGTGAGATATGCTGTCTGTGGTTAAGCACAGATGCCCAGTGCTGTTGTGCCTGTGGTTAGGGTGCACGGGGCCAGTGAAGACCAGCAAGAGCTTTCAGGGCTGGCCCCTTCCTTGTGGGAGAAGGAGCCGGACGTTTGCCTTTTCGGAAAGAGGCTCTGCCGAGAACGAGCGCCGTGAGATATGCCGTCTGTGGTTAAGCACAGATGCCCAGTGCTGTTGTGCCTGTGGGTAGGGTGCACGGGGCCAGTGAAGACCAGCAAGAGCTTTCAGGGCTGGCCCCTTCCTTGTGGGAGAAGGAGCCGGACGTTTGCCTTTTCGGAAAGAGGCTCTGCCGAGAACGAGCGCCGTGAGATATGCCGTCTGTGGTTAAGCACAGATGCCCAGTGCTGTTGTGCCTATTCATAGGGTGCACGGGGACAGTGAAGACCAGCAAGAGCTTTCAGGGCTGGCCCCTTCCTTGTGGGAGAAGGAGCCGGACGTTTGCCTTTTCGGAAAGAGGCTCTGCCGAGAACGAGCGCCGTGAGATATGCCGTCTAAGGTTAAGCACAGGTGCCCAGTGCTGTTGTGCCTGTGGGTAGGGTGCACGGGGCCAGTGAAGACCAGCAAGAGCTTTCAGGGCTGGCCCCTTCCTTGTGGGAGAAGGAGCCGGACGTTTGCCTTTTCGGAAAGAGGCTCTGCCGAGAACGAGCGCCGTGTGATATGCCGTCTGTGGTTAAGCACAGATGCCCATTGCTGTTGTGCCTGTGGGTAGGGTGCACGGGGCCAGTGAAGACCAGCAAGAGCTTTCAGGGCTGGCCCCTTCCTTGTGGCAGAAGGAGCCAGACGTTTGCCTTTTCGGAAAGAGGCTCTGCTGAGAACGAGCACCGTGAGATGCTGAGTCTCTGGGAAAGCACAGATGCCCATTGCTGTTGTGCCTGTGGATACGGTGCACGGGGACAGTGAAGACCAGCAAGAGCTTTCAGGGCTGGCCCCTTCCTTGTGGGAGAAGGAGCCGGACGTTTGCCTTTTCGGAAAGAGGCACTGCCGAGAACGAGCGCCGTGAGATATGCCGTCTGCGGTTAAGCACAGATGCCCAGTGCTGTTGTGCCTGTGGGCAGGGTGCACGGGGACAGTGAAGACCAGCAAGAGCTTTCAGGGCTGGCCCCTTCCTTGTGGGAGAAGGAGCCGGACGTTTGCCTTTTCGGAAAGAGGCTCTGCCGAGAACGAGCGCCGTGAGATATGCCGTCTGTGGTTAAGCACAGATGCCCAGTGCTGTTGTGCCTGTGGGTAGGGTGCACGGGGCCAGTGAAGACCAGCAAGAGCTTTCAGGGCTGGCCCCTTCCTTGTGGGAGAAGGAGCCGGACGTTTGCCTTTTCGGAAAGAGGCTCTGCCGAGAGCGAACGCCGTGAGATATGCCGTCTGTGGTTAAGCACAGTTGCCCAGTGCTGTTGTGCCTGTGGGTAGGGTGCACGGGGCCAGTGAAGACCAGCAAGAGCTTTCAGGGCTGGCCCCTTCCTTGTGGGAGAAGGAGCCGGACGTTTGCCTTTTCGGAAAGAGGCTCTGCCGAGAGCGAACGCCGTGAGATATGCCGTCTGTGGTTAAGCACAGATGCCCAGTGCTGTTGTGCCTGTGGGTAGGGTGCACGGGGACAGTGAAGACCAGCAAGAGCTTTCAGGGCTGGCCCCTTCCTTGTGGGAGAAGGAGCCGGACGTTTGCCTTTTCGGAAAGAGGCTCTGCCGAGATCGAACGCAGTGAGATGCTGAGTCTCTGGGATAGCACAGATGCCCAGTGCTGTTGTGCCTATTCATAGGGTGCACGGGGATAGTGAAGACCAGCAAGAGCTTTCAGGGCTGGCCCCTTCCTTGTGGGAGAAGGAGCCAGACGTTTGCCTTTTCGGAAAGAGGCTCTGCCGAGAACGAGCGCCGTGAGATATGCCGTCTAAGGTTAAGCACAGATGCCCAGTGCTGTTGTGCCTGTGGGTAGGGTGCACGCGGCCAGTGAAGACCAGCAAGAGCTTTCAGGGCTGGCCCCTTCCTTGTGGGAGAAGGAGCCGGACGTTTGCCTTTTCGGAAAGAGGCTCTGCCGAGAGCGAACGCCGTGAGATATGCCGTCTGTGGTTAAGCACAGATGCCCAGTGCTGTTGTGCCTATGCATAGGGTGCACGGGGCCAGTGAAGACCAGCAAGAGCTTTCAGGGCTGGCCCCTTCCTTGTGGGAGAAGGAGCCGGACGTTTGCCTTTTCGGAAAGAGGCTCTGCCGAGAACGAGCGCCGTGAGATGCTGAGCGTCCCAAAAAGGCACAGATGCCCAGTGCTGTTGTGCCTGTGGATAGGGTGCACGGGGCCAGTGAAGACCAGCAAGAGCTTTCAGGGCTGGCCCCTTCCTTGTGGGAGAAGGAGCTGGACG
Source organism: Haliaeetus albicilla (assembly GCF_947461875.1). Lineage (NCBI taxonomy): Eukaryota > Metazoa > Chordata > Aves > Accipitriformes > Accipitridae > Haliaeetus > Haliaeetus albicilla. The sequence continues at coordinate 9,414,581 of NC_091498.1, forward strand.
TTTGCCTTTTCGGAAAGAGGCTCTGCCGAGAACGAGCGCCGTGAGATATGCCGTCTGTGGTTAAGCACAGATGCCCAGTGCTGTTGTGCCTATGCATAGGGTGCACGGGGACAGTGAAGACCAGCAAGAGCTTTCAGGGCTGGCCCCTTCCTTGTGGGAGAAGGAGCCGGACGTTTGCCTTTTCGGAAAGAGGCTCTGCCGAGAACGAGCGCCGTGAGATATGCCGTCTGTGGTTAAGCACAGATGCCCATTGCTGTTGTGCCTGTGGGTAGGGTGCACGGGGCCAGTGAAGACCAGCAAGAGCTTTCAGGGCTGGCCCCTTCCTTGTGGGAGAAGGAGCCGGACGTTTGCCTTTTCGGAAAGAGGCTCTGCCGAGAACGAGCGCCGTGAGATATGCCGTCTGTGGTTAAGCACAGATGCCCAGTGCTGTTGTGCCTGTGTGTAGGGTGCACGGGGACAGTGAAGACCAGCAAGAGCTTTCAGGGCTGGCCCCTTCCTTGTGGGAGAAGGAGCCGGACGTTTGCCTTTTCGGAAAGAGGCTCTGCCGAGAGCGAACGCAGTGAGATGGTGAGTCTCTGGGAAAGCACAGATGCCCAGTGCTGTTGTGCCTGTGGGTAGGGTGCACGGGGCCAGTGAAGACCAGCAAGAGCTTTCAGGGCTGGCCCCTTCCTTGTGGGAGAAGGAGCCGGACGTTTGCCTTTTCGGAAAGAGGCTCTGCTGAGAACGAGCGCCGTGAGATATGCCGTCTGTGGTTAAGCACAGATGCCCAGTGCTGTTGTGCCTGTGGGTAGGGTGCACGGGGACAGTGAAGACCAGCAAGAGCTTTCAGGGCTGGCCCCTTCCTTGTGGGAGAAGGAGCCGGACGTTTGCCTTTTCGGAAAGAGGCTCTGCCGAGAACGAGCGCCGTGAGATATGCCGTCTGTGGTTAAGCACAGATGCCCAGTGCTGTTGTGCCCATTCATAGGGTGCACGGGGACAGTGAAGACCAGCAAGAGCTTTCAGGGCTGGCCCCTTCCTTGTGGGAGAAGGAGCCGGACGTTTGCCTTTTCGGAAAGAGGCTCTGCCGAGAACGAGCGCCGTGAGATATGCCGTCTGTGGTTAAGCACAGATGCCCAGTGCTGTTGTGCCTATGCATAGGGTGCACGGGGCCAGTGAAGACCAGCAAGAGCTTTCAGGGCTGGCCCCTTCCTTGTGGGAGAAGGAGCCGGACGTTTGCCTTTTCGGAAAGAGGCTCTGCCGAGAGCGAGCGCCGTGAGATGCTGAGCGTCCTAAAAAGGCACAGATGCCCAGTGCTGTTGTGCCTGTGCATAGGGTGCACGGGGCCAGTGAAGACCAGCAAGAGCTTTCAGGGCTGGCCCCTTCCTTGTGGGAGAAGGAGCCGGACGTTTGCCTTTTCGGAAAGAGGCTCTGCCGAGAACGAGCGCCGTGAGATATGCCGTCTGTGCTTAAGCACAGATGCCCAGTGCTGTTGTGCCTATGCATAGGGTGCACGGGGACAGTGAAGACCAGCAAGAGCTTTCAGGGCTGGCCCCTTCCTTGTGGGAGAAGGAGCCGGACGTTTGCCTTTTCGGAAAGAGGCTCTGCCGAGAACGAGCGCCGTGAGATATGCCGTCTGTGGTTAAGCACAGATGCTCATTGATGTTGTGCCTGTGGGTAGGGTGCACGGGGCCAGTGAAGACCAGCAAGAGCTTTCAGGGCTGGCCCCTTCCTTGTGGGAGAAGGAGCCGGACGTTTGCCTTTTCGGAAAGAGGCTCTGCCGAGAACGAGCGCCGTGAGATATGCCGTCTGTGGTTAAGCACAGATGCCCAGTGCTGTTGTGCCTGTGGGTAGGGTGCACGGGGCCAGTGAAGACCAGCAAGAGCTTTCAGGGCTGGCCCCTTCCTTGTGGGAGAAGGAGCCAGAAGTTTGCCTTTTCGGAAAGAGGCTCTGCCGACATTAAGCGCCGTGAGATATGCCGTCTAAGGTTAAGCACAGATGCCCAGTGCTGTTGTGCCTGTGGGTAGGGTGCACGGGGATAGTGAAGACCAGCAAGAGCTTTCAGGGCTGGCCCCTTCCTTGTGGGAGAAGGAGCCGGACGTTTGCCTTTTCGGAAAGAGGCTCTGCCGAGAACGAACGCAGTGAGATGCTGAGTCTCTGGGAAAGCACAGATGCCCAGTGCTGTTGTGCCTGTGGATAGGGTGCACGGGGCCAGTGAAGACCAGCAAGAGCTTTCAGGGCTGGCCCCTTCCTTCTGGGAGAAGGAGCCGGACGTTTGCCTTTTCGGAAAGAGGCTCTGCCGAGAACGAGCGCCGTGAGATATGCCGTCTGTGGTTAAGCACAGATGCCCAGTGCTGTTGTGCCTGTGGGTAGGGTGCACGGGGCCAGTGAAGACCAGCAAGAGCTTTCAGGGCTGGCCCCTTCCTTCTGGGAGAAGGAGCCGGACGTTTGCCTTTTCGGAAAGAGGCTCTGCCGAGAACGAGCGCCGTGAGATATGCCGTCTGTGGTTAAGCACAGATGCCCAGTGCTGTTGTGCCTGTGGGTAGGGTGCACGGGGACAGTGAAGACCAGCAAGAGCTTTCAGGGCTGGCCCCTTCCTTGTGGGAGAAGGAGCCGGACGTTTGCCTTTTCGGAAAGAGGCTCTGCCGAGAACGAGCGCCGTGAGATATGCCGTCTGTGGTTAAGCACAGATGCCCAGTGCTGTTGTGCCTATTCATAGGGTGCACGGGGACAGTGAAGACCAGCAAGAGCTTTCAGGGCTGGCCCCTTCCTTGTGGGAGAAGGAGCCGGACGTTTGCCTTTTCGGAAAGAGGCTCTGCCGAGAACGAGCGCCGTGAGATATGCCGTCTGTGGTTAAGCACAGATGCCCAGTGCTGTTGTGCCTGTGGGTAGGGTGCACGGGGCCAGTGAAGACCAGCAAGAGCTTTCAGGGCTGGCCCCTTCCTTGTGGGAGAAGGAGCCGGACGTTTGCCTTTTCGGAAAGAGGCTCTGCCGAGAACGAGCGCCGTGAGATATGCCGTCTGTGGTTAATCACAGATGCCCAGTGCTGTTGTGCCTGTGGGTAGGGTGCACGGGGCCAGTGAAGACCAGCAAGAGCTTTCAGGGCTGGCCCCTTCCTTGTGGGAGAAGGAGCCGGACGTTTGCCTTTTCGGAAAGAGGCTCTGCCGAGAGCGAACGCAGTGAGATGCTGAGTCTCTGGGAAAGCACAGATGCCCAGTGCTGTTGTGCCTGTGGGTAGGGTGCACGGGGATAGTGAAGACCAGCAAGAGCTTTCAGGGCTGGCCCCTTCCTTGTGGGAGAAGGAGCCGGACGTTTGCCTTTTCGGAAAGAGGCTCTGCCGAGAACGAGCGCCGTGAGATATGCCGTCTGTGGTTAAGCACAGATGCCCAGTGCTGTTGTGCCTATGCATAGGGTGCACGGGGCCAGTGAAGACCAGCAAGAGCTTTCAGGGCTGGCCCCTTCCTTGTGGGAGAAGGAGCCGGACGTTTGCCTTTTCGGAAAGAGGCTCTGCCGAGAACGAGCGCCGTGTGATATGCCGTCTGTGGTTAAGCACAGATGCCCAGTGCTGTTGTGCCTGTGGGTAGGGTGCACGGGGCCAGTGAAGACCAGCAAGAGCTTTCAGGGCTGGCCCCTTCCTTGTGGGAGAAGGAGCCAGACGTTTGCCTTTTCGGAAAGAGGCTCTGCCGACATTAAGCGCCGTGAGATATGCCGTCTAAGGTTAAGCACAGATGCCCAGTGCTGTTGTGCCTGTGGGTAGGGTGCACGGGGCCAGTGAAGACCAGCAAGAGCTTTCAGGGCTGGCCCCTTCCTTGTGGGAGAAGGAGCCGGACGTTTGCCTTTTCGGAAAGAGGCTCTGCCGAGAGCGAACGCAGTGAGATGCTGAGTCTCTGGGATAGCACAGATGCCCAGTGCTGTTGTGCCTATTCATAGGGTGCACGGGGATAGTGAAGACCAGCAAGAGCTTTCAGGGCTGGCCCCTTCCTTGTGGGAGAAGGAGCCAGACGTTTGCCTTTTCGGAAAGAGGCTCTGCCGAGAACGAGCGCCGTGAGATATGCCGTCTAAGGTTAAGCACAGGTGCCCAGTGCTGTTGTGCCTGTGGGTAGGGTGCACGCGGCCAGTGAAGACCAGCAAGAGCTTTCAGGGCTGGCCCCTTCCTTGTGGGAGAAGGAGCCGGACGTTTGCCTTTTCGGAAAGAGGCTCTGCCGAGAACGAGCGCCGTGTGATATGCCGTCTGTGGTTAAGGACAGATGCCCAGTGCTGTTGTGCCTGTGGGTAGGGTGCACGGGGCCAGTGAAGACCAGCAAGAGCTTTCAGGGCTGGCCCCTTCCTTGTGGGAGAAGGAGCCGGACGTTTGCCTTTTCGGAAAGAGGCTCTGCCGAGAACGAGCGCCGTGAGATATGCCGTCTGTGGTTAAGCACAGATGCCCAGTGCTGTTGTGCCTGTGGGTAGGGTGCACGGGGACAGTGAAGACCAGCAAGAGCTTTCAGGGCTGGCCCCTTCCTTGTGGGAGAAGGAGCCGGACGTTTGCCTTTTCGGAAAGAGGCTCTGCCGAGAACGAGCGCCGTGAGATATGCCGTCTGTGGTTAAGCACAGATGCCCAGTGCTGTTGTGCCTTTGGGTAGGGTGCACGCGGCCAGTGAAGACCAGCAAGAGCTTTCAGGGCTGGCCCCTTCCTTGTGGGAGAAGGAGCCGGACGTTTGCCTTTTCGGAAAGAGGCTCTGCCGAGAGCGAACGCCGTGAGATATGCCGTCTGTGGTTAAGCACAGATGCCCAGTGCTGTTGTGCCTGTGGGTAGGGTGCACGGGGCCAGTGAAGACCAGCAAGAGCTTTCAGGGCTGGCCCCTTCCTTGTGGGAGAAGGAGCCGGACGTTTGCCTTTTCGGAAAGAGGCTCTGCCGAGAGCGAACGCAGTGAGATGCTGAGTCTCTGGGATAGCACAGATGCCCAGTGCTGTTGTGCCTGTGGGTAGGGTGCACGGGGACAGTGAAGACCAGCAAGAGCTTTCAGGGCTGGCCCCTTCCTTGTGGGAGAAGGAGCCAGACGTTTGCCTTTTCGGAAAGAGGCTCTGCCGAGAACGAGCGCCGTGAGATATGCCGTCTAAGGTTAAGCACAGGTGCCCAGTGCTGTTGTGCCTGTGGGTAGGGTGCACGCGGCCAGTGAAGACCAGCAAGAGCTTTCAGGGCTGGCCCCTTCCTTGTGGGAGAAGGAGCCGGACGTTTGCCTTTTCGGAAAGAGGCTCTGCCGAGAACGAGCGCCGTGTGATATGCCGTCTGTGGTTAAGCACAGATGCCCAGTGCTGTTGTGCCTGTGGTTAGGGTGCACGGGGCCAGTGAAGACCAGCAAGAGCTTTCAGGGCTACCCCTTCCTTGTGGGAGAAGGAGCCGGACGTTTGCCTTTTCGGAAAGAGGCTCTGCCGAGAACGAGCGCCGTGAGATATGCCGTCTGTGGTTAAGCACAGATGCCCAGTGCTGTTGTGCCTATTCATAGGGTGCACGGGGACAGTGAAGACCAGCAAGAGCTTTCAGGGCTGGCCCCTTCCTTGTGGGAGAAGGAGCCGGACGTTTGCCTTTTCGGAAAGAGGCTCTGCCGAGAGCGAACGCAGTGAGATGCTGAGTCTCTGGGAAAGCACAGATGCCCAGTGCTGTTGTGCCTGTGGGTAGGGTGCACGGGGATAGTGAAGACCAGCAAGAGCTTTCAGGGCTGGCCCCTTCCTTGTGGGAGAAGGAGCCGGACGTTTGCCTTTTTTGAAAGAGGCTCTGCCGAGAACGAGCGCCGTGAGATATGCCGTCTGTGGTTAAGCACAGATGCCCAGTGCTGTTGTGCCTGTGGGTAGGGTGCACGGGGACAGTGAAGACCAGCAAGAGCTTTCAGGGCTGGCCCCTTCCTTGTGGGAGAAGGAGCCGGACGTTTGCCTTTTCGGAAAGAGGCTCTGCCGAGAACGAGCGCCGTGAGATATGCCGTCTGTGGTTAAGCACAGATGCCCAGTGCTGTTGTGCCTATGCATAGGGTGCACGGGGCCAGTGAAGACCAGCAAGAGCTTTCAGGGCTGGCCCCTTCCTTGTGGGAGAAGGAGCCGGACGTTTGCCTTTTCGGAAAGAGGCTCTGCCGAGAACGAGCGCCGTGAGATATGCCGTCTGTGGTTAAGCACAGATGCCCAGTGCTGTTGTGCCTGTGGGTAGGGTGCACGGGGATAGTGAAGACCAGCAAGAGCTTTCAGGGCTGGCCCCTTCCTTGTGGGAGAAGGAGCCGGACGTTTGCCTTTTCGGAAAGAGGCTCTGCCGAGAGCGAACGCCGTGAGATATGCCGTCTGTGGTTAAGCACAGATGCCCAGTGCTGTTGTGCCTGTGGATAGGGTGCACGGGGCCAGTGAAGACCAGCAAGAGCTTTCAGGGCTGGCCCCTTCCTTCTGGGAGAAGGAGCCGGACGTTTGCCTTTTTGGAAAGAGGCTCTGCCGAGAACGAGCGCCGTGAGATATGCCGTCTGTGGTTAAGCACAGATGCCCAGTGCTGTTGTGCCTGTGGGTAGGGTGCACGGGGACAGTGAAGACCAGCAAGAGCTTTCAGGGCTGGCCCCTTCCTTGTGGGAGAAGGAGCCAGACGTTTGCCTTTTCGGAAAGAGGCTCTGCCGACATTAAGCGCCGTGAGATATGCCGTCTGTGGTTAAGCACAGATGCCCAGTGCTGTTGTGCCTATTCATAGGGTGCACGGGGACAGTGAAGACCAGCAAGAGCTTTCAGGGCTGGCCCCTTCCTTGTGGGAGAAGGAGCCGGACGTTTGCCTTTTCGGAAAGAGGCTCTGCCGAGAACGAGCGCCGTGAGATATGCCGTCTGTGGTTAAGCACAGATGCCCATTGCTGTTGTGCCTGTGGGTAGGGTGCACGGGGCCAGTGAAGACCAGCAAGAGCTTTCAGGGCTGGCCCCTTCCTTGTGGGAGAAGGAGCCAGACGTTTGCCTTTTCGGAAAGAGGCTCTGCCGACATTAAGCGCCGTGAGATATGCCGTCTGTGGTTAAGGACAGATGCCCAGTGCTGTTGTGCCTGTGGGTAGGGTGCACGGGGCCAGTGAAGACCAGCAAGAGCTTTCAGGGCTGGCCCCTTCCTTGTGGGAGAAGGAGCCGGACGTTTGCCTTTTCGGAAAGAGGCTCTGCCGAGAGCGAACGCCGTGAGATATGCCGTCTGTGGTTAAGCACAGATGCCCAGTGCTGTTGTGCCTGTGGGTAGGGTGCACGGGGCCAGTGAAGACCAGCAAGAGCTTTCAGGGCTGGCCCCTTCCTTGTGGGAGAAGGAGCCGGACGTTTGCCTTTTCGGAAAGAGGCTCTGCCGAGAGCGAACGCAGTGAGATGCTGAGTCTCTGGGATAGCACAGATGCCCAGTGCTGTTGTGCCTATTCATAGGGTGCACGGGGATAGTGAAGACCAGCAAGAGCTTTCAGGGCTGGCCCCTTCCTTGTGGGAGAAGGAGCCAGACGTTTGCCTTTTCGGAAAGAGGCTCTGCCGAGAACGAGCGCCGTGAGATATGCCGTCTAAGGTTAAGCACAGGTGCCCAGTGCTGTTGTGCCTGTGGGTAGGGTGCACGGGGACAGTGAAGACCAGCAAGAGCTTTCAGGGCTGGCCCCTTCCTTGTGGGAGAAGGAGCCAGACGTTTGCCTTTTCGGAAAGAGGCTCTGCCGAGAACGAGCGCCGTGAGATGCTGAGTCTCTGGGAAAGCACAGATGCCCATTGCTGTTGTGCCTGTGGATAGGGTGCACGGGGCCAGTGAAGACCAGCAAGAGCTTTCAGGGCTGGCCCCTTCCTTGTGGGAGAAGGAGCCGGACGTTTGCCTTTTTGGAAAGAGGCTCTGCCGAGAACGAGCGCCGTGAGATATGCCGTCTGTGGTTAAGCACAGATGCCCAGTGCTGTTGTGCCTATTCATAGCGTGCACGGGGACAGTGAAGACCAGCAAGAGCTTTCAGGGCTGGCCCCTTCCTTGTGGGAGAAGGAGCCGGACGTTTGCCTTTTTGGAAAGAGGCTCAGCCGAGAACGAGCGCCGTGAGATATGCCGTCTGTGGTTAAGCACAGATGCCCATTGCTGTTGTGCCTATGCATAGGGTGCACGGGGCCAGTGAAGACCAGCAAGAGCTTTCAGGGCTGGCCCCTTCCTTGTGGGAGAAGGAGCCGGACGTTTGCCTTTTCGGAAAGAGGCTCTGCCGAGAACGAGCGCCGTGAGATATGCCGTCTGTGGTTAAGCACAGATGCTCATTGCTGTTGTGCCTGTGGATAGGGTGCACGGGGACAGTGAAGACCAGCAAGAGCTTTCAGGGCTGGCCCCTTCCTTGTGGGAGAAGGAGCCGGACGTTTGCCTTTTCGGAAAGAGGCTCTGCCGAGAACGAGCGCCGTGAGATATGCCGTCTGTGGTTAAGCACAGATGCCCAGTGCTGTTGTGCCTGTGGGTAGGGTGCACGGGGATAGTGAAGACCAGCAAGAGCTTTCAGGGCTGGCCCCTTCCTTGTGGGAGAAGGAGCCGGACGTTTGCCTTTTCGGAAAGAGGCTCTGCCGAGAACGAGCGCCGTGAGATATGCCGTCTGTGGTTAAGCACAGATGCCCAGTGCTGTTGTGCCTATTCATAGGGTGCACGGGGACAGTGAAGACCAGCAAGAGCTTTCAGGGCTGGCCCCTTCCTTGTGGGAGAAGGAGCCGGACGTTTGCCTTTTCGGAAAGAGGCTCTGCCGAGAACGAGCGCCGTGAGATATGCCGTCTGTGGTTAAGCACAGATGCCCATTGCTGTTGTGCCTGTGGGTAGGGTGCACGGGGCCAGTGAAGACCAGCAAGAGCTTTCAGGGCTGGCCCCTTCCTTGTGGGAGAAGGAGCCAGACGTTTGCCTTTTCGGAAAGAGGCTCTGCCGACATTAAGCGCCGTGAGATATGCCGTCTGTGGTTAAGGACAGATGCCCAGTGCTGTTGTGCCTGTGGGTAGGGTGCACGGGGCCAGTGAAGACCAGCAAGAGCTTTCAGGGCTGGCCCCTTCCTTGTGGGAGAAGGAGCCGGACGTTTGCCTTTTCGGAAAGAGGCTCTGCCGCGAGCGAACGCCGTGAGATATGCCGTCTGTGGTTAAGCACAGATGCCCAGTGCTGTTGTGCCTGTGGGTAGGGTGCACGGGGCCAGTGAAGACCAGCAAGAGCTTTCAGGGCTGGCCCCTTCCTTGTGGGAGAAGGAGCCGGACGTTTGCCTTTTCGGAAAGAGGCTCTGCCGAGAGCGAACGCAGTGAGATGCTGAGTCTCTGGGATAGCACAGATGCCCAGTGCTGTTGTGCCTATTCATAGGGTGCACGGGGATAGTGAAGACCAGCAAGAGCTTTCAGGGCTGGCCCCTTCCTTGTGGGAGAAGGAGCCAGACGTTTGCCTTTTCGGAAAGAGGCTCTGCCGAGAACGAGCGCCGTGAGATATGCCGTCTGAGGTTAAGCACAGGTGCCCAGTGCTGTTGTGCCTGTGGGTAGGGTGCACGGGGACAGTGAAGACCAGCAAGAGCTTTCAGGGCTGGCCCCTTCCTTGTGGGAGAAGGAGCCAGACGTTTGCCTTTTCGGAAAGAGGCTCTGCCGAGAACGAGCGCCGTGAGATGCTGAGTCTCTGGGAAAGCACAGATGCCCAGTGCTGTTGTGCCTGTGGGTAGGGTGCACGGGGCCAGTGAAGACCAGCAAGAGCTTTCAGGGCTGGCCCCTTCCTTGTGGGAGAAGGAGCCGGACGTTTGCCTTTTTGGAAAGAGGCTCAGCCGAGAACGAGCGCCGTGAGATATGCCGTCTGTGGTTAATCACAGATGCCCAGTGCTGTTGTGCCTGTGGGTAGCGTGCACGGGGACAGTGAAGACCAGCAAGAGCTTTCAGGGCTGGCCCCTTCCTTGTGGGAGAAGGAGCCGGACGTTTGCCTTTTCGGAAAGAGGCTCTGCCGAGAGCGAACGCCGTGAGATATGCCGTCTGTGGTTAAGCACAGATGCCCAGTGCTGTTGTGCCTATTCCTAGGGTGCACGGGGATAGTGAAGACCAGCAAGAGCTTTCAGGGCTGGCCCCTTCCTTGTGGGAGAAGGAGCCGGACGTTTGCCTTTTCGGAAAGAGGCTCTGCCGAGAACGAACGCAGTGAGATGCTGAGTCTCTGGGAAAGCACAGATGCCCAGTGCTGTTGTGCCTGTGGGTAGGGTGCACGGGGACAGTGAAGACCAGCAAGAGCTTTCAGGGCTGGCCCCTTCCTTGTGGGAGAAGGAGCCGGACGTTTGCCTTTTCGGAAAGAGGCTCTGCCGAGAACGAGCGCCGTGAGATATGCCGTCTGTGGTTAAGCACAGATGCCCATTGCTGTTGTGCCTGTGGGTAGGGTGCACGGGGCCAGTGAAGACCAGCAAGAGCTTTCAGGGCTGGCCCCTTCCTTGTGGGAGAAGGAGCCGGACGTTTGCCTTTTGGAAGGATGCTCTGCCGAGAACGAGCGCCGTGAGATGCTGAGTCTCTGGGAAAGCACAGATGCCCAGTGCTGTTGTGCCTGTGGGTAGGGTGCACGGGGACAGTGAAGACCAGCAAGAGCTTTCAGGGCTGGCCCCTTCCTTGTGGGAGAAGGAGCCGGACGTTTGCCTTTTCGGAAAGAGGCTCTGCCGAGAACGAGCGCCGTGAGATATGCCGTCTGTGGTTAAGGACAGATGCCCAGTGCTGTTGTGCCTATGCATAGGGTGCACGGGGCCAGTGAAGACCAGCAAGAGCTTTCAGGGCTGGCCCCTTCCTTGTGGGAGAAGGAGCCGGACGTTTGCCTTTTCGGAAAGAGGCTCTGCCGAGAACGAGCGCCGTGAGATGCTGATTCTCTGGGAAAGCACAGATGCCCAATGCTGTTGTGCCTGTGGGTAGGGTGCACGGGGACAGTGAAGACCAGCAAGAGCTTTCAGGGCTGGCCCCTTCCTTGTGGGAGAAGGAGCCGGACGTTTGCCTTTTCGGAAAGAGGCACTGCTGAGAATGAGCGCCGTGAGATATGCCGTCTGCGGTTAAGCACAGATGCCCAGTGCTGTTGTGCCTGTGGGCAGGGTGCACGGGGACAGTGAAGACCAGGAAGAGCTTTCAGGGCTGGCCCCTTCCTTGTGGGAGAAGGAGCCGGACGTTTGCCTTTTCGGAAAGAGGCACTGCCGAGAACGAGCGCCGTGAGATATGCCGTCTGTGGTTAAGCACAGATGCCCAGTGCTGTTGTGCCTGTGGGTAGGGTGCACGGGGATAGTGAAGACCAGCAAGAGCTTTCAGGGCTGGCCCCTTCCTTGTGGGAGAAGGAGCCGGACGTTTGCCTTTTCGGAAAGAGGCTCTGCCGAGAGCGAACGCCGTGAGATATGCCGTCTGTGGTTAAGCACAGATGCCCAGTGCTGTTGTGCCTGTGGTTAGGGTGCACGGGGCCAGTGAAGACCAGCAAGAGCTTTCAGGGCTGGCCCCTTCCTTGTGGGAGAAGGAGCCGGACGTTTGCCTTTTCGGAAAGAGGCTCTGCCGAGAACGAGCGCCGTGTGATATGCCGTCTGTGGTTAAGCACAGATGCCCAGTGCTGTTGTGCCTGTGGATAGGGTGCACGGGGCCAGTGAAGACCAGCAAGAGCTTTCAGGGCTGGCCCCTTCCTTGTGGGAGAAGGAGCCGGACGTTTGCCTTTTCGGAAAGAGGCTCTGCCGAGAACGAGCGCCGTGAGATATGCCGTCTGTGGTTAAGCACAGATGCCCAGTGCTGTTGTGCCTGTGGGTAGGGTGCACGGGGACAGTGAAGACCAGCAAGAGCTTTCAGGGCTGGCCCCTTCCTTGTGGGAGAAGGAGCCGGACGTTTGCCTTTTCGGAAAGAGGCTCTGCCGAGAACGAGCGCCGTGAGATATGCCGTCTGTGGTTAAGCACAGATGCCCAGTGCTGTTGTGCCTATTCATAGGGTGCACGGGGACAGTGAAGACCAGCAAGAGCTTTCAGGGCTGGCCCCTTCCTTGTGGGAGAAGGAGCCGGACGTTTGCCTTTTCGGAAAGAGGCTCTGCCGAGAACGAGCGCCGTGAGATATGCCGTCTGTGGTTAAGCACAGATGCCCATTGCTGTTGTGCCTATTCATAGGGTGCACGGGGCCAGTGAAGACCAGCAAGAGCTTTCAGGGCTGGCCCCTTCCTTGTGGGAGAAGGAGCCGGACGTTTGCCTTTTCGGAAAGAGGCTCTGCCGAGAACGAGCGCCGTGAGATATGCCGTCTGTGGTTAAGCACAGATGCTCACTGCTGTTGTGCCTGTGGGTAGGGTGCACGGGGACAGTGAAGACCAGCAAGAGCTTTCAGGGCTGGCCCCTTCCTTGTGGGAGAAGGAGCCGGACGTTTGCCTTTTCGGAAAGAGGCTCTGCCGAGAGCGAACGCAGTGAGATGCTGAGTCTCTGGGAAAGCACAGATGCCCAGTGCTGTTGTGCCTGTGGGTAGGGTGCACGGGGATAGTGAAGACCAGCAAGAGCTTTCAGGGCTGGCCCCTTCCTTGTGGGAGAAGGAGCCGGACGTTTGCCTTTTCGGAAAGAGGCTCTGCCGAGAACGAGCGCCGTGAGATATGCCGTCTGTGGTTAAGCACAGATGCCCAGTGCTGTTGTGCCTATTCATAGGGTGCACGGGGACAGTGAAGACCAGCAAGAGCTTTCAGGGCTGGCCCCTTCCTTGTGGGAGAAGGAGCCGGACGTTTGCCTTTTCGGAAAGAGGCTCTGCCGAGAACGAGCGCCGTGAGATATGCCGTCTGTGGTTAAGCACAGATGCCCATTGCTGTTGTGCCTGTGGGTAGGGTGCACGGGGCCAGTGAAGACCAGCAAGAGCTTTCAGGGCTGGCCCCTTCCTTGTGGGAGAAGGAGCCAGACGTTTGCCTTTTCGGAAAGAGGCTCTGCCGAGAACGAGCGCCGTGAGATATGCCGTCTGTGGTTAAGCACAGATGCCCAGTGCTGTTGTGCCTGTGGATAGGGTGCACGGGGACAGTGAAGACCAGCAAGAGCTTTCAGGGCTGGCCCCTTCCTTGTGGGAGAAGGAGCCGGACGTTTGCCTTTTCGGAAAGAGGCTCTGCCGAGAACGAGCGCCGTGAGATATGCCGTCTGTGGTTAAGCACAGATGCCCAGTGCTGTTGTGCCTATGCATAGGGTGCACGGGGACAGTGAAGACCAGCAAGAGCTTTCAGGGCTGGCCCCTTCCTTGTGGGAGAAGGAGCCGGACGTTTGCCTTTTCGGAAAGAGGCTCTGCCGAGAGCGAACGTCGTGAGATATGCCGTCTGTGGTTAAGCACAGATGCCCAGTGCTGTTGTGCCTGTGGGTAGGGTGCACGGGGCCAGTGAAGACCAGCAAGAGCTTTCAGGGCTGGCCCCTTCCTTGTGGGAGAAGGAGCCGGACGTTTGCCTTTTCGGAAAGAGGCTCTGCCGAGAACGAGCGCCGTGTGATATGCCGTCTGTGGTTAAGGACAGATGCCCAGTGCTGTTGTGCCTGTGGGTAGGGTGCACGGGGCCAGTGAAGACCAGCAAGAGCTTTCAGGGCTGGCCCCTTCCTTGTGGGAGAAGGAGCCGGACATTTGCCTTTTCGGAAAGAGGCTCTGCCGAGAACGAGCGCCGTGAGATATGCCGTCTGTGGTTAAGCACAGATGCCCAGTGCTGTTGTGCCTATTCATAGGGTGCACGGGGCCAGTGAAGACCAGCAAGAGCTTTCAGGGCTGGCCCCTTCCTTGTGGGAGAAGGAGCCGGACGTTTGCCTTTTCGGAAAGAGGCTCTGCCGAGAACGAGCGCCGTGAGATATGCCGTCTGTGGTTAAGCACAGATGCCCAGTGCTGTTGTGCCTATTCATAGGGTGCACGGGGACAGTGAAGACCAGCAAGAGCTTTCAGGGCTGGCCCCTTCCTTGTGGGAGAAGGAGCCGGACGTTTGCCTTTTCGGAAAGAGGCTCTGCCGAGAGCGAACGCAGTGAGATGCTGAGTCTCTGGGATAGCACAGATGCCCAGTGCTGTTGTGCCTATTCATAGGGTGCACGGGGATAGTGAAGACCAGCAAGAGCTTTCAGGGCTGGCCCCTTCCTTGTGGGAGAAGGAGCCAGACGTTTGCCTTTTCGGATAGAGGCTCTGCCGAGAACGAGCGCCGTGAGATATGCCGTCTAAGGTTAAGCACAGGTGCCCAGTGCTGTTGTGCCTGTGGGTAGGGTGCACGGGGCCAGTGAAGACCAGCAAGAGCTTTCAGGGCTGGCCCCTTCCTTGTGGGAGAAGGAGCCGGACGTTTGCCTTTTCGGAAAGAGGCTCTGCCGAGAACGAGCGCCGTGTGATATGCCGTCTGTGGTTAAGCACAGATGCCCATTGCTGTTGTGCCTGTGGATAGGGTGCACGGGGCCAGTGAAGACCAGCAAGAGCTTTCAGGGCTACCCCTTCCTTGTGGGAGAAGGAGCCGGACGTTTGCCTTTTCGGAAAGAGGCTCTGCCGAGAACGAGCGCCGTGTGATATGCCGTCTGTGGTTAAGCACAGATGCCCAGTGCTGTTGTGCCTGTGGGTAGGGTGCACGGGGCCAGTGAAGACCAGCAAGAGCTTTCAGGGCTGGCCCCTTCCTTGTGGGAGAAGGAGCCGGACGTTTGCCTTTTCGGAAAGAGGCTCTGCCGAGAACGAGCGCCGTGAGATATGCCGTCTGTGGTTAAGCACAGATGCCCAGTGCTGTTGTGCCTATTCATAGGGTGCACGGGGACAGTGAAGACCAGCAAGAGCTTTCAGGGCTGGCCCCTTCCTTGTGGGAGAAGGAGCCGGACGTTTGCCTTTTCGGAAAGAGGCTCTGCCGAGAGCGAACGCAGTGAGATGCTGAGTCTCTGGGAAAGCACAGATGCCCAGTGCTGTTGTGCCTGTGGGTAGGGTGCACGGGGCCAGTGAAGACCAGCAAGAGCTTTCAGGGCTGGCCCCTTCCTTGTGGGAGAAGGAGCCGGACGTTTGCCTTTTCGGAAAGAGGCTCTGCCGAGAACGAGCGCCGTGAGATATGCCGTCTAAGGTTAAGCACAGATGCCCAGTGCTGTTGTGCCTGTGGGTAGGGTGCACGGGGCCAGTGAAGACCAGCAAGAGCTTTCAGGGCTGGCCCCTTCCTTGTGGGAGAAGGAGCCGGACGTTTGCCTTTTCGGAAAGAGGCTCTGCCGAGAACGAGCGCCGTGAGATATGCCGTCTGTGGTTAAGCACAGATGCCCAGTGCTGTTGTGCCTGTGGGTAGGGTGCACGGGGACAGTGAAGACCAGCAAGAGCTTTCAGGGCTGGCCCCTTCCTTGTGGGAGAAGGAGCCGGACGTTTGCCTTTTCGGAAAGAGGCTCTGCCAAGAACGAGCGCCGTGAGATATGCTGTCTGTGGTTAAGCACAGATGCCCAGTGCTGTTGTGCCTGTGGTTAGGGTGCACGGGGCCAGTGAAGACCAGCAAGAGCTTTCAGGGCTGGCCCCTTCCTTGTGGGAGAAGGAGCCGGACGTTTGCCTTTTCGGAAAGAGGCTCTGCCGAGAACGAGCGCCGTGAGATATGCCGTCTGTGGTTAAGCACAGATGCCCAGTGCTGTTGTGCCTGTGGGTAGGGTGCACGGGGCCAGTGAAGACCAGCAAGAGCTTTCAGGGCTGGCCCCTTCCTTGTGGGAGAAGGAGCCGGACGTTTGCCTTTTCGGAAAGAGGCTCTGCCGAGAACGAGCGCCGTGAGATATGCCGTCTGTGGTTAAGCACAGATGCCCAGTGCTGTTGTGCCTATTCATAGGGTGCACGGGGACAGTGAAGACCAGCAAGAGCTTTCAGGGCTGGCCCCTTCCTTGTGGGAGAAGGAGCCGGACGTTTGCCTTTTCGGAAAGAGGCTCTGCCGAGAACGAGCGCCGTGAGATATGCCGTCTAAGGTTAAGCACAGGTGCCCAGTGCTGTTGTGCCTGTGGGTAGGGTGCACGGGGCCAGTGAAGACCAGCAAGAGCTTTCAGGGCTGGCCCCTTCCTTGTGGGAGAAGGAGCCGGACGTTTGCCTTTTCGGAAAGAGGCTCTGCCGAGAACGAGCGCCGTGTGATATGCCGTCTGTGGTTAAGCACAGATGCCCATTGCTGTTGTGCCTGTGGGTAGGGTGCACGGGGCCAGTGAAGACCAGCAAGAGCTTTCAGGGCTGGCCCCTTCCTTGTGGCAGAAGGAGCCAGACGTTTGCCTTTTCGGAAAGAGGCTCTGCTGAGAACGAGCACCGTGAGATGCTGAGTCTCTGGGAAAGCACAGATGCCCATTGCTGTTGTGCCTGTGGATACGGTGCACGGGGACAGTGAAGACCAGCAAGAGCTTTCAGGGCTGGCCCCTTCCTTGTGGGAGAAGGAGCCGGACGTTTGCCTTTTCGGAAAGAGGCACTGCCGAGAACGAGCGCCGTGAGATATGCCGTCTGCGGTTAAGCACAGATGCCCAGTGCTGTTGTGCCTGTGGGCAGGGTGCACGGGGACAGTGAAGACCAGCAAGAGCTTTCAGGGCTGGCCCCTTCCTTGTGGGAGAAGGAGCCGGACGTTTGCCTTTTCGGAAAGAGGCTCTGCCGAGAACGAGCGCCGTGAGATATGCCGTCTGTGGTTAAGCACAGATGCCCAGTGCTGTTGTGCCTGTGGGTAGGGTGCACGGGGCCAGTGAAGACCAGCAAGAGCTTTCAGGGCTGGCCCCTTCCTTGTGGGAGAAGGAGCCGGACGTTTGCCTTTTCGGAAAGAGGCTCTGCCGAGAGCGAACGCCGTGAGATATGCCGTCTGTGGTTAAGCACAGTTGCCCAGTGCTGTTGTGCCTGTGGGTAGGGTGCACGGGGCCAGTGAAGACCAGCAAGAGCTTTCAGGGCTGGCCCCTTCCTTGTGGGAGAAGGAGCCGGACGTTTGCCTTTTCGGAAAGAGGCTCTGCCGAGAGCGAACGCCGTGAGATATGCCGTCTGTGGTTAAGCACAGATGCCCAGTGCTGTTGTGCCTGTGGGTAGGGTGCACGGGGACAGTGAAGACCAGCAAGAGCTTTCAGGGCTGGCCCCTTCCTTGTGGGAGAAGGAGCCGGACGTTTGCCTTTTCGGAAAGAGGCTCTGCCGAGATCGAACGCAGTGAGATGCTGAGTCTCTGGGATAGCACAGATGCCCAGTGCTGTTGTGCCTATTCATAGGGTGCACGGGGATAGTGAAGACCAGCAAGAGCTTTCAGGGCTGGCCCCTTCCTTGTGGGAGAAGGAGCCAGACGTTTGCCTTTTCGGAAAGAGGCTCTGCCGAGAACGAGCGCCGTGAGATATGCCGTCTAAGGTTAAGCACAGATGCCCAGTGCTGTTGTGCCTGTGGGTAGGGTGCACGCGGCCAGTGAAGACCAGCAAGAGCTTTCAGGGCTGGCCCCTTCCTTGTGGGAGAAGGAGCCGGACGTTTGCCTTTTCGGAAAGAGGCTCTGCCGAGAGCGAACGCCGTGAGATATGCCGTCTGTGGTTAAGCACAGATGCCCAGTGCTGTTGTGCCTATGCATAGGGTGCACGGGGCCAGTGAAGACCAGCAAGAGCTTTCAGGGCTGGCCCCTTCCTTGTGGGAGAAGGAGCCGGACGTTTGCCTTTTCGGAAAGAGGCTCTGCCGAGAACGAGCGCCGTGAGATGCTGAGCGTCCCAAAAAGGCACAGATGCCCAGTGCTGTTGTGCCTGTGGATAGGGTGCACGGGGCCAGTGAAGACCAGCAAGAGCTTTCAGGGCTGGCCCCTTCCTTGTGGGAGAAGGAGCTGGACGTTTGCCTTTTCGGAAAGAGGCTCTGCCGAGAACGAGCGCCGTGAGATATGCCGTCTGTGGTTAAGCACAGATGCCCAGTGCTGTTGTGCCTATGCATAGGGTGCACGGGGACAGTGAAGACCAGCAAGAGCTTTCAGGGCTGGCCCCTTCCTTGTGGGAGAAGGAGCCGGACGTTTGCCTTTTCGGAAAGAGGCTCTGCCGAGAACGAGCGCCGTGAGATATGCCGTCTGTGGTTAAGCACAGATGCCCATTGCTGTTGTGCCTGTGGGTAGGGTGCACGGGGCCAGTGAAGACCAGCAAGAGCTTTCAGGGCTGGCCCCTTCCTTGTGGGAGAAGGAGCCGGACGTTTGCCTTTTCGGAAAGAGGCTCTGCCGAGAACGAGCGCCGTGAGATATGCCGTCTGTGGTTAAGCACAGATGCCCAGTGCTGTTGTGCCTGTGTGTAGGGTGCACGGGGACAGTGAAGACCAGCAAGAGCTTTCAGGGCTGGCCCCTTCCTTGTGGGAGAAGGAGCCGGACGTTTGCCTTTTCGGAAAGAGGCTCTGCCGAGAGCGAACGCAGTGAGATGGTGAGTCTCTGGGAAAGCACAGATGCCCAGTGCTGTTGTGCCTGTGGGTAGGGTGCACGGGGCCAGTGAAGACCAGCAAGAGCTTTCAGGGCTGGCCCCTTCCTTGTGGGAGAAGGAGCCGGACGTTTGCCTTTTCGGAAAGAGGCTCTGCTGAGAACGAGCGCCGTGAGATATGCCGTCTGTGGTTAAGCACAGATGCCCAGTGCTGTTGTGCCTGTGGGTAGGGTGCACGGGGACAGTGAAGACCAGCAAGAGCTTTCAGGGCTGGCCCCTTCCTTGTGGGAGAAGGAGCCGGACGTTTGCCTTTTCGGAAAGAGGCTCTGCCGAGAACGAGCGCCGTGAGATATGCCGTCTGTGGTTAAGCACAGATGCCCAGTGCTGTTGTGCCCATTCATAGGGTGCACGGGGACAGTGAAGACCAGCAAGAGCTTTCAGGGCTGGCCCCTTCCTTGTGGGAGAAGGAGCCGGACGTTTGCCTTTTCGGAAAGAGGCTCTGCCGAGAACGAGCGCCGTGAGATATGCCGTCTGTGGTTAAGCACAGATGCCCAGTGCTGTTGTGCCTATGCATAGGGTGCACGGGGCCAGTGAAGACCAGCAAGAGCTTTCAGGGCTGGCCCCTTCCTTGTGGGAGAAGGAGCCGGACGTTTGCCTTTTCGGAAAGAGGCTCTGCCGAGAGCGAGCGCCGTGAGATGCTGAGCGTCCTAAAAAGGCACAGATGCCCAGTGCTGTTGTGCCTGTGCATAGGGTGCACGGGGCCAGTGAAGACCAGCAAGAGCTTTCAGGGCTGGCCCCTTCCTTGTGGGAGAAGGAGCCGGACGTTTGCCTTTTCGGAAAGAGGCTCTGCCGAGAACGAGCGCCGTGAGATATGCCGTCTGTGCTTAAGCACAGATGCCCAGTGCTGTTGTGCCTATGCATAGGGTGCACGGGGACAGTGAAGACCAGCAAGAGCTTTCAGGGCTGGCCCCTTCCTTGTGGGAGAAGGAGCCGGACGTTTGCCTTTTCGGAAAGAGGCTCTGCCGAGAACGAGCGCCGTGAGATATGCCGTCTGTGGTTAAGCACAGATGCTCATTGATGTTGTGCCTGTGGGTAGGGTGCACGGGGCCAGTGAAGACCAGCAAGAGCTTTCAGGGCTGGCCCCTTCCTTGTGGGAGAAGGAGCCGGACGTTTGCCTTTTCGGAAAGAGGCTCTGCCGAGAACGAGCGCCGTGAGATATGCCGTCTGTGGTTAAGCACAGATGCCCAGTGCTGTTGTGCCTGTGGGTAGGGTGCACGGGGCCAGTGAAGACCAGCAAGAGCTTTCAGGGCTGGCCCCTTCCTTGTGGGAGAAGGAGCCGGACGTTTGCCTTTTCGGAAAGAGGCTCTGCCGAGAGCGAACGCAGTGAGATGCTGAGTCTCTGGGAAAGCACAGATGCCCAGTGCTGTTGTGCCTGTGGGTAGGGTGCACGGGGATAGTGAAGACCAGGAAGAGCTTTCAGAGCTGGCCCCTTCCTTGTGGGAGAAGGAGCCGGACGTTTGCCTTTTCGGAAAGAGGCTCTGCCGAGAGCGAGCGCCGTGAGATATGCCGTCTGTGGTTAAGCACAGATGCCCAGTGCTGTTGTGCCCATTCATAGGGTGCACGGGGACAGTGAAGACCAGCAAGAGCTTTCAGGGCTGGCCCCTTCCTTGTGGGAGAAGGAGCCGGACGTTTGCCTTTTCGGAAAGAGGCTCTGCCGAGAACGAGCGCCGTGAGATATGCCGTCTGTGGTTAAGCACAGATGCCCAGTGCTGTTGTGCCTGTGGATAGGGTGCACGGGGCCAGTGAAGACCAGCAAGAGCTTTCAGGGCTGGCCCCTTCCTTGTGGGAGAAGGAGCCGGACGTTTGCCTTTTCGGAAAGAGGCTCTGCCGAGAACGAGCGCCGTGAGATATGCCGTCTGTGGTTAAGCACAGATGCCCAGTGCTGTTGTGCCTGTGGGTAGGGTGCACGGGGACAGTGAAGACCAGCAAGAGCTTTCAGGGCTGGCCCCTTCCTTGTGGGAGAAGGAGCCGGACGTTTGCCTTTTCGGAAAGAGGCTCTGCCGAGAACGAGCGCCGTGAGATATGCCGTCTGTGGTTAAGCACAGATGCTCATTGCTGTTGTGCCTGTGGGTAGGGTGCACGGGGCCAGTGAAGACCAGCAAGAGCTTTCAGGGCTGGCCCCTTCCTTGTGGGAGAAGGAGCCGGACGTTTGCCTTTTCGGAAAGAGGCTCTGCCGAGAGCGAACGCAGTGAGATGCTGAGTCTCTGGGAAAGCACAGATGCCCAGTGCTGTTGTGCCTATTCATAGGGTGCACGGGGATAGTGAAGACCAGCAAGAGCTTTCAGGGCTGGCCCCTTCCTTGTGGGAGAAGGAGCCGGACGTTTGCCTTTTCGGAAAGAGGCTCTGCCGAGAACGAGCGCCGTGAGATATGCCGTCTGTGGTTAAGCACAGATGCCCAGTGCTGTTGTGCCTATTCATAGGGTGCACGGGGCCAGTGAAGACCAGCAAGAGCTTTCAGGGCTGGCCCCTTCCTTGTGGGAGAAGGAGCCGGACGTTTGCCTTTTCGGAAAGAGGCTCTGCCGAGAACAAGCGCCGTGAGATATGCCGTCTGTGGTTAAGCACAGATGCCCAGTGCTGTTGTGCCTGTGGGTAGGGTGCACGGGGATAGTGAAGACCAGCAAGAGCTTTCAGGGCTGGCCCCTTCCTTGTGGGAGAAGGAGCCGGACGTTTGCCTTTTCGGAAAGAGGCTCTGCCGAGAGCGAACGCCGTGAGATATGCCGTCTGTGGTTAAGCACAGATGCCCAGTGCTGTTGTGCCTGTGGGTAGGGTGCACGGGGCCAGTGAAGACCAGCAAGAGCTTTCAGGGCTGGCCCCTTCCTTGTGGGAGAAGGAGCCGGACGTTTGCCTTTTCGGAAAGAGGCTCTGCCGAGAACGAGCGCCGTGAGATGCTGAGCGTCCTAAAAAGGCACAGATGCCCAGTGCTGTTGTGCCTGTGGATAGGGTGCACGGGGACAGTGAAGACCAGCAAGAGCTTTCAGGGCTGGCCCCTTCCTTGTGGGAGAAGGAGCCGGACGTTTGCCTTTTCGGAAAGAGGCTCTGCCGAGAACGAGCGCCGTGAGATATGCCGTCTGTGGTTAAGCACATATGCCCAGTGCTGTTGTGCCTATGCATAGGGTGCACGGGGCCAGTGAAGACCAGCAAGAGCTTTCAGGGCTGGCCCCTTCCTTGTGGGAGAAGGAGCCGGACGTTTGCCTTTTCGGAAAGAGGCTCTGCCGAGAACCAGCGCCGTGAGATGCTGAGCGTCCTAAAAAGGCACAGATGTCCAGTGCTGTTGTGCCTGTGGATAGGGTGCACGGGGATAGTGAAGACCAGCAAGAGCTTTCAGGGCTGGCCCCTTCCTTGTGGGAGAAGGAGCCGGACGTTTGCCTTTTCGGAAAGAGGCTCTGCCGAGAGCGAGCGCCGTGAGATATGCCGTCTGTGGTTAAGCACAGATGCCCAGTGCTGTTGTGCCTGTGGATAGGGTGCACGGGGCCAGTGAAGACCAGCAAGAGCTTTCAGGGCTGGCCCCTTCCTTGTGGGAGAAGGAGCCGGACGTTTGCCTTTTCGGAAAGAGGCTCTGCCGAGAACGAGCGCCGTGAGATATGCCGTCTGTGGTTAAGCACAGATGCCCAGTGCTGTTGTGCCTGTGGGTAGCGTGCACGGGGATAGTGAAGACCAGCAAGAGCTTTCAGGGCTGGCCCCTTCCTTGTGGGAGAAGGAACCGGACGTTTGCCTTTTCGGAAAGAGGCTCTGCCGAGAACGAGCGCCGTGAGATATGCCGTCTGTGGTTAAGCACAGATGCCCAGTGCTGTTGTGCCTGTGGGTAGGGTGCACGGGGACAGTGAAGACCAGCAAGAGCTTTCAGGGCTGGCCCCTTCCTTGTGGGAGAAGGAGCCGGACGTTTGCCTTTTCGGAAAGAGGCTCTGCCGAGAACGAGCGCCGTGAGATGCTGAGCTTCCTAAAAAGGCACAGATGCCCAGTGCTGTTGTGCCTGTGGATAGGGTGCACGGGGCCAGTGAAGACCAGCAAGAGCTTTCAGGGCTGGCCCCTTCCTTGTGGGAGAAGGAGCCGGACGTTTGCCTTTTCGGAAAGAGGCTCTGCCGAGAACGAGCGCCGTGAGATATGCCGTCTGTGGTTAAGCACAGATGCCCAGTGCTGTTGTGCCTATGCATAGGGTGCACGGGGCCAGTGAAGACCAGCAAGAGCTTTCAGGGCTGGCCCCTTCCTTGTGGGAGAAGGAGCCGGACGTTTGCCTTTTCGGAAAGAGGCTCTGCCGAGAACGAGCGCCGTGAGATATGCCGTCTGTGGTTAAGCACGGATGCTCATTGCTGTTGTGCCTGTGGGTAGGGTGCACGGGGACAGTGAAGACCAGCAAGAGCTTTCAGGGCTGGCCCCTTCCTTGTGGGAGAAGGAGCCGGACGTTTGCCTTTTCGGAAAGAGGCTCTGCCGAGAACGAGCGCCATGAGATATGCCGTCTGTGGTTAAGCACAGATGCCCAGTGCTGTTGTGCCTGTGGGTAGGGTGCACGGGGACAGTGAAGACCAGCAAGAGCTTTCAGGGCTGGCCCCTTCCATGTGGCAGAAGGAGCCGGACGTTTGCCTTTTCGGAAAGAGGCTCTGCCGAGAACGAGCGCCGTGAGATGCTGAGTCTCTGGGAAAGCACAGATGCCCAGTGCTGTTGTGCCTATTCATAGGGTGCACGGGGACAGTGAAGACCAGCAAGAGCTTTCAGGGCTGGCCCCTTCCTTGAGGGAGAAGGAGCCGGACGTTTGCCTTTTCGGAAAGAGGCTCTGCCGAGAACGAGCGCCGTGAGATATGCCGTCTGTGGTTAAGCACAGATGCCCAGTGCTGTTGTGCCTATGCATAGGGTGCACGGGGACAGTGAAGACCAGCAAGAGCTTTCAGGGCTGGCCCCTTCCTTGTGGGAGAAGGAGCCGGACGTTTGCCTTTTCGGAAAGAGGCTCTGCCGAGAACGAGCGCCGTGAGATATGCCGTCTGTGGTTAAGCACAGATGCTCATTGCTGTTGTGCCTGTGGGTAGGGTGCACGGGGACAGTGAAGACCAGCAAGAGCTTTCAGGGCTGGCCCCTTCCTTGTGGGAGAAGGAGCCGGACGTTTGCCTTTTCGGAAAGAGGCTCTGCCGAGAACGAGCGCCGTGAGATATGCCGTCTGTGGTTAAGCACAGATGCCCAGTGCTGTTGTGCCTGTGGATAGGGTGCACGGGGACAGTGAAGACCAGCAAGAGCTTTCAGGGCTGGCCCCTTCCATGTGGCAGAAGGAGCCGGACGTTTGCCTTTTCGGAAAGAGGCTCTGCCGAGAACGAGCGCCGTGAGATGCTGAGTCTCTGGGAAAGCACAGATGCCCAGTGCTGTTGTGCCTATTCATAGGGTGCACGGGGACAGTGAAGACCAGCAAGAGCTTTCAGGGCTGGCCCCTTCCTTGTGGGAGAAGGAGCCGGACGTTTGCCTTTTCGGAAAGAGGCTCTGCCGAGAACGAGCGCCGTGAGATATGCCGTCTGTGGTTAAGCACAGATGCCCAGTGCTGTTGTGCCTGTGGGTAGGGTGCACGGGGCCAGTGAAGACCAGCAAGAGCTTTCAGGGCTGGCCCCTTCCTTGTGGGAGAAGGAGCCGGACGTTTGCCTTTTCGGAAAGAGGCTCTGCCGAGAACGAGCGCCGTGAGATATGCCGTCTGTGGTTAAGCACAGATGCCCAGTGCTGTTGTGCCTGTGGGTAGGGTGCACGGGGCCAGTGAAGACCAGCAAGAGCTTTCAGGGCTGGCCCCTTCCTTGTGGGAGAAGGAGCCGGACGTTTGCCTTTTTGGAAAGAGGCTCTGCCGAGAACGAGCGCCGTGAGATATGCCGTCTGTGGTTAAGCACAGATGCCCAGTGCTGTTGTGCCTGTGGATAGGGTGCACGGGGACAGTGAAGACCAGCAAGAGCTTTCAGGGCTGGCCCCTTCCTTGTGGGAGAAGGAGCCGGACGTTTGCCTTTTCGGAAAGAGGCTCTGCCGAGAACGAGCGCCGTGAGATATGCCGTCTGTGGTTAAGCACAGATGCCCAGTGCTGTTGTGCCTGTGGGTAGGGTGCACGGGGACAGTGAAGACCAGCAAGAGCTTTCAGGGCTGGCCCCTTCCTTGTGGCAGAAGGAGCCGGACGTTTGCCTTTTCGGAAAGAGGCTCTGCCGAGAACGAGCGCCGTGAGATGCTGAGTCTCTGGGAAAGCACAGATGCCCAGTGCTGTTGTGCCTGTGGGTAGGTTGCACGGGGACAGTGAAGACCAGCAAGAGCTTTCAGGGCTGGCCCCTTCCTTGTGGGAGAAGGAGCCGGACGTTTGCCTTTTCGGAAAGAGGCTCTGCCGAGAGCGAACGCAGTGAGATGCTGAGTCTCTGGGAAAGCACAGATGCCCAGTGCTGTTGTGCCTGTGGGTAGGGTGCACGGGGATAGTGAAGACCAGCAAGAGCTTTCAGGGCTGGCCCCTTCCTTGTGGGAGAAGGAGCCGGACGTTTGCCTTTTCGGAAAGAGGCTCTGCCGAGAGCGAGCGCCGTGAGATATGCCGTCTGTGGTTAAGCACAGATGCCCAGTGCTGTTGTGCCCATTCATAGGGTGCACGGGGACAGTGAAGACCAGCAAGAGCTTTCAGGGCTGGCCCCTTCCTTGTGGGAGAAGGAGCCGGACGTTTGCCTTTTCGGAAAGAGGCTCTGCCGAGAACGAGCGCCGTGAGATATGCCGTCTGTGGTTAAGCACAGATGCCCAGTGCTGTTGTGCCTGTGGATAGGGTGCACGGGGCCAGTGAAGACCAGCAAGAGCTTTCAGGGCTGGCCCCTTCCTTGTGGGAGAAGGAGCCGGACGTTTGCCTTTTCGGAAAGAGGCTCTGCCGAGAACGAGCGCCGTGAGATATGCCGTCTGTGGTTAAGCACAGATGCTCATTGCTGTTGTGCCTGTGGGTAGGGTGCACGGGGACAGTGAAGACCAGCAAGAGCTTTCAGGGCTGGCCCCTTCCTTGTGGGAGAAGGAGCCGGACGTTTGCCTTTTCGGAAAGAGGCTCTGCCGAGAGCGAACGCAGTGAGATGCTGAGTCTCTGGGAAAGCACAGATGCCCAGTGCTGTTGTGCCTGTGGGTAGGGTGCACGGGGATAGTGAAGACCAGCAAGAGCTTTCAGGGCTGGCCCCTTCCTTGTGGGAGAAGGAGCCGGACGTTTGCCTTTTCGGAAAGAGGCTCTGCCGAGAACGAGCGCCGTGAGATATGCCGTCTGTGGTTAAGCACAGATGCCCAGTGCTGTTGTGCCTATTCATAGGGTGCACGGGGCCAGTGAAGACCAGCAAGAGCTTTCAGGGCTGGCCCCTTCCTTGTGGGAGAAGGAGCCGGACGTTTGCCTTTTCGGAAAGAGGCTCTGCCGAGAACGAGCGCCGTGAGATATGCCGTCTGTGGTTAAGCACAGATGCCCAGTGCTGTTGTGCCTGTGGGTAGGGTGCACGGGGATAGTGAAGACCAGCAAGAGCTTTCAGGGCTGGCCCCTTCCTTGTGGGAGAAGGAGCCGGACGTTTGCCTTTTCGGAAAGAGGCTCTGCCGAGAGCGAACGCCGTGAGATATGCCGTCTGTGGTTAAGCACAGATGCCCAGTGCTGTTGTGCCTGTGGGTAGGGTGCACGGGGACAGTGAAGACCAGCAAGAGCTTTCAGGGCTGGCCCCTTCCTTGTGGGAGAAGGAGCCGGACGTTTGCCTTTTCGGAAAGAGGCTCTGCCGAGAACCAGCGCCGTGAGATGCTGAGCGTCCTAAGAAGGCACAGATGCCCAGTGCTGTTGTGCCTGTGGATAGGGTGCACGGGGACAGTGAAGACCAGCAAGAGCTTTCAGGGCTGGCCCCTTCCTTGTGGGAGAAGGAGCCGGACGTTTGCCTTTTCGGAAAGAGGCTCTGCCGAGAACGAGCGCCGTGAGATATGCCGTCTGTGGTTAAGCACAGATGCCCAGTGCTGTTGTGCCTGTGGGTAGGGTGCACGGGGCCAGTGAAGACCAGCAAGAGCTTTCAGGGCTGGCCCCTTCCTTGTGGGAGAAGGAGCCGGACGTTTGCCTTTTCGGAAAGAGGCTCTGCCGAGAACCAGCGCCGTGAGATGCTGAGCGTCCTAAAAAGGCACAGATGCCCAGTGCTGTTGTGCCTGTGGATAGGGTGCACGGGGATAGTGAAGACCAGCAAGAGCTTTCAGGGCTGGCCCCTTCCTTGTGGGAGAAGGAGCCGGACGTTTGCCTTTTCGGAAAGAGGCTCTGCCGAGAGCGAGCGCCGTGAGATATGCCGTCTGTGGTTAAGCACAGATGCCCAGTGCTGTTGTGCCTGTGGATAGGGTGCACGGGGACAGTGAAGACCAGCAAGAGCTTTCAGGGCTGGCCCCTTCCTTGTGGGAGAAGGAGCCGGACGTTTGCCTTTTCGGAAAGAGGCTCTGCCGAGAACGAGCGCCGTGAGATATGCCGTCTGTGGTTAAGCACAGATGCCCAGTGCTGTTGTGCCTGTGGGTAGGGTGCACGGGGATAGTGAAGACCAGCAAGAGCTTTCAGGGCTGGCCCCTTCCATGTGGCAGAAGGAGCCGGACGTTTGCCTTTTCGGAAAGAGGCTCTGCCGAGAACGAGCGCCGTGAGATGCTGAGTCTCTGGGAAAGCACAGATGCCCAGTGCTGTTGTGCCTGTGGGTAGGGTGCACGGGGCCAGTGAAGACCAGCAAGAGCTTTCAGGGCTGGCCCCTTCCTTGTGGGAGAAGGAGCCGGACGTTTGTCTTTTCGGAAAGAGGCTCTGCCGAGAACGAGCGCCGTGAGATATGCCGTCTGTGGTTAAGCACAGATGCCCAGTGCTGTTGTGCCTATGCATAGGGTGCACGGGGACAGTGAAGACCAGCAAGAGCTTTCAGGGCTGGCCCCTTCCTTGTGGGAGAAGGAGCCGGACGTTTGCCTTTTCGGAAAGAGGCTCTGCCGAGAACGAGCGCCGTGAGATGCTGAGCGTCCTAAAAAGGCACAGATGCCCAGTGCTGTTGTGCCTATTCATAGGGTGCACGGGGACAGTGAAGACCAGCAAGAGCTTTCAGGGCTGGCCCCTTCCTTGTGGGAGAAGGAGCCGGACGTTTGCCTTTTCGGAAAGAGGCTCTGCCGAGAACGAGCGCCGTGAGATATGCCGTCTGTGGTTAAGCACAGATGCCCAGTGCTGTTGTGCCTATTCATAGGGTGCACGGGGCCAGTGAAGACCAGCAAGAGCTTTCAGGGCTGGCCCCTTCCTTGTGGGAGAAGGAGCCGGACGTTTGCCTTTTCGGAAAGAGGCTCTGCCGAGAACGAGCGCCGTGAGATATGCCGTCTGTGGTTAAGCACAGATGCTCATTGCTGTTGTGCCTGTGGGTAGGGTGCACGGGGACAGTGAAGACCAGCAAGAGCTTTCAGGGCTGGCCCCTTCCTTGTGGGAGAAGGAGCCGGACGTTTGCCTTTTCGGAAAGAGGCTCTGCCGAGAACGAGCGCCGTGAGATATGCCGTCTGTGGTTAAGCACAGATGCCCAGTGCTGTTGTGCCTGTGGATAGGGTGCACGGGGACAGTGAAGACCAGCAAGAGCTTTCAGGGCTGGCCCCTTCCTTGTGGGAGAAGGAGCCGGACGTTTGCCTTTTCGGAAAGAGGCTCTGCCGAGAACGAGCGCCGTGAGATGCTGAGTCTCTGGGAAAGCACAGATGCCCAGTGCTGTTGTGCCTATTCATAGGGTGCACGGGGACAGTGAAGACCAGCAAGAGCTTTCAGGGCTGGCCCCTTCCTTGTGGGAGAAGGAGCCGGACGTTTGCCTTTTCGGAAAGAGGCTCTGCCGAGAGCGAACGCCGTGAGATATGCCGTCTGTGGTTAAGCACAGATGCCCAGTGCTGTTGTGCCTATGCATAGGGTGCACGGGGACAGTGAAGACCAGCAAGAGCTTTCAGGGCTGGCCCCTTCCTTGTGGCAGAAGGAGCCGGACGTTTGCCTTTTCGGAAAGAGGCTCTGCCGATAACGAGCGCCGTGAGATGCTGAGCGTCCTAAAAAGGCACAGATGCCCAGTGCTGTTGTGCCTATTCATAGGGTGCACGGGGCCAGTGAAGACCAGCAAGAGCTTTCAGGGCTGGCCCCTTCCTTGTGGGAGAAGGAGCCGGACGTTTGCCTTTTCGGAAAGAGGCTCTGCCGAGAACGAGCGCCGTGAGATATGCCGTCTGTGGTTAAGCACAGATGCCCAGTGCTGTTGTGCCTGTGGGTAGGGTGCACGGGGCCAGTGAAGACCAGCAAGAGCTTTCAGGGCTGGCCCCTTCCTTGTGGGAGAAGGAGCCGGACGTTTGCCTTTTCGGAAAGAGGCTCTGCCGAGAACGAGCGCCGTGAGATATGCCGTCTGTGGTTAAGCACAGATGCTCATTGCTGTTGTGCCTGTGGGTAGGTGCACGGGGACAGTGAAGACCAGCAAGAGCTTTCAGGGCTGGCCCCTTCCTTGTGGGAGAAGGAGCCGGACGTTTGCCTTTTCGGAAAGAGGCTCTGCCGAGAACGAGCGCCGTGAGATATGCCGTCTGTGGTTAAGCACAGATGCCCAGTGCTGTTGTGCCTGTGGATAGGGTGCACGGGGACAGTGAAGACCAGCAAGAGCTTTCAGGACTGGCCCCTTCCTTTTGGGAGAAGGAGCCGGACGTTTGCCTTTTCGGAAAGAGGCTCTGCCGAGAACGAGCGCCGTGAGATGCTGAGTCTCTGGGAAAGCACAGATGCCCAGTGCTGTTGTGCCTGTGGATAGGGTGCACGGGGCCAGTGAAGACCAGCAAGAGCTTTCAGGGCTGGCCCCTTCCTTGTGGGAGAAGGAGCCGGACGTTTGCCTTTTCGGAAAGAGGCTCTGCCGAGAACGAGCGCCGTGAGATATGCCGTCTGTGGTTAAGCACAGATGCCCATTGCTGTTGTGCCTGTGGGAAGGGTGCACGCGGCCAGTGAAGACCAGCAAGAGCTTTCAGGGCTGGCCCCTTCCTTGTGGGAGAAGGAGCCGGACGTTTGCCTTTTCGGAAAGAGGCTCTGCCGAGAGCGAACGCCGTGAGATATGCCGTCTGTGGTTAAGCACAGACGCCCAGTGCTGTTGTGCCTGTGGGTAGGGTGCACGGGGCCAGTGAAGACCAGCAAGAGCTTTCAGGGCTGGCCCCTTCCTTGTGGGAGAAGGAGCCGGACGTTTGCCTTTTCGGAAAGAGGCTCTGCCGAGAACGAGCGCCGTGAGATATGCCGTCTGTGGTTAAGCACAGATGCCCAGTGCTGTTGTGCCTGTGGATAGGGTGCACGGGGACAGTGAAGACCAGCAAGAGCTTTCAGGGCTGGCCCCTTCCTTGTGGGAGAAGGAGCCGGACGTTTGCCTTTTCGGAAAGAGGCTCTGCCGAGAACGAGCACCGTGAGATATGCCGTCTGTGGTTAAGCACAGATGCCCAGTGCTGTTGTGCCTGTGGGTAGGGTGCACGGGGACAGTGAAGACCAGCAAGAGCTTTCAGGGCTGGCCCCTTCCTTGTGGCAGAAGGAGCCGGACGTTTGCCTTTTCGGAAAGAGGCTCTGCCGAGAACGAGCGCCGTGAGATGCTGAGTCTCTGGGAAAGCACAGACGCCCAGTGCTGTTGTGCCTGTGGGTAGGGTGCACGGGGCCAGTGAAGACCAGCAAGAGCTTTCAGGGCTGGCCCCTTCCTTGTGGGAGAAGGAGCCGGACGTTTGCCTTTTCGGAAAGAGGCTCTGCCGAGAACGAGCACCGTGAGATATGCCGTCTGTGGTTAAGCACAGATGCCCAGTGCTGTTGTGCCTATGCATAGGGTGCACGGGGACAGTGAAGACCAGCAAGAGCTTTCAGGGCTGGCCCCTTCCTTGTGGGAGAAGGAGCCGGACGTTTGCCTTTTCGGAAAGAGGCTCTGCCGAGAACGAGCGCCGTGAGATGCTGAGTCTCTGGGAAAGCACAGATGCCCAGTGCTGTTGTGCCTGTGGGTAGGTTGCACGGGGACAGTGAAGACCAGCAAGAGCTTTCAGGGCTGGCCCCTTCCTTGTGGGAGAAGGAGCCGGACGTTTGCCTTTTCGGAAAGAGGCTCTGCCGAGAACGAGCGCCGTGAGATATGCCGTCTGTGGTTAAGCACAGATGCTCATTGCTGTTGTGCCTGTGCGTAGGGTGCACGGGGCCAGTGAAGACCAGCAAGAGCTTTCAGGGCTGGCCCCTTCCTTGTGGGAGAAGGAGCCGGACGTTTGCCTTTTCGGAAAGAGGCTCTGCCGAGAACGAGCGCCGTGAGATATGCCGTCTGTGGTTAAGCACAGATGCCCAGTGCTGTTGTGCCTGTGGGTAGGGTGCACGGGGCCAGTGAAGACCAGCAAGAGCTTTCAGGGCTGGCCCCTTCCTTTTGGGAGAAGGAGCCGGACGTTTGCCTTTTCGGAAAGAGGTTCTGCCGAGAGCGAACGCAGTGAGATGCTGAGTCTCTGGGAAAGCACAGATGCCCAGTGCTGTTGTGCCTGTGGGTAGGGTGCACGGGGCCAGTGAAGACCAGCAAGAGCTTTCAGGGCTGGCCCCTTCCTTGTGGGAGAAGGAGCCGGACGTTTGCCTTTTCGGAAAGAGGCTCTGCCGAGAACGAGCGCCGTGAGATATGCCGTCAGTGGTTAAGCACAGATGCCCAGTGCTGTTGTGCCTGTGGATAGGGTGCACGGGGCCAGTGAAGACCAGCAAGAGCTTTCAGGGCTGGCCCCTTCCTTGTGGGAGAAGGAGCCGGAC
Organism: Haliaeetus albicilla; assembly: GCF_947461875.1. Classification (NCBI taxonomy): domain Eukaryota; kingdom Metazoa; phylum Chordata; class Aves; order Accipitriformes; family Accipitridae; genus Haliaeetus; species Haliaeetus albicilla. The sequence continues at coordinate 9,445,553 of NC_091498.1, forward strand.
GTTTGCCTTTTCGGAAAGAGGCTCTGCCGAGAACGAGCGCCGTGAGATATGCCGTCTGTGGTTAAGCACAGATGCCCATTGCTGTTGTGCCTATTCATAGGGTGCACGGGGCCAGTGAAGACCAGCAAGAGCTTTCAGGGCTGGCCCCTTCCTTGTGGGAGAAGGAGCCGGACGTTTGCCTTTTCGGAAAGAGGCTCTGCCGAGAACGAGCGCCGTGAGATGCTGAGTCTCTGGGAAAGCACAGATGCCCAGTGCTGTTGTGCCTGTGGGTAGGGTGCACGGGGCCAGTGAAGACCAGCAAGAGCTTTCAGGGCTGGCCCCTTCCTTGTGGGAGAAGGAGCCGGACGTTTGCCTTTTCGGAAAGAGGCTCTGCCGAGAACGAGCGCCGTGAGATATGCCGTCTGTGGTTAAGCACAGATGCCCAGTGCTGTTGTGCCTGTGGGTAGGGTGCACGGGGACAGTGAAGACCAGCAAGAGCTTTCAGGGCTGGCCCCTTCCTTGTGGGAGAAGGAGCCGGACGTTTGCCTTTTCGGAAAGAGGCTCTGCCGAGAGCGAACGCAGTGAGATGCTGAGTCTCTGGGAAAGCACAGATGCCCATTGCTGTTGTGCCTGTGGGTAGGGTGCACGGGGACAGTGAAGACCAGCAAGAGCTTTCAGGGCTGGCCCCTTCCTTGTGGGAGAAGGAGCCGGACGTTTGCCTTTTCGAAAAGAGGCTCTGCCGAGAACGAGCGCCGTGAGATATGCCGTCAGTGGTTAAGCACAGATGCCCAGTGCTGTTGTGCCTATTCATAGGGTGCACGGGGCCAGTGAAGACCAGCAAGAGCTTTCAGGGCTGGCCCCTTCCTTGTGGGAGAAGGAGCCGGACGTTTGCCTTTTCGGAAAGAGGCTCTGCCGAGAACGAGCGCCGTGAGATGCTGAGCGTCCTAAAAAGGCACAGATGCCCAGTGCTGTTGTGCCTGTGGATAGGGTGCACGGGGCCAGTGAAGACCAGCAAGAGCTTTCAGGGCTGGCCCCTTCCTTGCGGGAGAAGGAGCCGGACGTTTGTCTTTTCGGAAAGAGGCTCTGCTGAGAACGAGCGCCGTGAGATGCTGAGTCTCTGGGAAAGCACAGATGCCCAGTGCTGTTGTGCCTGTGGATAGGGTGCACGGGGCCAGTGAAGACCAGCAAGAGCTTTCAGGGCTGGCCCCTTCCTTGTGGGAGAAGGAGCCGGACGTTTGCCTTTTCGGAAAGAGGCTCTGCCGAGAACGAGCGCCGTGAGATATGCCGTCTGTGGTTAAGCACAGATGCCCAGTGCTGTTGTGCCTATTCATAGGGTGCACGGGGCCAGTGAAGACCAGCAAGAGCTTTCAGGGCTGGCCCCTTCCTTGTGGGAGAAGGAGCCGGACGTTTGCCTTTTCGGAAAGAGGCTCTGCCGAGAACCAGCGCCGTGAGATATGCCGTCTGTGGTTAAGCACAGATGCCCAGTGCTGTTGTGCCTGTGGATAGGGTGCACGGGGCCAGTGAAGACCAGCAAGAGCTTTCAGGGCTGGCCCCTTCCTTGTGGGAGAAGGAGCCGGACGTTTGCCTTTTCGGAAAGAGGCTCTGCCGAGAACGAGCGCCGTGAGATATGCCGTCAGTGGTTAAGCACAGATGCCCAGTGCTGTTGTGCCTGTGGATAGGGTGCACGGGGCCAGTGAAGACCAGCAAGAGCTTTCAGGGCTGGCCCCTTCCTTGTGGGAGAAGGAGCCGGACGTTTGCCTTTTCGGAAAGAGGCTCTGCCGAGAACGAGCGCCGTGAGATGCTGAGCGTCCTAAAAAGGCACAGATGCCCAGTGCTGTTGTGCCTGTGGATAGGGTGCACGGGGACAGTGAAGACCAGCAAGAGCTTTCAGGGCTGGCCCCTTCCTTGTGGGAGAAGGAGCCGGACGTTTGCCTTTTCGGAAAGAGGCTCTGCCGAGAACGAGCGCCGTGAGATGCTGATTCTCTGGGAAAGCACAGATGCCCAGTGCTGTTGTGCCTGTGGGTAGGGTGCACGGGGCCAGTGAAGACCAGCAAGAGCTTTCAGGGCTGGCCCCTTCCTTGTGGGAGAAGGAGCCGGACGTTTGCCTTTTCGGAAAGAGGCTCTGCCGAGAACGAGCGCCGTGAGATATGCCGTCTGTGGTTAAGCACAGATGCCCAGTGCTGTTGTGCCTGTGGGTAGGGTGCACGGGGATAGTGAAGACCAGCAAGAGCTTTCAGGGCTGGCCCCTTCCTTGTGGGAGAAGGAGCCGGACGTTTGCCTTTTCGAAAAGAGGCTCTGCCGAGAACGAGCGCCGTGAGATATGCCGTCAGTGGTTAAGCACAGATGCCCAGTGCTGTTGTGCCTGTGGGTAGGGTGCACGGGGACAGTGAAGACCAGCAAGAGCTTTCAGGGCTGGCCCCTTCCTTGTGGGAGAAGGAGCCGGACGTTTGCCTTTTCGGAAAGAGGCTCTGCCGAGAACGAGCGCCGTGAGATGCTGAGCGTCCTAAAAAGGCACAGATGCCCAGTGCTGTTGTGCCTGTGGATAGGGTGCACGGGGACAGTGAAGACCAGCAAGAGCTTTCAGGGCTGGCCCCTTCCTTGTGGGAGAAGGAGCCGGACGTTTGCCTTTTCGGAAAGAGGCTCTGCCGAGAACGAGCGCCGTGAGATATGCCGTCTGTGGTTAAGCACAGATGCCCAGTGCTGTTGTGCCTGTGGGTAGGGTGCACGGGGCCAGTGAAGACCAGCAAGAGCTTTCAGGGCTGGCCCCTTCCTTGTGGGAGAAGGAGCCGGACGTTTGCCTTTTCGGAAAGAGGCTCTGCCGAGAACGAGCGCCGTGAGATATGCCGTCAGTGGTTAAGCACAGATGCCCAGTGCTGTTGTGCCTGTGGATAGGGTGCACGGGGACAGTGAAGACCAGCAAGAGCTTTCAGGGCTGGCCCCTTCCTTGTGGGAGAAGGAGCCGGACGTTTGCCTTTTCGGAAAGAGGCTCTGCCGAGAACGAGCGCCGTGAGATGCTGAGCATCCTAAAAAGGCACAGATGCCCATTGCTGTTGTGCCTGTGGGTAGGGTGCACGGGGACAGTGAAGACCAGCAAGAGCTTTCAGGGCTGGCCCCTTCCTTGTGGGAGAAGGAGCCGGACCTTTGCCTTTTCGGAAAGAGGCTCTGCCGAGAACGAGCGCCGTGAGATGCTGATTCGCTGGGAAAGCACAGATGCCCAGTGCTGTTGTGCCTATTCATAGGGTGCACGGGGCCAGTGAAGACCAGCAAGAGCTTTCAGGGCTGGCCCCTTCCTTGTGGGAGAAGGAGCCGGACATTTGCCTTTTCGGAAAGAGGCTCTGCCGAGAACAAGCGCCGTGAGATATGCCGTCTGTGGTTAAGCACAGATGCCCATTGCTGTTGTGCCTGTGGGTAGGGTGCACGGGGACAGTGAAGACCAGCAAGAGCTTTCAGGGCTGGCCCCTTCCTTGTGGGAGAAGGAGCCGGACGTTTGCCTTTTCAGAAAGAGGCTCTGCCGAGAGCGAACGCCGTGAGATATGCCGTCTGTGGTTAAGCACTGATGCCCAGTGCTGTTGTGCCTGTGGGTAGGGTGCACGGGGACAGTGAAGACCAGCAAGAGCTTTCAGGGCTGGCCCCTTCCTTGTGGGAGAAGGAGCCGGACGTTTGCCTTTTCGGAAAGAGGCTCTGCCGAGAACGAGCGCCGTGAGATATGCCGTCTGTGGTTAAGCACAGATGCCCAGTGCTGTTGTGCCTGAGGGCAGGGTGCACGGGGACAGTGAAGACCAGCAAGAGCTTTCAGGGCTGGCCCCTTCCTTGTGGGAGAAGGAGCCGGACGTTTGCCTTTTCAGAAAGAGGCTCTGCCGAGAGCGAACGCAGTGAGATATGCCGTCTGTGGTTAAGCACAGATGCCCAGTGCTGTTGTGCCTGTGGGTAGGGTGCACGGGGCCAGTGAAGACCAGCAAGAGCTTTCAGGGCTGGCCCCTTCCTTGTGGGAGAAGGAGCCGGACGTTTGCCTTTTCGGAAAGAGGCTCTGCCGAGAACGAGCGCCGTGTGATATGCCGTCTGTGGTTAAGCACAGATGCCCAGTGCTGTTGTGCCTATGCATAGGGTGCACGGGGACAGTGAAGACCAGCAAGAGCTTTCAGGGCTGGCCCCTTCCTTGTGGCAGAAGGAGCCGGACTTTGCCTTTTCGGAAAGAGGCTCTGCCGAGAACGAGCGCCGTGAGATGCTCATTCTCCGGGAAAGCACAGATGCCCAGTGCTGTTGTGCCTGTGGGTAGGGTGCACGGGGCCAGTGAAGACCAGCAAGAGCTTTCAGGGCTGGCCCCTTCCTTGTGGGAGAAGGAGCCGGACGTTTGCCTTTTCGGAAAGAGGCTCTGCCGAGAACGAGCGCCGTGAGATATGCCGTCTGTGGTTAAGCACAGATGCTCATTGCTGTTGTGCCTGTGGGTAGGGTGCACGGGGACAGTGAAGACCAGCAAGAGCTTTCAGGGCTGGCCCCTTCCTTGTGGGAGAAGGAGCCGGACGTTTGCCTTTTCGGAAAGAGGCTCTGCCGAGAACGAGCGCCGTGAGATATGCCGTCTTTGGTTAAGCACAGATGCCCATTGCTGTTGTGCCTATGCATAGGGTGCACGGGGCCAGTGAAGACCAGCAAGAGCTTTCAGGGCTGGCCCCTTCCTTGTGGGAGAAGGAGCCGGACGTTTGCCTTTTCGGAAAGAGGCTCTGCTGAGAGCGAACGCAGTGAGATGCTGAGTCTCTGGGAAAGCAAAGATGCCCAGTGCTGTTGTGCCTGTGGGTAGGGTGCACGGGGACAGTGAAGACCAGCAAGAGCTTTCAGGGCTGGCCCCTTCCTTGTGGGAGAAGGAGCCGGACGTTTGCCTTTTCGGAAAGAGGCTCTGCCGAGAACGAGCGCCGTGAGATATGCCGTCAGTGGTTAAGCACAGATGCCCAGTGCTGTTGTGCCTATTCATAGGGTGCACGGGGACAGTGAAGACCAGCAAGAGCTTTCAGGGCTGGCCCCTTCCTTGTGGCAGAAGGAGCCGGACGTTTGCCTTTTCGGAAAGAGGCTCTGCCGAGAACGAGCGCCGTGAGATATGCCGTCTGTGGTTAAGCACAGATGCTCATTGCTGTTGTGCCTGTGGGTAGGGTGCACGGGGCCAGTGAAGACCAGCAAGAGCTTTCAGGGCTGGCCCCTTCCTTGTGGGAGAAGGAGCCGGACGTTTGCCTTTTCGGAAAGAGGCTCTGCCGAGAACGAGCGCCGTGAGATGCTGAGTCTCTGGGAAAGCACAGATGCCCAGTGCTGTTGTGCCTGTGGGTAGGGTGCACGGGGCCAGTGAAGACCAGCAAGAGCTTTCAGGGCTGGCCCCTTCCTTGTGGGAGAAGGAGCCGGACGTTTGCCTTTTCGGAAAGAGGCTCTGCCGAGAACGAGCGCCGTGAGATATGCCGTCTGTGGTTAAGCACAGATGCTCAGTGCTGTTGTGCCTATTCATAGGGTGCACGGGGCCAGTGAAGACCAGCAAGAGCTTTCAGGGCTGGCCCCTTCCTTGTGGGAGAAGGAGCCGGACGTTTGCCTTTTCGGAAAGAGGCTCTGCCGAGAACGAGCGCCGTGAGATATGCCGTCTGTGGTTAAGCACAGATGCCCAGTGCTGTTGTGCCTGTGGATAGGGTGCACGGGGACAGTGAAGACCAGCAAGAGCTTTCAGGGCTGGCCCCTTCCTTGTGGGAGAAGGAGCCGGACGTTTGCCTTTACGGAAAGAGGCTCTGCCGAGAACGAGCGCCGTGAGATATGCCGTCTGTGGTTAAGCACAGATGCCCAGTGCTGTTGTGCCTGTGGGTAGGGTGCACGGGGCCAGTGAAGACCAGCAAGAGCTTTCAGGGCTGGCCCCTTCCTTGTGGGAGAAGGAGCCGGACGTTTGCCTTTTCGGAAAGAGGCTCTGCCGAGAACGAGCGCCGTGAGATATGCCGTCTGTGGTTAAGCACAGATGCCCAGTGCTGTTGTGCCTGTGGGTAGGGTGCACGGGGCCAGTGAAGACCAGCAAGAGCTTTCAGGGCTGGCCCCTTCCTTGTGGGAGAAGGAGCCGGACGTTTGCCTTTTCGGAAAGAGGCTCTGCCGAGAACGAGCGCCGTGAGATATGCCGTCTGTGGTTAAGCACAGATGCCCAGTGCTGTTGTGCCTATGCATAGGGTGCACGGGGCCAGTGAAGACCAGCAAGAGCTTTCAGGGCTGGCCCCTTCCTTGTGGGAGAAGGAGCCGGACGTTTGCCTTTTTGGAAAGAGGCTCTGCCGAGAACGAGCGCCGTGAGATGCTGATTCTCCGGGAAAGCACAGAAGCCCAGTGCTGTTGTGCCTGTGGGTAGGGTGCACGGGGACAGTGAAGACCAGCAAGAGCTTTCAGGGCTGGCCCCTTCCTTGTGGGAGAAGGAGCCGGACGTTTGCCTTTTCGGAAAGAGGCTCTGCCGAGAGCGAGCGCCGTGAGATATGCCGTCTGTGGTTAAGCACAGATGCCCAGTGCTGTTGTGCCTGTGGGTAGGGTGCACGGGGACAGTGAAGACCAGCAAGAGCTTTCAGGGCTGGCCCCTTCCTTGTGGGAGAAGGAGCCAGACGTTTGCCTTTTCGGAAAGAGGCTCTGCCGAGAACGAGCGCCGTGAGATATGCCGTCTGTGGTTAAGCACAGATGCCCATTGCTGTTGTGCCTGTGGGTAGGGTGCACGGGGACAGTGAAGACCAGCAAGAGCTTTCAGGGCTGGCCCCTTCCTTGTGGGAGAAGGAGCCGGACGTTTGCCTTTACGGAAAGAGGCTCTGCCGACAACAAGCGCCGTGAGATGCTGAGTCTCTGGGAAAGCACAGATGCCCAGTGCTGTTGTGCCTGTGGGTAGGGTGCACGGGGACAGTGAAGACCAGCAAGAGCTTTCAGGGCTGGCCCCTTCCTTGTGGGAGAAGGAGCCGGACGTTTGCCTTTTCGGAAAGAGGCTCTGCCGAGAACGAGCGCCGTGAGATATGCCGTCTGTGGTTAAGCACAGATGCCCAGTGCTGTTGTGCCTATTCATAGGGTGCACGGGGCCAGTGAAGACCAGCAAGAGCTTTCAGGGCTGGCCCCTTCCTTGTGGGAGAAGGAGCCGGACGTTTGCCTTTTCGGAAAGAGGCTCTGCCGAGAACGAGCGCCGTGAGATGCTGAGTCTCTGGGAAAGCACAGATGCCCAGTGCTGTTGTGCCTGTGGGTAGGGTGCACGGGGCCAGTGAAGACCAGCAAGAGCTTTCAGGGCTGGCCCCTTCCTTGTGGGAGAAGGAGCCGGACGTTTGCCTTTTCGGAAAGAGGCTCTGCCGAGAACGAGCGCCGTGAGATATGCCGTCTGTGGTTAAGCACAGATGCTCATTGCTGTTGTGCCTGTGGGTAGGGTGCACGGGGCCAGTGAAGACCAGCAAGAGCTTTCAGGGCTGGCCCCTTCCTTGTGGGAGAAGGAGCCGGACGTTTGCCTTTTCGGAAAGAGGCTCTGCCGAGAACGAGCGCCGTGAGATATGCCGTCTGTGGTTAAGCACAGATGCCCATTGCTGTTGTGCCTGTGGGTAGGGTGCACGGGGCCAGTGAAGACCAGCAAGAGCTTTCAGGGCTGGCCCCTTCCTTGTGGGAGAAGGAGCCGGACGTTTGCCTTTTCGGAAAGAGGCTCTGCCGACAACAAGCGCCGTGAGATGCTGAGTCTCTGGGAAAGCACAGATGCCCAGTGCTGTTGTGCCTGTGGGTAGGGTGCACGGGGCCAGTGAAGACCAGCAAGAGCTTTCAGGGCTGGCCCCTTCCTTGTGGGAGAAGGAGCCGGACGTTTGCCTTTTCGGAAAGAGGCTCTGCCGAGAACGAGCACCGTGAGATATGCCGTCTGTGGTAAAGCACAGATGCCCAGTGCTGTTGTGCCTGTGGGTAGGGTGCACGGGGACAGTGAAGACCAGCAAGAGCTTTCAGGGCTGGCCCCTTCCTTGTGGGAGAAGGAGCCGGACGTTTGCCTTTTCGGAAAGAGGCTCTGCCGAGAACGAGCGCCGTGAGATATGCCGTCTGTGGTTAAGCACAGATGCCCATTGCTGTTGTGCCTATTCATAGGGTGCACGGGGCCAGTGAAGACCAGCAAGAGCTTTCAGGGCTGGCCCCTTCCTTGTGGGAGAAGGAGCCGGACGTTTGCCTTTACGGAAAGAGGCTCTGCCGAGAACGAGCGCCATGAGATGCTGAGTCTCTGGGAAAGCACAGATGCCCAGTGCTGTTGTGCCTGTGGGTAGGGTGTACGGGGCCAGTGAAGACCAGCAAGAGCTTTCAGGGCTGGCCCCTTCCTTGTGGGAGAAGGAGCCGGACGTTTGCCTTTTCGGAAAGAGGCTCTGCCGAGAACGAGCGTCGTGAGATATGCCGTCTGTGGTTAAGCACAGATGCTCATTGCTGTTGTGCCTGTGGGTAGGGTGCACGGGGACAGTGAAGACCAGCAAGAGCTTTCAGGGCTGGCCCCTTCCTTGTGGGAGAAGGAGCCGGACGTTTGCCTTTTCGGAAAGAGGCTCTGCCGAGAGCGAACGCAGTGAGATGCTGAGTCTCTGGGAAAGCACAGATGCCCAGTGCTGTTGTGCCTGTGGGTAGGGTGCACGGGGATAGTGAAGACCAGCAAGAGCTTTCAGGGCTGGCCCCTTCCTTGTGGGAGAAGGAGCCGGACGTTTGCCTTTTCGGAAAGAGGCTCTGCCGAGAGGGAGCGCCGTGAGATATGCCGTCTGTGGTTAAGCACGGATGCCCAGTGCTGTTGTGCCTATTCATAGGGTGCACGGGGACAGTGAAGACCAGCAAGAGCTTTCAGGGCTGGCCCCTTCCTTGTGGGAGAAGGAGCCGGACGTTTGCCTTTTCGGAAAGAGGCTCTGCCGAGAACGAGCGCCGTGAGATGCTGAGCGTCCTAAAAAGGCACAGATGCCCAGTGCTGTTGTGCCTGTGGATAGGGTGCACGGGGACAGTGAAGACCAGCAAGAGCTTTCAGGGCTGGCCCCTTCCTTGTGGGAGAAGGAGCCAGACGTTTGCCTTTTCGGAAAGAGGCTCTGCCGAGAACGAGCGCCGTGAGATGCTGAGTCTCTGGGAAAGCACAGATGCCCAGTGCTGTTGTGCCTGTGGGTAGGGTGCACGGGGACAGTGAAGACCAGCAAGAGCTTTCAGGGCTGGCCCCTTCCTTGTGGGAGAAGGAGCCGGACGTTTGCCTTTTTGGAAAGAGGCTCTGCCGAGAACGAGCGCCGTGAGATATGCCGTCTGTGGTTAAGCACAGATGCCCAGTGCTGTTTTGCCTGTGGGTAGGGTGCACGGGGATAGTGAAGACCAGCAAGAGCTTTCAGGGCTGGCCCCTTCCTTGTGGGAGAAGGAGCCGGACGTTTGCCTTTTCGGAAAGAGGCTCTGCCGAGAACGAGCGCCGTGATATATGCCGTCTGTGGTTAAGCACAGATGCCCAGTGCTGTTGTGCCTGTGGATAGGGTGCACGGGGCCAGTGAAGACCAGCAAGAGCTTTCAGGGCTGGCCCCTTCCTTGTGGGAGAAGGAGCTGGACGTTTGCCTTTTCGGAAAGAGGCTCTGCCGAGAACGAGCGCCGTGAGATATGCCGTCTGTGGTTAAGCACAGATGCCCAGTGCTGTTGTGCCTGTGGGTAGGGTGCACGGGGCCAGTGAAGACCAGCAAGAGCTTTCAGGGCTGGCCCCTTCCTTGTGGGAGAAGGAGCCGGACGTTTGCCTTTTCGGAAAGAGGCTCTGCCGAGAACGAGCGCCGTGAGATATGCCGTCTGTGGTTAAGCACAGATGCCCATTGCTGTTGTGCCTATTCATAGCGTGCACGGGGCCAGTGAAGACCAGCAAGAGCTTTCAGGGCTGGCCCCTTCCTTGTGGGAGAAGGAGCCGGACGTTTGCCTTTTCGGAAAGAGGCTCTGCCGAGAACGAGCGCCGTGAGATGCTGAGTCTCTGGGAAAGCACAGATGCCCATTGCTGTTGTGCCTGTGGGTAGGGTGCACGGGGCCAGTGAAGACCAGCAAGAGCTTTCAGGGCTGGCCCCTTCCTTGTGGGAGAAGGAGCCGGACGTTTGCCTTTTCGGAAAGAGGCTCTGCCGAGAACAAGCGCCGTGAGATGCTGAGCGTCCTAAAAAGGCACAGATGCCCAGTGCTGTTGTGCCTGTGGATAGGGTGCACGGGGACAGTGAAGACCAGCAAGAGCTTTCAGGGCTGGCCCCTTCCTTGTGGGAGAAGGAGCCGGACGTTTGCCTTTTCGGAAAGAGGCTCTGCCGAGAACGAGCGCCGTGACATATGCCGTCTGTGGTTAAGCACAGATGCCCAGTGCTGTTGTGCCTGTGGGTAGGGTGCACGGGGCCAGTGAAGACCAGCAAGAGCTTTCAGGGCTGGCCCCTTCCTTGTGGGAGAAGGAGCCGGACGTTTGCCTTTTCGGAAAGAGGCTCTGCCGAGAACGAGCGCCGTGAGATATGCCATCTGTGGTTAAGCACAGATGCCCAGTGCTGTTGTGCCTATGCATAGGGTGCACGGGGACAGTGAAGACCAGCAAGAGCTTTCAGGGCTGGCCCCTTCCTTGTGGGAGAAGGAGCCGGACGTTTGCCTTTTCGGAAAGAGGCTCTGCCGAGAACTAGCGCCGTGAGATATGCTGTCTGTGGTTAAGCACAGATGCCCAGTGCTGTTGTGCCTATGCATAGGGTGCACGGGGCCAGTGAAGACCAGCAAGAGCTTTCAGGGCTGGCCCCTTCCTTGTGGGAGAAGGAGCCGGACGTTTGCCTTTTCGGAAAGAGGCTCTGCCGAGAACGAGCGCCGTGAGATATGCCGTCTGTGGTTAAGCACAGATGCCCAGTGCTGTTGTGCCTATGCATAGGGTGCACGGGGACAGTGAAGACCAGCAAGAGCTTTCAGGGCTGGCCCCTTCCTTGTGGGAGAAGGAGCCGGACGTTTGCCTTTTCGGAAAGAGGCTCTGCCGAGAACGAGCGCCGTGAGATATGCCGTCTGTGGTTAAGCACAGATGCCCAGTGCTGTTGTGCCTGTGGGTAGGGTGCACGGGGACAGTGAAGACCAGCAAGAGCTTTCAGGGCTGGCCCCTTCCTTGTGGGAGAAGGAGCCGGACGTTTGCCTTTTCGGAAAGAGGCTCTGCCGAGAGCGAACGCCGTGAGATATGCCGTCAGTGGTTAAGCACAGATGCCCAGTGCTGTTCTGCCTGTGGGTAGGGTGCACGGGGACAGTGAAGACCATCAAGAGCTTTCAGGGCTGGCCCCTTCCTTGTGGGAGAAGGAGCCGGACGTTTGCCTTTTCGGAAAGAGGCTCTGCCGAGAACGAGCGCCGTGAGATGCTGAGCGTCCTAAAAAGGCACAGATGCCCAGTGCTGTTGTGCCTGTGGATAGGGTGCACGGGGCCAGTGAAGACCAGCAAGAGCTTTCAGGGCTGGCCCCTTCCTTGTGGGAGAAGGAGCCGGACGTTTGCCTTTTCAGAAAGAGGCTCTGCCGAGAACGAGCGCCGTGAGATGCTGAGCGTCCTAAAAAGGCACAGATGCCCAGTGCTGTTGTGCCTGTGGATAGGGTGCACGGGGCCAGTGAAGACCAGCAAGAGCTTTCAGGGCTGGCCCCTTCCTTGTGGGAGAAGGAGCCGGACGTTTGCCTTTTCGGAAAGAGGCTCTGCCAAGAACGAGCGCCGTGAGATATGCCGTCTGTGGTTAAGCACAGATGCCCAGTGCTGTTGTGCCTGTGGGTAGGGTGCACGGGGCCAGTGAAGACCAGCAAGAGCTTTCAGGGCTGGCCCCTTCCTTGTGGGAGAAGGAGCCGGACATTTGCCTTTTCGGAAAGAGGCTCTGCGGAGAACGAGCGCCGTGAGATGCTGAATCTTTGGGAAAGCAGAGACGCCCAGTGCTGTTGTGCCTGTGGGTAGGGTGCACGGGGACGGTTAACACCAGCAAGAGCTTTCAGGGCTGGCCCTTTCCTTGTGGGAGAAGGAGCCGGACGTTTGCCTTTTCGGAAAGAGGCTCTGCTGAGAAAGAGCGCACTAAGATGCTGAGTCTCTGGGAAAGCACAGATGCCCAGTGCTGTTGTGCCTGTGGGTAGGGTGTTTGGGGACGGTTAAGACCAGCAAGAGCTTTCAGGGCTGGCCCCTTCCTTGTGGGAGAAGGAGCCGGACGTTTGCCTTTTCGGAAAGAGGCTCTGCCGAGAACCAGCGCCGTGAGATATGCCGTCTGTGGTTAAGCGCAGGTGCCCAGTGCTGTTGTGCCTGTGGGTAGGGTGCACGGGGACAGTGAAGACCAGCAAGAGCTTTCAGGGCTGGCCCCTTCCTTGTGGGAGAAGGAGCCGGACGTTTGCCTTTTCGGAAAGAGGCTCTGCCGAGAACGAGCGCCGTGAGATATGCCGTCAGTGGTTAAGCACAGATGCCCAGTGCTGTTGTGCCTGTGGATAGGGTGCACGGGGCCAGTGAAGACCAGCAAGAGCTTTCAGGGCTGGCCCCTTCCTTGTGGGAGAAGGAGCCGGACGTTTGCCTTTTCGGAAAGAGGCTCTGCCGAGAACGAGTGCCGTGAGATGCTGAGTCTCTGGGAAAGCACAGATGCCCAGTGCTGTTGTGCCTATTCATAGGGTGCACGGGGACAGTGAAGACCAGCAAGAGCTTTCAGGGCTGGCCCCTTCCTTGTGGGAGAAGGAGCCGGACGTTTGCCTTTTCAGAAAGAGGCTCTGCCAAGAACGAGCGCCGTGAGATATGCCGTCTGTGGTTAAGCACAGATGCCCAGTGCTGTTGTGCCTGTGGGTAGGGTGCACGGGGACAGTGAAGACCAGCAAGAGCTTTCAGGGCTGGCCCCTTCCTTGTGGGAGAAGGAGCCGGACATTTGCCTTTTCGGAAAGAGGCTCTGCCGAGAACGAGCACCGTGAGATGCTGAATCTTTGGGAAAGCAGAGATGCCCAGTGCTGTTGTGCCTGTGGGTAGGGTGCACGGGGACGGTTAACACCAGCAAGAGCTTTCAGGGCTGGCCCTTTCCTTGTGGGAGAAGGAGCCGGACGTTTGCCTTTTCGGAAAGAGGCTCTGCTGAGAAAGAGCGCACTAAGATGCTGAGTCTCTGGGAAAGCACAGATGCCCAGTGCTGTTGTGCCTGTGGGTAGGGTGTTTGGGGACGGTTAAGACCAGCAAGAGCTTTCAGGGCTGGCCCCTTCCTTGTGGGAGAAGGAGCCGGACGTTTGCCTTTTCGGAAAGAGGCTCTGCCGAGAACCAGCGCCGTGAGATATGCCGTCTGTGGTTAAGCGCAGGTGCCCAGTGCTGTTGTGCCTGTGGGTAGGGTGCACGGGGACAGTGAAGACCAGCAAGAGCTTTCAGGGCTGGCCCCTTCCTTGTGGGAGAAGGAGCCGGACGTTTGCCTTTTCGGAAAGAGGCTCTGCCGAGAACGAGCGCCGTGAGATATGCCGTCAGTGGTTAAGCACAGATGCCCAGTGCTGTTGTGCCTGTGGGTAGGGTGCACGGGGCCAGTGAAGACCAGCAAGAGCTGTCAGGGCTGGCCCCTTCCTTGTGGGAGAAGGAGCCGGACGTTTGCCTTTTTGGAAAGAGGCTCTGCCGAGAGCGAACGCAGTGAGATGCTGAGTCTCTGGGAAAGCACAGATGCCCAGTGCTGTTGTGCCTGTGGATAGGGTGCACGGGGCCAGTGAAGACCAACAAGAGCTTTCAGGGCTGGCCCCTTCCTTGTGGGAGAAGGAGCCGGACGTTTGCCTTTTCGGAAAGAGGCTCTGCCGAGAACGAGTGCCGTGAGATATGCCGTCTGTGGTTAAGCACAGATGCCCAGTGCTGTTGTGCCTGTGGGTAGGGTGCACGGGGACAGTGAAGACCAGCAAGAGCTTTTAGGGCTGGCCCCTTCCTTGTGGGAGAAGGAGCCCGATGTTTGCCTTATCGGAAAGAGGCTCTGCCGAGAGCGAACGCAGTGAGATGCTGAGTCTCTGGGAAAGCACAGATGCCCAGTGCTGTTGTGCCTGTGGTTAGGGTGCACGGGGACAGTGAAGACCAGCAAGAGCTTTCAGGGCTGGCCCCTTCCTTGTGGGAGAAGGAGCCGGACATTTGCCTTTTCGGAAAGAGGCTCTGCCGAGAACGAGCACCGTGAGATATGCCGTCTGTGGTTAAGCGCAGGTGCCCAGTGCTGTTGTGCCTGTGGGTAGGGTGCACGGGGACAGTGAAGACCAGCAAGAGCTGTCAGGGCTGGCCCCTTCCTTGTGGGAGAAGGAGCCGGACGTTTGCCTTTTCGGAAAGAGGCTCTGCTGAGAAAGAGCGCACTGAGATGCTGAGTCTCTGGGAAAGCACAGATGCCCAGTGCTGTTGTGCCTGTGGGTAGGGTGCACGGGGACAGTGAAGACCAGCAAGAGCTTTCAGGGCTGGCCCCTTCCTTGTGGGAGAAGGAGCCGGACGTTTGCCTTTTCGGAAAGAGGCTCTGCCGAGAACGAGTGCCGTGAGATGCTGAGTCTCTGGGAAAGCACAGATGCCCAGTGCTGTTGTGCCTATTCATAGGGTGCACGGGGACAGTGAAGACCAGCAAGAGCTTTCAGGGCTGGCCCCTTCCTTGTGGGAGAAGGAGCCGGACGTTTGCCTTTTCGGAAAGAGGCTCTGCCGAGAACGAGCGCCGTGAGATGCTGAGTCTCTGGGAAAGCACAGATGCCCATTGCTGTTCTGCCTGTGGGTAGCGTGCACGGGGACAGTGAAGACCAGCAAGAGCTTTCAGGGCTGGCCCCATCCTTGTGGGAGAAGGAGCCGGACGTCTGCCTTTTCGGAAAGAGGCTCTGCCGAGAACGAGCGCCGTGAGATATGCCGTCTGTGGTTAAGCACAGATGCCCAGTGCTGTTGTGCCTGTGGATAGGGTGCACGGGGACAGTGAAGACCAGCAAGAGCTTTCAGGGCTTGCCCCTTCCTTGTGGGAGAAGGAGCCGGACGTTTGTCTTTTCGGAAAGAGGCTCCGCCGAGAGCGAACGCAGTGAGATGCTGAGTCTCTGGGAAAGCACAGATGCCCAGTGCTGTTGTGCCTGTGGATAGGGTGCACGGGGCCAGTGAAGACCAGCAAGAGCTTTCAGGGCTGGCCCCTTCCTTGTGGGAGAAGGAGCCGGACGTTTGCCTTTTCGGAAAGAGGCTCTGCCGAGAACGAGCGCCGTGAGATATGCCGTCTGCGTTTAAGCACAGATGCCCAGTGCTGTTGTGCCTGTGGGTAGGGTGCACGGGGACAGTGAAGACCAGCAAGAGCTTTCAGGGCTGGCCCCTTCCTTGTGGGAGAAGGAGCCGGACGTTTGCCTTTTCGGAAAGAGGCTCTGCCGAGAACGAGCGCCGTGAGATATGCCTTCAGTGGATAAGCACAGATGCCCAGTGCTGTTGTGCCTGTGGGTAGGGTGCACGGGGCCAGTGAAGACCAGCAAGAGCTTTCAGGGCTGGCCCCTTCCTTGTGGGAGAAGGAGCCGGATGTCTGCCTTTTCGGAAAGAGGCTCTGCCGAGAACGAGCGCCGTGAGATATGCCGTCTGTGGTTAAGCACAGATGCCCAGTGCTGTTGTGCCTGTGGGTAGGGGGCACGGGGCCAGTGAAGACCAGCAAGAGCTTTCAGGGCTGGCCCCTTCCTTGTGGGAGAAGGAGCCGGACGTTTGCCTTTTCGGAAAGAGGCTCTGCCGAGAACGAGCGCCGTGAGATATGCCGTCAGTGGTTAAGCACAGATGCCCAGTGCTGTTGTGCCTGTGGGTAGGGTGCACGGGGACAGTGAAGACCAGCAAGAGCTTTCAGGGCTGGCCCCTTCCTTGTGGGAGAAGGAGCCGGACGTTTGCCTTTTCGGAAAGAGGCTCTGCCGAGAACGAGCGCCGTGAGATGCTGAGTCTCTGGGAAAGCACAGATGCCCAGTGCTGTTGTGCCTATTCATAGGGTGCACGGGGACAGTGAAGACCAGCAAGAGCTTTCAGGGCTGGCCCCTTCCTTATGGTAGAAGGAGCCGGACGTTTGCCTTTACGGAAAGAGGCTCTGCCGAGAACGAGCGCCGTGAGATATGCCGTCAGTGGTTAAGCACAGATGCCCAGTGCTGTTGTGCCTGTGGGTAGGGGGCATGGGGACAGTGAAGACCAGCAAGAGCTTTCAGGGCTGGCCCCTTCCTTGTGGGAGAAGGAGCCGGACGTTTGCCTTTTCGGAAAGAGGCTCTGCCGAGAACGAGCGCCGTGATATGCTGAGTCTCTGGGAAAGCACAGATGCCCAGTGCTGTTGTGCCTGTGGGTAGGGTGCACGGGGACAGTGAAGACCAGCAAGAGCTTTCAGGGCTGGCCCCTTCCTTGTGGGAGAAGGAGCCGGACGTTTGCCTTTTCGGAAAGAGGCTCTGCCGAGAACGAGCGCCGTGAGATATGCCGTCTGTGGTTAAGCACAGATGCCCAGTGCTGTTGTGCCTGTGGATAGGGTGCACGGGGACAGTGAAGACCAGCAAGAGCTTTCAGGGCTGGCCCCTTCCTTGTGGGAGAAGGAGCCGGACGTTTGACTTTTCGGAAAGAGGCTCTGCCGAGAACGAGCGCCGTGAGATATGCCGTCTGTGGTTAAGCACAGATGCCCATTGCTGTTGTGCCTATTCATAGCGTGCACGGGGCCAGTGAAGACCAGCAAGAGCTTTCAGGGCTGGCCCCTTCCTTGTGGGAGAAGGAGCCGGACGTTTGCCTTTTCGGAAAGAGGCTCTGCCGAGAACGAGCGCCGTGAGATGCTGAGTCTCTGGGAAAGCACAGATGCCCATTGCTGTTGTGCCTGTGGGTAGGGTGCACGGGGCCAGTGAAGACCAGCAAGAGCTTTCAGGGCTGGCCCCTTCCTTGTGGGAGAAGGAGCCGGACGTTTGCCTTTTCGGAAAGAGGCTCTGCCGAGAACGAGCGCCGTGAGATGCTGAGCGTCCTAAAAAGGCACAGATGCCCAGTGCTGTTGTGCCTGTGGATAGGGTGCACGGGGACAGTGAAGACCAGCAAGAGCTTTCAGGGCTGGCCCCTTCCTTGTGGGAGAAGGAGCCGGACGTTTGCCTTTTCGGAAAGAGGCTCTGCCGAGAACGAGCGCCGTGACATATGCCGTCTGTGGTTAAGCACAGATGCCCAGTGCTGTTGTGCCTGTGGGTAGGGTGCACGGGGCCAGTGAAGACCAGCAAGAGCTTTCAGGGCTGGCCCCTTCCTTGTGGGAGAAGGAGCCGGACGTTTGCCTTTTCGGAAAGAGGCTCTGCCGAGAACGAGCGCCGTGAGATATGCCGTCTGTGGTTAAGCACAGATGCCCAGTGCTGTTGTGCCTATGCATAGGGTGCACGGGGACAGTGAAGACCAGCAAGAGCTTTCAGGGCTGGCCCCTTCCTTGTGGGAGAAGGAGCCGGACGTTTGCCTTTTCGGAAAGAGGCTCTGCCGAGAACTAGCGCCGTGAGATATGCTGTCTGTGGTTAAGCACAGATGCCCAGTGCTGTTGTGCCTATGCATAGGGTGCACGGGGCCAGTGAAGACCAGCAAGAGCTTTCAGGGCTGGCCCCTTCCTTGTGGGAGAAGGAGCCGGACGTTTGCCTTTTCGGAAAGAGGCTCTGCCGAGAACGAGCGCCGTGAGATATGCCGTCTGTGGTTAAGCACAGATGCCCAGTGCTGTTGTGCCTATGCATAGGGTGCACGGGGACAGTGAAGACCAGCAAGAGCTTTCAGGGCTGGCCCCTTCCTTGTGGGAGAAGGAGCCGGACGTTTGCCTTTTCGGAAAGAGGCTCTGCCGAGAACGAGCGCCGTGAGATATGCCGTCTGTGGTTAAGCACAGATGCCCAGTGCTGTTGTGCCTGTGGGTAGGGTGCACGGGGACAGTGAAGACCAGCAAGAGCTTTCAGGGCTGGCCCCTTCCTTGTGGGAGAAGGAGCCGGACGTTTGCCTTTTCGGAAAGAGGCTCTGCCGAGAGCGAACGCCGTGAGATATGCCGTCAGTGGTTAAGCACAGATGCCCAGTGCTGTTCTGCCTGTGGGTAGGGTGCACGGGGACAGTGAAGACCAGCAAGAGCTTTCAGGGCTGGCCCCTTCCTTGTGGGAGAAGGAGCCGGACGTTTGCCTTTTCGGAAAGAGGCTCTGCCGAGAACGAGCGCCGTGAGATGCTGAGCGTCCTAAAAAGGCACAGATGCCCAGTGCTGTTGTGCCTGTGGATAGGGTGCACGGGGCCAGTGAAGACCAGCAAGAGCTTTCAGGGCTGGCCCCTTCCTTGTGGGAGAAGGAGCCGGACGTTTGCCTTTTCGGAAAGAGGCTCTGCCGAGAACGAGCGCCGTGACATATGCCGTCTGTGGTTAAGCACAGATGCCCAGTGCTGTTGTGCCTATGCATAGGGTGCACGGGGCCAGTGAAGACCAGCAAGAGCTTTCAGGGCTGGCCCCTTCCTTGTGGGAGAAGGAGCCGGACGTTTGCCTTTTCGGAAAGAGGCTCTGCCGAGAACGAGCGCCGTGAGATGCTGAGCGTCCTAAAAAGGCACAGATGCCCAGTGCTGTTGTGCCTGTGGATAGGGTGCACGGGGACAGTGAAGACCAGCAAGAGCTTTCAGGGCTGGCCCCTTCCTTGTGGGAGAAGGAGCCGGACGTTTGCCTTTTCGGAAAGAGGCTCTGCCAAGAACGAGCGCCGTGAGATATGCCGTCTGTGGTTAAGCACAGATGCCCAGTGCTGTTGTGCCTGTGGGTAGGGTGCACGGGGACAGTGAAGACCAGCAAGAGCTTTCAGGGCTGGCCCCTTCCTTGTGGGAGAAGGAGCCGGACATTTGCCTTTTCGGAAAGAGGCTCTGCCGAGAACGAGCACCGTGAGATGCTGAATCTTTGGGAAAGCAGAGATGCCCAGTGCTGTTGTGCCTGTGGGTAGGGTGCACGGGGATGGTTAACACCAGCAAGAGCTTTCAGGGCTGGCCCTTTCCTTGTGGGAGAAGGAGCCGGACGTTTGCCTTTTCGGAAAGAGGCTCTGCTGAGAAAGAGCGCACTAAGATGCTGAGTCTCTGGGAAAGCACAGATGCCCAGTGCTGTTGTGCCTGTGGGTAGGGTGTTTGGGGACGGTTAAGACCAGCAAGAGCTTTCAGGGCTGGCCCCTTCCTTGTGGGAGAAGGAGCCGGACGTTTGCCTTTTCGGAAAGAGGCTCTGCCGAGAACCAGCGCCGTGAGATATGCCGTCTGTGGTTAAGCGCAGGTGCCCAGTGCTGTTGTGCCTGTGGGTAGGGTGCACGGGGACAGTGAAGACCAGCAAGAGCTTTCAGGGCTGGCCCCTTCCTTGTGGGAGAAGGAGCCGGACGTTTGCCTTTTCGGAAAGAGGCTCTGCCGAGAACGAGCGCCGTGAGATATGCCGTCAGTGGTTAAGCACAGATGCCCAGTGCTGTTGTGCCTGTGGGTAGGGTGCACGGGGCCAGTGAAGACCAGCAAGAGCTGTCAGGGCTGGCCCCTTCCTTGTGGGAGAAGGAGCCGGACGTTTGCCTTTTTGGAAAGAGGCTCTGCCGAGAGCGAACGCAGTGAGATGCTGAGTCTCTGGGAAAGCACAGATGACCAGTGCTGTTGTGCCTGTGGATAGGGTGCACGGGGCCAGTGAAGACCAACAAGAGCTTTCAGGGCTGGCCCCTTCCTTGTGGGAGAAGGAGCCGGACGTTTGCCTTTTCGGAAAGAGGCTCTGCCGAGAACGAGTGCCGTGAGATATGCCGTCTGTGGTTAAGCACAGATGCCCAGTGCTGTTGTGCCTGTGGGTAGGGTGCACGGGGACAGTGAAGACCAGCAAGAGCTTTTAGGGCTGGCCCCTTCCTTGTGGGAGAAGGAGCCCGATGTTTGCCTTATCGGAAAGAGGCTCTGCCGAGAGCGAACGCAGTGAGATGCTGAGTCTCTGGGAAAGCACAGATGCCCAGTGCTGTTGTGCCTGTGGTTAGGGTGCACGGGGCCAGTGAAGACCAGCAAGAGCTTTCAGGGCTGGCCCCTTCCTTGTGGGAGAAGGAGCCGGACATTTGCCTTTTCGGAAAGAGGCTCTGCCGAGAACGAGCACCGTGAGATATGCCGTCTGTGGTTAAGCGCAGGTGCCCAGTGCTGTTGTGCCTGTGGATAGGGTGCACGGGGCCAGTGAAGACCAGCAAGAGCTTTCAGGGCTGGCCCCTTCCTTGTGGGAGAAGGAGCCGGACGTTTGCCTTTTCGGAAAGAGGCTCTGCTGAGAAAGAGCGCACTGAGATGCTGAGTCTCTGGGAAAGCACAGATGCCCAGTGCTGTTGTGCCTGTGGGTAGGGTGCACGGGGACAGTGAAGACCAGCAAGAGCTTTCAGGGCTGGCCCCTTCCTTGTGGGAGAAGGAGCCGGACGTTTGCCTTTTCGGAAAGAGGCTCTGCCGAGAACGAGTGCCGTGAGATGCTGAGTCTCTGGGAAAGCACAGATGCCCAGTGCTGTTGTGCCTATTCATAGGGTGCACGGGGACAGTGAAGACCAGCAAGAGCTTTCAGGGCTGGCCCCTTCCTTGTGGGAGAAGGAGCCGGACGTTTGCCTTTTCGGAAAGAGGCTCTGCCGAGAACGAGCGCCGTGAGATGCTGAGTCTCTGGGAAAGCACAGATGCCCATTGCTGTTCTGCCTGTGGGTAGCGTGCACGGGGACAGTGAAGACCAGCAAGAGCTTTCAGGGCTGGCCCCATCCTTGTGGGAGAAGGAGCCGGACGTCTGCCTTTTCGGAAAGAGGCTCTGCCGAGAACGAGCGCCGTGAGATATGCCGTCTGTGGTTAAGCACAGATGCCCAGTGCTGTTGTGCCTGTGGATAGGGTGCACGGGGCCAGTGAAGACCAGCAAGAGCTTTCAGGGCTTGCCCCTTCCTTGTGGGAGAAGGAGCCGGACGTTTGTCTTTTCGGAAAGAGGCTCCGCCGAGAGCGAACGCAGTGAGATGCTGAGTCTCTGGGAAAGCACAGATGCCCAGTGCTGTTGTGCCTGTGGATAGGGTGCACGGGGACAGTGAAGACCAGCAAGAGCTTTCAGGGCTGGCCCCTTCCTTGTGGGAGAAGGAGCCGGACGTTTGCCTTTTCGGAAAGAGGCTCTGCCGAGAACGAGCGCCGTGAGATATGCCGTCTGCGTTTAAGCACAGATGCCCAGTGCTGTTGTGCCTGTGGGTAGGGTGCACGGGGACAGTGAAGACCAGCAAGAGCTTTCAGGGCTGGCCCCTTCCTTGTGGGAGAAGGAGCCGGACGTTTGCCTTTTCGGAAAGAGGCTCTGCCGACATTAAGCGCCGTGAGATATGCCTTCAGTGGATAAGCACAGATACCCAGTGCTGTTGTGCCTGTGGGTAGGGTGCACGGGGCCAGTGAAGACCAGCAAGAGCTTTCAGGGCTGGCCCCTTCCTTGTGGGAGAAGGAGCCGGATGTCTGCCTTTTCGGAAAGAGGCTCTGCCGAGAACGAGCGCCGTGAGATATGCCGTCTGTGGTTAAGCACAGATGCCCAGTGCTGTTGTGCCTGTGGGTAGGGGGCACGGGGCCAGTGAAGACCAGCAAGAGCTTTCAGGGCTGGCCCCTTCCTTGTGGGAGAAGGAGCCGGACGTTTGCCTTTTCGGAAAGAGGCTCTGCCGAGAACGAGCGCCGTGAGATATGCCGTCAGTGGTTAAGCACAGATGCCCAGTGCTGTTGTGCCTGTGGGTAGGGTGCACGGGGACAGTGAAGACCAGCAAGAGCTTTCAGGGCTGGCCCCTTCCTTGTGGGAGAAGGAGCCGGACGTTTGCCTTTTCGGAAAGAGGCTCTGCCGAGAACGAGCGCCGTGAGATGCTGAGTCTCTGGGAAAGCACAGATGCCCAGTGCTGTTGTGCCTATTCATAGGGTGCACGGGGACAGTGAAGACCAGCAAGAGCTTTCAGGGCTGGCCCCTTCCTTGTGGGAGAAGGAGCCGGACGTTTGCCTTTTCGGAAAGAGGCTCTGCCGAGAACGAGCGCCGTGAGATATGCCGTCAGTGGTTAAGCACAGATGCCCAGTGCTGTTGTGCCTGTGGGTAGGGGGCATGGGGACAGTGAAGACCAGCAAGAGCTTTCAGGGCTGGCCCCTTCCTTGTGGGAGAAGGAGCCGGACGTTTGCCTTTTCGGAAAGAGGCTCTGCCGAGAACGAGCGCCGTGAGATGCTGAGTCTCTGGGAAAGCACAGATGCCCAGTGCTGTTGTGCCTGTGGGTAGGGTGCACGGGGACAGTGAAGACCAGCAAGAGCTTTCAGGGCTGGCCCCTTCCTTGTGGGAGAAGGAGCCGGACGTTTGCCTTTTCGGAAAGAGGCTCTGCCGAGAACGAGCGCCGTGAGATGCCGAATCTGTGGGAAAGCACAGATGCCCAGTGCTGTTGTGCCTGTGGATAGGGTGCACGGGGACAGTGAAGACCAGCAAGAGCTTTCAGGGCTGGCCCCTTCCTTGTGGGAGAAGGAGCCGGACGTTTGACTTTTCGGAAAGAGGCTCTGCCGAGAGCGAACGCAGTGAGATGCTGAGTCTCTGGGAAAGCACAGATGCCCAGTGCTGTTGTGCCTGTGGATAGGGTGTTTGGGGACGGTTAAGACCAGCAAGAGCTTTCAGGGCTGGCCCCTTCCTTGTGGGAGAAGGAGCCAGACGTTTGCCTTTTCGGAAAGAGGCTCTGCTGAGAAAGAGCGCCGTGAGATGCTGAGTCTCTGGGAAAGCACAGATGCCCAGTGCTGTTGTGCCTGTGGGTAGGGTGCACGGGGACAGTGAAGACCATCAAGAGCTTTCAGGGCTGGCCCCTTCCTTGTGGGAGAAGGAGCCGGACGTTTGCCTTTTCGGAAAGAGGCTCTGTCGAGAGCGAACGCAGTCAGATGCTGAGTCTCTGGGAAAGCACAGATGCCCAGTGCTGTTGTGCCTGTGGGTAGGGTGCACGGGGACAGTGAAGACCAGCAAGAGCTTTCAGGGCTGGCCCCTTCCTTGTGGGAGAAGGAGCCGGACGTTTGCCTTTTCGGAAAGAGGCTCTGCCGAGAACGAGCGCCGTGAGATATGCCGAGAGTGGTTAAGCACAGATGCCCAGTGCTGTTGTGCCTGTGGGTAGGGTGCACGGGGCCAGTGAAGACCAGCAAGAGCTTTCAGGGCTGGCCCCTTCCTTGTGGGAGAAGGAGCCGGACGTTTGCCTTTTCGGAAAGAGGCTCTGCTGAGAACAAGCGCCGTGAGATATGCCTTCAGTGGATAAGCACAGATGCCCAGTGCTGTTGTGCCTGTGGGTAGGTTGCACGGGGACAGTGAAGACCAGCAAGAGCTTTCAGGGCTGGCCCCTTCCTTGTGGGAGAAGGAGCCGGACGTTTGCCTTTTCGGAAAGAGGCTCTGCTGAGAGCGAACACAGTGAGATGCTGAGTCTCTGGGAAAGCAAAGATGCCCAGTGCTGTTGTGCCTGTGGGTAGGGTGCACGGGGACAGTGAAGACCAGCAAGAGCTTTCAGGGCTGGCCCCTTCCTTGTGGGAGAAGGAGCCGGACGTTTGCCTTTTCGGAAAGAGGCTCTGCCGAGAGCGAACGCAGTGAGATGCTGAGTCTCTGGGAAAGCACAGATGACCATTGCTGTTGTGCCTGTGGGTAGGGTGCACGGGGCCAGTGAAGACCAGCAAGAGCTTTCAGGGCTGGCCCCTTCCTTGTGGGAGAAGGAGCCGGACGTTTGCCTTTTCGGAAAGAGGCTCTGCCGAGAACGAGCGCCGTGAGATATGCCGTCTGTGGTTAAGCACAGATGCCCAGTGCTGTTGTGCCTGTGGGTAGGGTGCACGGGGACAGTGAAGACCAGCAAGAGCTTTCAGGGCTGGCCCCTTCCTTGTGGGAGAAGGAGCCGGACGTTTGCCTTTTTGGAAAGAGGCTCTGCCGAGAACGAGCGCCGTGAGATGCTGAGTCTCTGGGAAAGCACAGATGCCCAGTGCTGTTGTGCCTGTGGGTAGGGTGCACGGGGACAGTGAAGACCAGCAAGAGCTTTCAGGGCTGGCCCCTTCCTTGTGGGAGAAGGAGCCGGACATTTGCCTTTTCGGAAGGAGGCTCTGCCGAGAACGAGCGCCGTGAGATATGCCGTCTGTGGTTAAGCACAGATGCCCAGTGCTGTAGTGCGTATTCATAGGGTGCACGGGGACAGTGAAGACCAGCAAGAGCTTTCAGGGCTGGCCCCTTCCTTGTGGGAGAAGGAGCCGGACGTTTGCCTTTTCGGAAAGAGGCTCTGCCGAGAACGAGCGCCGTGAGATGCCGAATCTGTGGGAAAGCACAGATGCCCAGTGCTGTTGTGCCTGTGGATAGGGTGCACGGGGACAGTGAAGACCAGCAAGAGCTTTCAGGGCTGGCCCCTTCCTTGTGGCAGAAGGAGCCGGACGTTTGCCTTTTCGGAAAGAGGCTCTGCCGAGAACGAGCGCCGTGAGATGCCGAATCTGTGGGAAAGCACAGATGCCCAGTGCTGTTGTGCCTGTGGATAGGGTGCACGGGGACAGTGAAGACCAGCAAGAGCTTTCAGGGCTGGCCCCTTCCTTGTGGCAGAAGGAGCCGGACGTTTGCCTTTTCGGAAAGAGGCTCTGCCGAGAGCGAACGCAGTGAGATGCTGAGTCTCTGGGAAAGCACAGATGCCCAGTGCTGTTGTGCCTGTGGATAGGGTGTTTGGGGACGGTTAAGACCAGCAAGAGCTTTCAGGGCTGGCCCCTTCCTTGTGGGAGAAGGAGCCGGACGTTTGCCTTTTCGGAAAGAGGCTCTGCTGAGAAAGAGCGCACAGAGATGCTGAGTCTCTGGGAAAGCACAGATGCCCAGTGCTGTTGTGCCTGTGGGTAGGGTGCACGGGGCCAGTGAAGACCAGCAAGAGCTTTCAGGGCTGGCCCCTTCCTTGTGGGAGAAGGAGCCGGACGTTTGCCTTTTCGGAAAGAGGCTCTGCCGAGAACGAGCACCGTGAGATATGCCGTCTGTGGTTAAGCACAGATGCCCAGTGCTGTTGTGCCTGTGGGTAGGTTGCACGGGGACAGTGAAGACCAGCAAGAGCTTTCAGGGCTGGCCCCTTCCTTGTGGGAGAAGGAGCCGGACATTTGCCTTTTCGGAAAGAGGCTCTGCCGAGAACGAGCGCCGTGAGATATGCCTTCAGTGGATAAGCACAGATGCCCAGTGCTGTTGTGCCTGTGGGTAGGTTGCACGGGGACAGTGAAGACCAGCAAGAGCTTTCAGGGCTGGCCCCTTCCTTGTGGGAGAAGGAGCCGGACGTTTGCCTTTTCGGAAAGAGGCTCTGCTGAGAGCGAACACAGTGAGATGCTGAGTCTCTGGGAAAGCAAATATGCCCAGTGCTGTTGTGCTTGTGGGTAGGGTGCACGGGGCCAGTGAAGACCAGCAAGAGCTTTCAGGGCTGGCCCCTTCCTTGTGGGAGAAGGAGCCGGACGTTTGCCTTTTCGGAAAGAGGCTCTGCCGAGAACGAGCGCCGTGAGATGCTGAGGCTCTGGGAAAGCACAGATGCCCAGTGCTGTTGTGCCTGTGGGTAGGGTGCACGGGGCCAGTGAAGACCAGCAAGAGCTTTCAGGGCTGGCCCCTTCCTTGTGGGAGAAGGAGCCGGACGTTTGCCTTTTCGGAAAGAGGCTCTGCCGAGAACGAGCGCCGTGAGATATGCCGTCAGTGGTTAGGCACAGATGCCCAGTGCTGTTGTGCCTGTGGGTAGGGTGCACGGGGACAGTGAAGACCAGCAAGAGCTGTCAGGGCTGGCCCCTTCCTTGTGGGAGAAGGAGCCGGACGTTTGCCTTTTCGGAAAGAGGCTCTGCCGAGAAAGAGTGGCGTGAGATATGCCGTCTGTGGTTAAGCACAGATGCCCAGTGCTGTTGTGCCTGTGGGTAGGGTGCACGGGGACAGTGAAGACCAGCAAGAGCTTTCAGGACTGGCCCCTTCCTTGTGGGAGAAGGAGCCGGACGTTTGCCTTTTCGGAAAGAGGCTCTGCCGAGAACGAGCGCCGTGAGATGCTGAGTCTCTGGGAAAGCACAGATGCCCAGTGCTGTTGTGCCTGTGGGTAGGGTGCACGGGGACAGTGAAGACCATCAAGAGCTTTCAGGGCTGGCCCCTTCCTTGTGGGAGAAGGAGCCGGACGTTTGCCTTTTCGGAAAGAGGCTCTGTCGAGAGCGAACGCAGTCAGATGCTGAGTCTCTGGGAAAGCACAGATGCCCAGTGCTGTTGTGCCTGTGGGTAGGGTGCACGGGGCCAGTGAAGACCAGCAAGAGCTTTCAGGGCTGGCCCCTTCCTTGTGGGAGAAGGAGCCGGACGTTTGCCTTTTCGGAAAGAGGCTCTGCCGAGAACGAGCGCCGTGAGATATGCCGAGAGTGGTTAAGCACAGATGCCCAGTGCTGTTGTGCCTGTGGGTAGGGTGCACGGGGACAGTGAAGACCAGCAAGAGCTTTCAGGGCTGGCCCCTTCCTTGTGGGAGAAGGAGCCGGACGTTTGCCTTTTCGGAAAGAGGCTCTGCTGAGAACAAGCGCCGTGAGATATGCCTTCAGTGGATAAGCACAGATGCCCAGTGCTGTTGTGCCTGTGGGTAGGTTGCACGGGGACAGTGAAGACCAGCAAGAGCTTTCAGGGCTGGCCCCTTCCTTGTGGGAGAAGGAGCCGGACGTTTGCCTTTTCGGAAGGAGGCTCTGCCGAGAACGAGCGCCGTGAGATATGCCGTCTGTGGTTAAGCACAGATGCCCAGTGCTGTAGTGCGTATTCATAGGGTGCACGGGGACAGTGAAGACCAGCAAGAGCTTTCAGGGCTGGCCCCTTCCTTGTGGGAGAAGGAGCCGGACGTTTGCCTTTTCGGAAAGAGGCTCTGCCGAGAACGAGCGCCGTGAGATGCCGAATCTGTGGGAAAGCACAGATGCCCAGTGCTGTTGTGCCTGTGGATAGGGTGCACGGGGACAGTGAAGACCAGCAAGAGCTTTCAGGGCTGGCCCCTTCCTTGTGGCAGAAGGAGCCGGACGTTTGCCTTTTCGGAAAGAGGCTCTGCCGAGAACGAGCGCCGTGAGATGCCGAATCTGTGGGAAAGCACAGATGCCCAGTGCTGTTGTGCCTGTGGATAGGGTGCACGGGGACAGTGAAGACCAGCAAGAGCTTTCAGGGCTGGCCCCTTCCTTGTGGCAGAAGGAGCCGGACGTTTGCCTTTTCGGAAAGAGGCTCTGCCGAGAGCGAACGCAGTGAGATGCTGAGTCTCTGGGAAAGCACAGATGCCCAGTGCTGTTGTGCCTGTGGATAGGGTGTTTGGGGACGGTTAAGACCAGCAAGAGCTTTCAGGGCTGGCCCCTTCCTTGTGGGAGAAGGAGCCGGACGTTTGCCTTTTCGGAAAGAGGCTCTGCTGAGAAAGAGCGCACAGAGATGCTGAGTCTCTGGGAAAGCACAGATGCCCAGTG
The DNA here is from genome assembly GCF_947461875.1 of Haliaeetus albicilla. Classification (NCBI taxonomy): domain Eukaryota; kingdom Metazoa; phylum Chordata; class Aves; order Accipitriformes; family Accipitridae; genus Haliaeetus; species Haliaeetus albicilla. Next base: position 9,472,805 of record NC_091498.1, read on the forward strand.
CTGTTGTGCCTGTGGGTAGGGTGCACGGGGCCAGTGAAGACCAGCAAGAGCTTTCAGGGCTGGCCCCTTCCTTGTGGGAGAAGGAGCCGGACGTTTGCCTTTTCGGAAAGAGGCTCTGCCGAGAACGAGCACCGTGAGATATGCCGTCTGTGGTTAAGCACAGATGCCCAGTGCTGTTGTGCCTGTGGGTAGGTTGCACGGGGACAGTGAAGACCAGCAAGAGCTTTCAGGGCTGGCCCCTTCCTTGTGGGAGAAGGAGCCGGACATTTGCCTTTTCGGAAAGAGGCTCTGCCGAGAACGAGCGCCGTGAGATATGCCTTCAGTGGATAAGCACAGATGCCCAGTGCTGTTGTGCCTGTGGGTAGGTTGCACGGGGACAGTGAAGACCAGCAAGAGCTTTCAGGGCTGGCCCCTTCCTTGTGGGAGAAGGAGCCGGACGTTTGCCTTTTCGGAAAGAGGCTCTGCTGAGAGCGAACACAGTGAGATGCTGAGTCTCTGGGAAAGCAAATATGCCCAGTGCTGTTGTGCTTGTGGGTAGGGTGCACGGGGCCAGTGAAGACCAGCAAGAGCTTTCAGGGCTGGCCCCTTCCTTGTGGGAGAAGGAGCCGGACGTTTGCCTTTTCGGAAAGAGGCTCTGCCGAGAACGAGCGCCGTGAGATGCTGAGGCTCTGGGAAAGCACAGATGCCCAGTGCTGTTGTGCCTGTGGGTAGGGTGCACGGGGCCAGTGAAGACCAGCAAGAGCTTTCAGGGCTGGCCCCTTCCTTGTGGGAGAAGGAGCCGGACGTTTGCCTTTTCGGAAAGAGGCTCTGCCGAGAACGAGCGCCGTGAGATATGCCGTCAGTGGTTAGGCACAGATGCCCAGTGCTGTTGTGCCTGTGGGTAGGGTGCACGGGGACAGTGAAGACCAGCAAGAGCTGTCAGGGCTGGCCCCTTCCTTGTGGGAGAAGGAGCCGGACGTTTGCCTTTTCGGAAAGAGGCTCTGCCGAGAAAGAGTGGCGTGAGATATGCCGTCTGTGGTTAAGCACAGATGCCCAGTGCTGTTGTGCCTGTGGGTAGGGTGCACGGGGACAGTGAAGACCAGCAAGAGCTTTCAGGACTGGCCCCTTCCTTGTGGGAGAAGGAGCCGGACGTTTGCCTTTTCGGAAAGAGGCTCTGCCGAGAACGAGCGCCGTGAGATGCTGAGTCTCTGGGAAAGCACAGATGCCCAGTGCTGTTGTGCCTGTGGGTAGGGTGCACGGGGCCAGTGTAGACCAGCAAGAGCTTTCAGGGCTGGCCCCTTCCTAGTGGGAGAAGGAGCCGGAAGTTTGCCTTTTCGGAAGGAGGCTCTGCGGAGAACGAGCGCCGTGAGATATGCCGTCTGTGGTTAAGCACAGATGCCCAGTGCTGTTGTGCCTGTGGGTAGGTTGCACGGGGACAGTGAAGACCAGCAAGAGCTTTCAGGGCTGGCCCCTTCCTTGTGGGAGAAGGAGCCGGACGTTTGCCTTTTCGGAAAGAGGCTCTGCCGAGAGCGAACACAGTGAGATGCTGAGTCTCTGGGAAAGCAAAGATGCCCCGTGCTGTTGATCCTGTGGATAGGGTGCACGGGGACAGTGAAGACCAGCAAGAGCTTTCAGGGCTGGCCCCTTCCTTGTGGGAGAAGGAGCCGGACGTTTGCCTTTTCGGAAAGAGTCTCTGCCGAGAACAAGCGCCGTGAGATGCTGAGTCTCTGGGAAGGCACAGATGCCCATTGCTGTTGTGCCTGTGGGTAGGGTGCACGGGGACAGTGAAGACCAGCAAGAGCTTTCAGGGCTGGCTCCTTCCTTGTGGGAGAAGGAGCCGGACGTTTGCCTTTTCGGAACGAGGCTCTGCCGAGAGCGAACACAGTGAGATGCTGAGTCTCTGGGAAAGCACAGATGCCCAGTGCTGTTGTGCCTGTGGGTAGGGTGCACGGGGACAGTGAAGACCATCAAGAGCTTTCAGGGCTGGCCCCTTCCTTGTGGGAGAAGGAGCCGGACTTTTGCCTTTTCGGAAAGAGGCTCTGCCGAGAACGAGCGCAGTGAGATGCTGAGTCTCTGGGAAAGCACAGATGCCCAGTGCTGTTGTGCCTGTGGGTAGGGTGCACGGGGCCAGTGAAGACCAGCAAGAGCTTTCAGGGCTGGCCCCTTCCTTGTGGGAGAAGGAGCCGGACGTTTGCCTTTTCGGAAAGAGGCTCTGCCGAGAACGAGCGCCGTGAGATATGCCGTCTGTGGTTAAGCACAGATGCCCAGTGCTGTTGTGCCTGTGGGTAGGTTGCACGGGGACAGTGAAGACCAGCAAGAGCTTTCAGGGCTGGCCCCTTCCTTGTGGGAGAAGGAGCCGGACGTTTGCCTTTTCGGAAAGAGGCTCTGCCGAGAGCGAACACAGTGAGATGCTGAGTCTCTGGGAAAGCAAAGATGCCCCGTGCTGTTGATCCTGTGGATAGGGTGCACGGGGACAGTGAAGACCAGCAAGAGCTTTCAGGGCTGGCCCCTTCCTTGTGGGAGAAGGAGCCGGACGTTTGCCTTTTCGGAAAGAGGCTCTGCCGAGAACGAGCGCCGTGAGATGATGAGTCTCTGGGAAGGCACAGATGCCCATTGCTGATGTGCCTGTGGGTAGGGTGCACGGGGACAGTGAAGACCAGCAAGAGCTTTCAGGGCTGGCCCCTTCCTTGTGGGAGAAGGAGCCGGACGTTTGCCTTTTCGGAAAGAGGCTCTGCCGAGAACGAGCGCCGTGAGATATGCCGTCTGTGGTTAAGCACAGATGCCCAGTGCTGTTGTGCCTGTGGGTAGGTTGCACGGGGACAGTGAAGACCAGCAAGAGCTTTCAGGGCTGGCCCCTTCCTTGTGGGAGAAGGAGCCGGACGTTTGCCTTTTCGGAAAGAGGCTCTGCCGAGAGCGAACGCTGTGAGATGCTGAGTCTCTGGGAAAGCACAGATGCCCATTGCTGATGTGCCTGTGGGTAGCGTGCACGGGGACAGTGAAGACCAGCAAGAGCTTTCAGGACTGGACCCATCCTTGTGGGAGAAGGAGCCGGACGTCTGCCTTTTCAGAAAGAGGCTCTGCCGAGAACGAGCGCCGTGAGATATGCCGTCAGTGGTTAAGCACAGATGCCCAGTGCTGTTGTGCCTGTGGGTAGGGTGCACGGGGACAGTGAAGACCAGCAAGAGCTTTCAGGGCTGGCCCCTTCCTTGTGGGAGAAGGAGCCGGACGTTTGCCTTTTCGGAAAGAGGCTCTGCCGAGAGCGAACGCAGTGAGATGCTGAGTCTCTGGGAAAGCACAGATGCCCAGTGCTGTTGTGCCTGTGGATAGGGTGCACGGGGCCAGTGAAGACCAGCAAGAGCTTTCAGGGCTGGTCCCTTCCTTGTGGGAGAAGGAGCCGGACGTTTGCCTTTTCGGAAAGAGGCTCTGCCGAGAGCGAACGCAGTGAGATGCTGAGTCTCTGGAAAAGCACAGATGCCCAGTGCTGTTGTGCCTGTGGGTAGGGTGCACGGGGACAGTGAAGACCATCAAGAGCTTTCAGGGCTGGCCCCTTCCTTGTGGGAGAAGGAGCCGGACGTTTGCCTTTTCGGAAAGAGGCTCTGCCGAGAGCGAACGCAGTGAGATGCTGAGTCTCTGGGAAAGCACAGATGCCCAGTGCTGTTGTGCCTGTGGTTAGGGTGCACGGGGACAGTGAAGACCAGCAAGAGCTTTCAGGGCTGGCCCCTTCCTTGTGGGAGAAGGAGCCGGACGTTTGCCTTTTCGGAAAGAGGCTCTGCCGAGAACGAGCGCCGTGAGATATGCCGTCTGTGGTTAAGCACAGATGCCCAGTGCTGTTGTGCCTGTGGGTAGTGTGCACGGGGCCAGTGAAGACCAGCAAGAGCTTTCAGGGCTGGCCCCTTCCTTGTGGGAGAAGGAGCCGGACGTTTGCCTTTTCGGAAAGAGGCTCTGCCGAGAAAGAGTGGCGTGAGATATGCCGTCTGTGGTTAAGCACAGATGCCCAGTGCTGTTGTGCCTGTGGGTAGCGTGCACGGGGACAGTGAAGACCAGCAAGAGCTTTCAGGGCTGGCCCCTTCCTTGTGGGAGAAGGAGCCGGACGTTTGCCTTTTCGGAAAGAGGCTCTGCCGAGAGCGAACGCAGTGAGATGCTGAGTCTCTGGGAAAGCACAGATGCCCATTGCTGATGTGCCTATGGGTAGCGTGCACGGGGACAGTGAAGACCAGCAAGAGCTTTCAGGACTGGCCCCATCCTTGTGGGAGAAGGAGCCGGACGACTGCCTTTTCGGAAAGAGGCTCTGCCGAGAACGAGCGCCGTGAGATATGCCGTCAGTGGTTAAGCACCGATGCCCAGTGCTGTTGTGCCTGTGGGTAGGGTGCACGGGGACAGTGAAGACCAGCAAGAGCTTTCAGGGCTGGCCCCTTCCTTGTGGGAGAAGGAGCCGGACGTTTGCCTTTTCGGAAAGAGGCTCTGCCGAGAGCGAACGCAGTGAGATGCTGAGTCTCTGGGAAAGCACAGATGCCCAGTGCTGTTGTGCCTGTGGATAGGGTGTTTGGGGACGGTTAAGACCAGCAAGAGCTTTCAGGGCTGGCCCCTTCCTTGTGGGAGAAGGAGCCGGACGTTTGCCTTTTCGGAAAGAGGCTCTGCTGAGAAAGAGCGCACAGAGATGCTGAGTCTCTGGGAAAGCACAGATGCCCAGTGCTGTTGTGCCTGTGGGTAGGGTGCACGGGGACAGTGAAGACCAGCAAGAGCTTTCAGGGCTGGCCCCTTCCTTGTGGGAGAAGGAGCCGGACGTTTGCCTTTTCGGAAAGAGGCTCTGCCGAGAACGAGCGCCGTGAGATATGCCGTCTGTGGTTAAGCACAGATGCCCAGTGCTGTTGTGCCTGTGGGTAGGGTGCACGGGGACAGTGAAGACCAGGAAGAGCTTTCAGGGCTGGCCCCTTCCTTGTGGGAGAAGGAGCCGGACGTTTGCCTTTTCGGAAAGAGGCTCTGCCGAGAGCGAACGCAGTGAGATGCTGAGTCTCTGGGAAAGCACAGATGCCCATTGCTGATGTGCCTGTGGGTAGCGTGCACGGGGACAGTGAAGACCAGCAAGAGCTTTCAGGACTGGACCCATCCTTGTGGGAGAAGGAGCCGGACGACTGCCTTTTCGGAAAGAGGCTCTGCCGAGAACGAGTGCCGTGAGATATGCCGTCAGTGTTTAAGCACAGATGCCCAGTGCTGTTGTGCCTGTGGGTAGGGTGCACGGGGCCAGTGAAGACCAGCAAGAGCTTTCAGGGCTGGCCCCTTCCTTGTGGGAGAAGGAGCCGGACGTTTGCCTTTTCGGAAAGAGGCTCTGCCGAGAGCGAACACAGTGAGATGCTGAGTCTCTGGGAAAGCAAAGATGCCCCGTGCTGTTGATCCTGTGGATAGGGTGCACGGGGACAGTGAAGACCAGCAAGAGCTTTCAGGGCTGGCCCCTTCCTTGTGGGAGAAGGAGCCGGACGTTTGCCTTTTCGGAAAGAGGCTCTGCCGAGAACGAGCGCCGTGAGATATGCCGTCAGTGGTTAAGCACCGATGCCCAGTGCTGTTGTGCCTGTGGGTAGGGTGCACGGGGACAGTGAAGACCAGCAAGAGCTTTCAGGGCTGGCCCCTTCCTTGTGGGAGAAGGAGCCGGACGTTTGCCTTTTCGGAAAGAGGCTCTGCCGAGAGCGAACGCAGTGAGATGCTGAGTCTCTGGGAAAGCACAGATGCCCAGTGCTGTTGTGCCTGTGGATAGGGTGTTTGGGGACGGTTAAGACCAGCAAGAGCTTTCAGGGCTGGCCCCTTCCTTGTGGGAGAAGGAGCCGGACGTTTGCCTTTTCGGAAAGAGGCTCTGCTGAGAAAGAGCGCACAGAGATGCTGAGTCTCTGGGAAAGCACAGATGCCCAGTGCTGTTGTGCCTGTGGGTAGGGTGCACGGGGACAGTGAAGACCAGCAAGAGCTTTCAGGGCTGGCCCCTTCCTTGTGGGAGAAGGAGCCGGACGTTTGCCTTTTCGGAAAGAGGCTCTGCGGAGAACGAGCGCCGTGAGATATGCCGTCTGTGGTTAAGCACCGATGCCCAGTGCTGTTGTGCCTGTGGGTAGGGTGCACGGGGACAGTGAAGACCAGCAAGAGCTTTCAGGGCTGGCCCCTTCCTTGTGGGAGAAGGAGCCGGACGTTTGCCTTTTCGGAAAGAGGCTCTGCCGAGAACGAGCGCCATGAGATATGCCGTCAGTGGTTAAGCACAGATGCCCAGTGCTGTTGTGCCTGTGGGTAGGGTGCACGGGCACAGTGAAGACCAGCAAGAGCTGTCACGGCTGGCCCCTTCCTTGTGGGAGAAGGAGCCGGACGTTTGCCTTTTCGGAAAGAGGCTCTGCCGAGAACGAACGCCGTGAGATATGCCTTCAGTGGATAAGCACAGATGCCCAGTGCTGTTGTGCCTGTGGATAGGGTGCACGGGGACAGTGAAGACCAGCAAGAGCTTTCAGGGCTGGCCCCTTCCTTGTGGGAGAAGGAGCCGGACGTTTGCCTTTTCGGAAAGAGGCTCTGCCGAGAACGAGCGCCGTGAGATGCTGAGTCTCTGGGAAAGCACAGATGCCCATTGCTGTTGTGCCTGTGGGTAGGGTGCACGGGGCCAGTGAAGACCAGCAAGAGCTTTCAGGGCTGGCCCCTTCCTTGTGGGAGAAGGAGCCGGACGTTTGCCTTTTCGGAAAGAGGCTCTGCCGAGAACGAGCGCCGTGAGATATGCCGTCTGTGGTTAAGCACAGATGCCCAGTGCTGTTGTGCCTGTGGGTAGGGTGCACGGGGACAGTGAAGACCAGCAAGAGCTTTCAGGGCTGGCCCCTTCCTTGTGGGAGAAGGAGCCGGACGTTTGCCTTTTCGGAAAGAGGCTCTGCCGAGAGCGAACGCAGTGAGATGCTGAGTCTCTGGGAAAGCACAGATGCCCATTGCTGATGTGCCTGTGGGTAGCGTGCACGGGGACAGTGAAGACCAGCAAGAGCTTTCAGGACTGGACCCATCCTTGTGGGAGAAGGAGCCGGACGACTGCCTTTTCGGAAAGAGGCTCTGCCGAGAACGAGCGCCGTGAGATATGCCGTCAGTGGTTAAGCACAGATGCCCAGTGCTGTTGTGCCTGTGGGTAGGGTGCACGGGGACAGTGAAGACCAGCAAGAGCTTTCAGGGCTGGCCCCTTCCTTGTGGGAGAAGGAGCCGGACGTTTGCCTTTTCGGAAAGAGGCTCTGCCGAGAGCGAACACAGTGAGATGCTGAGTCTCTGGGAAAGCAAAGATTCCCCGTGCTGTTGATCCTGTGGTTAGGGTGCACGGGGACAGTGAAGACCAGCAAGAGCTTTCAGGGCTGGCCCCTTCCTTGTGGGAGAAGGAGCCGGACGTTTGCCTTTTCGGAAAGAGGCTCTGCCGAAAACAAGCGCCGTGAGATGCTGAGTCTCTGGGAAGGCACAGATGCCCATTGCTGATGTGCCTGTGGGTAGGGTGCACGGGGACAGTGAAGACCAGCAAGAGCTTTCAGGGCTGGCCCCTTCCTTGTGGGAGAAGGAGCCGGACGTTTGCCTTTTCGGAAAGAGGCTCTGCTGAGAGCGAACACAGTGAGATGCTGAGTCTCTGGGAAAGCACAGATGCCCAGTGCTGTTATGCCTGTGGGTAGGGTGCACGGGGACAGTGAAGACCATCAAGAGCTTTCAGGCCTGGCCCCTTCCTTGTGGGAGAAGGAGCCGGACTTTTGCCTTTTCGGAAAGAGGCTCTGCCGAGAACGAGCGCAGTGAGATGCTGAGTCTCTGGGAAAGCACAGATGCCCAGTGCTGTTGTGCCTGTGGGTAGGGTGCACGGGGCCAGTGAAGACCAGCAAGAGCTTTCAGGGCTGGCCCCTTCCTTGTGGGAGAAGGAGCCGGACGTTTGCCTTTTCGGAAAGAGGCTCTGCCGAGAACGAGCGCCGTGAGATATGCCGTCTGTGGTTAAGCACAGATGCCCAGTGCTGTTGTGCCTGTGGGTAGGTTGCACGGGGACAGTGAAGACCAGCAAGAGCTTTCAGGGCTGGCCCCTTCCTTGTGGGAGAAGGAGCCGGACGTTTGCCTTTTCGTAAAGAGGCTCTGCCGAGAGCGAACGCTGTGAGATGCTGAGTCTCTGGGAAAGCACAGATGCCCATTGCTGATGTGCCTGTGGGTAGCGTGCACGGGGACAGTGAAGACCAGCAAGAGCTTTCAGGACTGGACCCATCCTTGTGGGAGAAGGAGCCGGACGTCTGCCTTTTCGGAAAGAGGCTCTGCCGAGAACGAGCGCCGTGAGATATGCCGTCTGTGGTTAAGCACAGATGCCCAGTGCTGTTGTGCCTGTGGGTAGGGTGCACGGGGACAGTGAAGACCAGCAAGAGCTTTCAGGGCTGGCCCCTTCCTTGTGGGAGAAGGAGCCGGACGTTTGCCTTTTCGGAAAGAGGCTCTGCCGAGAGCGAACGCTGTGAGATGCTGAGTCTCTGGGAAAGCACAGATGCCCATTGCTGATGTGCCTGTGGGTAGCGTGCACGGGGACAGTGAAGACCAGCAAGAGCTTTCAGGACTGGACCCATCCTTGTGGGAGAAGGAGCCGGACGACTGCCTTTTCGGAAAGAGGCTCTGCCGAGAACGAGTGCCGTGAGATATGCCGTCAGTGTTTAAGCACAGATGCCCAGTGCTGTTGTGCCTGTGGGTAGGGTGCACGGGGCCAGTGAAGACCAGCAAGAGCTTTCAGGGCTGGCCCCTTCCTTGTGGGAGAAGGAGCCGGACGTTTGCCTTTTCGGAAAGAGGCTCTGCCGAGAGCGAACACAGTGAGATGCTGAGTCTCTGGGAAAGCAAAGATGCCCCGTGCTGTTGATCCTGTGGATAGGGTGCACGGGGACAGTGAAGACCAGCAAGAGCTTTCAGGGCTGGCCCCTTCCTTGTGGGAGAAGGAGCCGGACGTTTGCCTTTTCGGAAAGAGGCTCTGCCGAGAACGAGCGCCGTGAGATATGCCGTCAGTGGTTAAGCACCGATGCCCAGTGCTGTTGTGCCTGTGGGTAGGTTGCACGGGGACAGTGAAGACCAGCAAGAGCTTTCAGGGCTGGCCCCTTCCTTGTGGGAGAAGGAGCCGGACGTTTGCCTTTTCGGAAAGAGGCTCTGCCGAGAGCGAACGCAGTGAGATGCTGAGTCTCTGGGAAAGCACAGATGCCCAGTGCTGTTGTGCCTGTGGATAGGGTGTTTGGGGACGGTTAAGACCAGCAAGAGCTTTCAGGGCTGGCCCCTTCCTTGTGGGAGAAGGAGCCGGACGTTTGCCTTTTCGGAAAGAGGCTCTGCTGAGAAAGAGCGCACAGAGATGCTGAGTCTCTGGGAAAGCACAGATGCCCAGTGCTGTTGTGCCTGTGGGTAGGGTGCACGGGGACAGTGAAGACCATCAAGAGCTTTCAGGGCTGGCCCCTTCCTTGTGGGAGAAGGAGCCGGACGTTTGCCTTTTCGGAAAGAGGCTCTGCGGAGAACGAGCGCCGTGAGATATGCCGTCTGTGGTTAAGCACCGATGCCCAGTGCTGTTGTGCCTGTGGGTAGGGTGCACGGGGACAGTGAAGACCAGCAAGAGCTTTCAGGGCTGGCCCCTTCCTTGTGGGAGAAGGAGCCGGACGTTTGCCTTTTCGGAAAGAGGCTCTGCCGAGAACGAGCGCCATGAGATATGCCGTCAGTGGTTAAGCACAGATGCCCAGTGCTGTTGTGCCTGTGGGTAGGGTGCACGGGCACAGTGAAGACCAGCAAGAGCTGTCACGGCTGGCCCCTTCCTTGTGGGAGAAGGAGCCGGACGTTTGCCTTTTCGGAAAGAGGCTCTGCCGAGAACGAACGCCGTGAGATATGCCTTCAGTGGATAAGCACAGATGCCCAGTGCTGTTGTGCCTGTGGATAGGGTGCACGGGGACAGTGAAGACCAGCAAGAGCTTTCAGGGCTGGCCCCTTCCTTGTGGGAGAAGGAGCCGGACGTTTGCCTTTTCGGAAAGAGGCTCTGCCGAGAACGAGCGCCGTGAGATGCTGAGTCTCTGGGAAAGCACAGATGCCCATTGCTGTTGTGCCTGTGGGTAGGGTGCACGGGGCCAGTGAAGACCAGCAAGAGCTTTCAGGGCTGGCCCCTTCCTTGTGGGAGAAGGAGCCGGACGTTTGCCTTTTCGGAAAGAGGCTCTGCCGAGAACGAGCGCCGTGAGATATGCCGTCTGTGGTTAAGCACAGATGCCCAGTGCTGTTGTGCCTGTGGGTAGGGTGCACGGGGACAGTGAAGACCAGCAAGAGCTTTCAGGGCTGGCCCCTTCCTTGTGGGAGAAGGAGCCGGACGTTTGCCTTTTCGGAAAGAGGCTCTGCCGAGAGCGAACGCAGTGAGATGCTGAGTCTCTGGGAAAGCACAGATGCCCATTGCTGATGTGCCTGTGGGTAGCGTGCACGGGGACAGTGAAGACCAGCAAGAGCTTTCAGGACTGGACCCATCCTTGTGGGAGAAGGAGCCGGACGACTGCCTTTTCGGAAAGAGGCTCTGCCGAGAACGAGCGCCGTGAGATATGCCGTCAGTGGTTAAGCACAGATGCCCAGTGCTGTTGTGCCTGTGGGTAGGGTGCACGGGGCCAGTGAAGACCAGCAAGAGCTTTCAGGGCTGGCCCCTTCCTTGTGGGAGAAGGAGCCGGACGTTTGCCTTTTCGGAAAGAGGCTCTGCCGAGAGCGAACACAGTGAGATGCTGAGTCTCTGGGAAAGCAAAGATTCCCCGTGCTGTTGATCCTGTGGTTAGGGTGCACGGGGACAGTGAAGACCAGCAAGAGCTTTCAGGGCTGGCCCCTTCCTTGTGGGAGAAGGAGCCGGACGTTTGCCTTTTCGGAAAGAGGCTCTGCCGAGAACAAGCGCCGTGAGATGCTGAGTCTCTGGGAAGGCACAGATGCCCATTGCTGATGTGCCTGTGGGTAGGGTGCACGGGGACAGTGAAGACCAGCAAGAGCTTTCAGGGCTGGCCCCTTCCTTGTGGGAGAAGGAGCCGGACGTTTGCCTTTTCGGAAAGAGGCTCTGCCGAGAGCGAACACAGTGAGATGCTGAGTCTCTGGGAAAGCACAGATGCCCAGTGCTGTTGTGCCTGTGGGTAGGGTGCACGGGGACAGTGAAGACCATCAAGAGCTTTCAGGCCTGGCCCCTTCCTTGTGGGAGAAGGAGCCGGACTTTTGCCTTTTCGGAAAGAGGCTCTGCCGAGAACGAGCGCCGTGAGATGCTGAGTCTCTGGGAAAGCACAGATGCCCAGTGCTGTTGTGCCTGTGGGTAGGGTGCACGGGGCCAGTGAAGACCAGCAAGAGCTTTCAGGGCTGGCCCCTTCCTTGTGGGAGAAGGAGCCGGACGTTTGCCTTTTCGGAAAGAGGCTCTGCCGAGAACGAGCGCCGTGAGATATGCCGTCTGTGGTTAAGCACAGATGCCCAGTGCTGTTGTGCCTGTGGGTAGGTTGCACGGGGACAGTGAAGACCAGCAAGAGCTTTCAGGGCTGGCCCCTTCCTTGTGGGAGAAGGAGCCGGACGTTTGCCTTTTCGGAAAGAGGCTCTGCCGAGAGCGAACGCTGTGAGATGCTGAGTCTCTGGGAAAGCACAGATGCCCATTGCTGATGTGCCTGTGGGTAGCGTGCACGGGGACAGTGAAGACCAGCAAGAGCTTTCAGGACTGGACCCATCCTTGTGGGAGAAGGAGCCGGACGTCTGCCTTTTCAGAAAGAGGCTCTGCCGAGAACGAGCGCCGTGAGATATGCCGTCTGTGGTTAAGCACAGATGCCCAGTGCTGTTGTGCCTGTGGGTAGGGTGCACGGGGACAGTGAAGACCAGCAAGAGCTTTCAGGGCTGGCCCCTTCCTTGTGGGAGAAGGAGCCGGACGTTTGCCTTTTCAGAAAGAGGCTCTGCCGAGAACGAGCGCCGTGAGATGCCGAATCTGTGGGAAAGCACAGATGCCCAGTGCTGTTGTGCCTGTGGATAGGGTGCACGGGGACAGTGAAGACCAGCAAGAGCTTTCAGGGCTGGCCCCTTCCTTGTGGGAGAAGGAGCCGGACGTTTGCCTTTTCGGAAAGAGGCTCTGCCGAGAGCGAACGCAGTGAGATGCTGAGTCTCTGGGAAAGCACAGATGCCCAGTGCTGTTGTGCCTGTGGATAGGGTGCACGGGGCCAGTGAAGACCAGCAAGAGCTTTCAGGGCTGGTCCCTTCCTTGTGGGAGAAGGAGCCGGACGTTTGCCTTTTCGGAAAGAGGCTCTGCTGAGAAAGAGCGCACAGAGATGCTGAGTCTCTGGGAAAGCACAGATGCCCAGTGCTGTTGTGCCTGTGGGTAGGTTGCACGGGGACAGTGAAGACCATCAAGAGCTTTCAGGGCTGGCCCCTTCCTTGTGGGAGAAGGAGCCGGACGTTTGCCTTTTCGGAAAGAGGCTCTGCCGAGAGCGAACGCAGTGAGATGCTGAGTCTCTGGGAAAGCACAGATGCCCAGTGCTGTTGTGCCTGTGGGTAGGGTGCACGGGGCCAGTGAAGACCAGCAAGAGCTTTCAGGGCTGGCCCCTTCCTTGTGGGAGAAGGAGCCGGACGTTTGCCTTTTCGGAAAGAGGCTCTGCCGAGAACGAGCGCCGTGAGATATGCCGTCTGTGGTTAAGCACAGATGCCCAGTGCTGTTGTGCCTGTGGGTAGTGTGCACGGGGACAGTGAAGACCAGCAAGAGCTTTCAGGGCTGGCCCCTTCCTTGTGGGAGAAGGAGCCGGACGTTTGCCTTTTCGGAAAGAGGCTCTGCCGAGAAAGAGTGGCGTGAGATATGCCGTCTGTGGTTAAGCACAGATGCCCAGTGCTGTTGTGCCTGTGGGTAGGGCGCACGGGGACAGTGAAGACCAGGAAGAGCTTTCAGGGCTGGCCCCTTCCTTGTGGGAGAAGGAGCCGGACGTTTGCCTTTTCGGAAAGAGGCTCTGCCGAGAGCGAACGCAGTGAGATGCTGAGTCTCTGGGAAAGCACAGATGCCCATTGCTGATGTGCCTGTGGGTAGCGTGCACGGGGACAGTGAAGACCAGCAAGAGCTTTCAGGACTGGCCCCATCCTTGTGGGAGAAGGAGCCGGACGACTGCCTTTTCGGAAAGAGGCTCTGCCGAGAACGAGCGCCGTGAGATATGCCGTCAGTGGTTAAGCACAGATGCCCAGTGCTGTTGTGCCTGTGGGTAGGGTGCACGGGGACAGTGAAGACCAGCAAGAGCTTTCAGGGCTGGCCCCTTCCTTGTGGGAGAAGGAGCCGGACGTTTGCCTTTTCGGAAAGAGGCTCTGCCGAGAGCGAACGCAGTGAGATGCTGAGTCTCTGGGAAAGCACAGATGCCCAGTGCTGTTGTGCCTGTGGATAGGGTGTTTGGGGACGGTTAAGACCAGCAAGAGCTTTCAGGGCTGGCCCCTTCCTTGTGGGAGAAGGAGCCGGACGTTTGCCTTTTCGGAAAGAGGCTCTGCTGAGAAAGAGCGCACAGAGATGCTGAGTCTCTGGGAAAGCACAGATGCCCAGTGCTGTTGTGCCTGTGGGTAGGGTGCACGGGGACAGTGAAGACCATCAAGAGCTTTCAGGGCTGGCCCCTTCCTTGTGGGAGATGGAGCCGGACTTTTGCCTTTTCGGAAAGAGGCTCTGCGGAGAACGAGCGCCGTGAGATATGCCGTCTGTGGTTAAGCACAGATGCCCAGTGCTGTTGTGCCTGTGGGTAGGGTGCACGGGGACAGTGAAGACCAGCAAGAGCTGTCAGGGCTGGCCCCTTCCTTGTGGGAGAAGGAGCCGGACGTTTGCCTTTTCGGAAAGAGGCTCTGCCGAGAACGAGCGCCATGAGATATGCCGTCAGTGGTTAAGCACAGATGCCCAGTGCTGTTGTGCCTGTGGGTAGGGTGCACGGGCACAGTGAAGACCAGCAAGAGCTGTCACGGCTGGCCCCTTCCTTGTGGGAGAAGGAGCCGGACGTTTGCCTTTTCGGAAAGAGGCTCTGCCGAGAACGAACGCCGTGAGATATGCCTTCAGTGGATAAGCACAGATGCCCAGTGCTGTTGTGCCTGTGGATAGGGTGCACGGGGACAGTGAAGACCAGCAAGAGCTTTCAGGGCTGGCCCCTTCCTTGTGGGAGAAGGAGCCGGACGTTTGCCTTTTCGGAAAGAGGCTCTGCCGAGAACGAGCGCCGTGAGATGCTGAGTCTCTGGGAAAGCACAGATGCCCAGTGCTGTTGTGCCTGTGGGTAGGGTGCACGGGGCCAGTGAAGACCAGCAAGAGCTTTCAGGGCTGGCCCCTTCCTTGTGGGAGAAGGAGCCGGACGTTTGCCTTTTCGGAAAGAGGCTCTGCCGAGAACGAGCGCCGTGAGATATGCCGTCTGTGGTTAAGCACAGATGCCCAGTGCTGTTGTGCCTGTGGGTAGGGTGCACGGGGACAGTGAAGACCAGCAAGAGCTTTCAGGGCTGGCCCCTTCCTTGTGGGAGAAGGAGCCGGACGTTTGCCTTTTCGGAAAGAGGCTCTGCCGAGAGCGAACGCAGTGAGATGCTGAGTCTCTGGGAAAGCACAGATGCCCATTGCTGATGTGCCTGTGGGTAGCGTGCACGGGGACAGTGAAGACCAGCAAGAGCTTTCAGGACTGGACCCATCCTTGTGGGAGAAGGAGCCGGACGACTGCCTTTTCGGAAAGAGGCTCTGCCGAGAACGAGCGCCGTGAGATATGCCGTCAGTGGTTAAGCACAGATGCCCAGTGCTGTTGTGCCTGTGGGTAGGGTGCACGGGGCCAGTGAAGACCAGCAAGAGCTTTCAGGGCTGGCCCCTTCCTTGTGGGAGAAGGAGCCGGACGTTTGCCTTTTCGGAAAGAGGCTCTGCCGAGAGCGAACGCCGTGAGATGCTGAGTCTCTGGGAAAGCACAGATGCCCAGTGCTGTTGTGCCTGTGGATAGGGTGTTTGGGGACGTTTAAGACCAGCAAGAGCTTTCAGGGCTGGCCCCTTCCTTGTGGGAGAAGGAGCCGGACGTTTGCCTTTTCGGAAAGAGGCTCTGCTGAGAAAGAGCGCACAGAGATGCTGAGTCTCTGGGAAAGCAGAGATGCCCAGTGCTGTTGTGCCTGTGGGTAGGGTGCACGGGGACAGTGAAGACCAGCAAGAGCTTTCAGGGCTGGCCCCTTCCTTGTGGGAGAAGGAGCCGGACGTTTGCCTTTTCGGAAAGAGGCTCTGCCGAGAACGAGCGCCGTGAGATATGCCGTCTGTGGTTAAGCACAGATGCCCAGTGCTGTTGTGCCTGTGGGTAGGGTGCACGGGGACAGTGAAGACCAGCAAGAGCTTTCAGGGCTGGCCCCTTCCTTGTGGGAGAAGGAGCCGGACGTTTGCCTTTTCGGAAAGAGGCTCTTCTGAGAGCGAACACAGTGAGATGCTGAGTCTCTGGGAAAGCAAATATGCCCAGTGCTGTTGTGCCTGTGGGTAGCGTGCACGGGGACAGTGAAGACCAGCAAGAGCTTTCAGGGCTGGCCCCTTCCTTGTGGGAGAAGGAGCCGGACGTTTGCCTTTTCGGAAAGAGGCTCTGCCGAGAACGAGCGCCGTGAGATGCTGAGTCTCTGGGAAAGCACAGATGCCCAGTGCTGTTGTGCCTGTGGGTAGGGTGCACGGGGACAGTGAAGACCAGCAAGAGCTTTCAGGGCTGGCCCCTTCCTTGTGGGAGAAGGAGCCGGACGTTTGCCTTTTCGGAAAGAGGCTCTGCCGAGAACGAGCGCCGTGAGATATGCCGTCAGTGGTTAAGCACAGATGCCCAGTGCTGTTGTGCCTGTGGGTAGGGTGCACGGGGCCAGTGAAGACCAGCAAGAGCTTTCAGGGCTGGCCCCTTCCTTGTGGGAGAAGGAGCCGGACGTTTGCCTTTTCGGAAAGAGGCTCTGCCGAGAAAGAGTGGCGTGAGATATGCCGTCTGTGGTTAAGCACAGATGCCCAGTGCTGTTGTGCCTGTGGATAGGGTGCACGGGCACAGTGAAGACCAGCAAGAGCTGTCAGGGCTGGCCCCTTCCTTGTGGGAGAAGGAGCCGGACGTTTGCCTTTTCGGAAAGAGGCTCTGCCGAGAACGAACGCCGTGAGATATGCCTTCAGTGGATAAGCACAGATGCCCAGTGCTGTTGTGCCTGTGGATAGGGTGCACGGGGCCAGTGAAGACCAGCAAGAGCTTTCAGGGCTGGCCCCTTCCTTGTGGGAGAAGGAGCCGGACGTTTTTCTTTTCGGAAAGAGGCTCTGCCGAGAAAGAGTGGTGTGAGATATGCCGTCTGTGGTTAAGCACAGATGCCCAGTGCTGTTGTGCCTGTGGGTAGGGTGCACGGGGACAGTGAAGACCAGCAAGAGCTTTCAGGGCTGGCCCCTTCCTTGTGGGAGAAGGAGCCGGACGTTTGCCTTTTCGGAAAGAGGCTCTGCCGAGAACGAGCGCCGTGAGATGCTGAGTCTCTGGGAAAGCACAGATGCCCAGTGCTGTTGTGCCTGTGGGTAGGGTGCACGGGGACAGTGAAGACCAGCAAGAGCTTTCAGGGCTGGCCCCTTCCTTGTGGGAGAAGGAGCCGGACGTTTGCCTTTTCGGAAGGAGGCTCTGCCGAGAACGAGCGCCGTGAGATATGCCGTCTGTGGTTAAGCACAGATGCCCAGTGCTGTTGTGCCTGTGGTTAGGGTGCACGGGGACAGTGAAGACCAGCAAGAGCTTTCAGGGCTGGCCCCTTCCTTGTGGGAGAAGGAGCCGGACGTTTGCCTTTTCGGAAAGAGGCTCTGCCGAGAGCGAACGCAGTGAGATGCTGAGTCTCTGGGAAAGCACAGATGCCCATTGCTGATGTGCCTGTGGGTAGCGTGCACGGGGACACTGAAGACCAGCAAGAGCTTTCAGGACTGGCCCCATCCTTGTGGGAGAAGGAGCCGGACGACTGCCTTTTCGGAAAGAGGCTCTGCCGAGAACGAGCGCCGTGAGATATGCCGTCAGTGGTTAAGCACAGATGCCCAGTGCTGTTGTGCCTGTGGGTAGGGTGCACGGGGACAGTGAAGACCAGCAAGAGCTTTCAGGGCTGGCCCCTTCCTTGTGGGAGAAGGAGCCGGACGTTTGCCTTTTCGGAAAGAGGCTCTGCCAAGAACAAGCGCCGTGAGATGCTGAGTCTCTGGGAAAGCACAGATGCCCAGTGCTGTTGTGCCTGTGGGTAGGGTGCACGGGGCCAGTGAAGACCAGCAAGAGCTTTCAGGGCTGGCCCCTTCCTTGTGGCAGAAGGAGCCGGACGTTTGCCTTTTCGGAAAGAGGCTCTGCCGAGAACGAGCGCCGTGAGATATGCCGTCTGTGGTTAAGCACAGATGCCCAGTGCTGTTGTGCCTGTGGGTAGGGTGCACGGGGATAGTGAAGACCAGCAAGAGCTTTCAGGGCTGGCCCCTTCCTTGTGGCAGAAGGAGCCGGACGTTTGCCTTTTCGGAAAGAGGCTCTGCTGAGAAAGAGCGCCGTGAGATATGCCTTCAGTGGATAAGCACAGATGCCCAGTGCTGTTGTGCCTGTGGGTAGGTTGCACGGGGACAGTGAAGACCAGCAAGAGCTTTCAGGGCTGGCCCCTTCCTTGTGGGAGAAGGAGCCGGACGTTTGCCTTTTCGGAAACAGGCTCTGCCGAGAACGAGCGCCGTGAGATGCTGAGTCTCTGGGAAAGCACAGATGCCCAGTGCTGTTGTGCCTGTGGGTAGGGCGCACGGGGACAGTGAAGACCAGCAAGAGCTTTCAGGGCTGGCCCCTTCCTTGTGGGAGAAGGAGCCGGACGTTTGCCTTTTCGAAAAGAGGCTCTGCCAAGAGCGAACGCAGTGAGATGCTGAGTCTCTGGGAAAGCACAGATGCCCAGTGCTGTTGTGCCTGTGGGTAGGGTGCACGGGGCCAGTGAAGACCAGCAAGAGCTTTCAGGGCTGGCCCCTTCCTTGTGGGAGAAGGAGCCGGACGTTTGCCTTTTTGGAAAGAGGCACTGCCGAGAACGAGCGCCGTGAGATATGCCGTCTGCGGTTAAGCACAGATGCCCAGTGCTGTTGCACCTGTGGGTAGGGTGCACGGGGCCAGTGAAGACCAGCAAGAGCTTTCAGGGCTGGCCCCTTCCTTGTGGGAGAAGGAGCCGGACGTTTGCCTTTTCGGAAAGAGGCTCTGCCGAGAGCGAGTGCCGTGAGATGCTGAGTCTCTGGGAAAGCACAGATGCCCAGTGCTGTTGTGCCTGTGGATAGGGTGCACGGGGCCAGTGAAGACCAGCAAGAGCTTTCAGGGCTGGTCCCTTCCTTGTGGGAGAAGGAGCCGGACGTTTGCCTTTTCGGAAAGAGGCTCTGCCGAGAACGAGCGCCGTGAGATATGCTGTCTGTGGTTAAGCACAGATGCCCAGTGCTGTTGTGCCTGTGGATAGGGTGCACGGGGACAGTGAAGACCAGCAAGAGCTTTCAGGGCTGGCCCCTTCCTTGTGGGAGAAGGAGCCGGACGTTTGCCTTTTCGGAAAGAGGCTCTGCCGAGAACGAGCGCCGTGAGATATGCCGTCTGTGGTTAAGCACAGATGCCCATTGCTGTTGTGCCTGTGGATAGGGTGCACGGGGCCAGTGAAGACCAGCAAGAGCTTTCAGGGCTGGCCCCTTCCTTGTGGGAGAAGGAGCCGGACGTTTGCCTTTTCGGAAAGAGGCTCTACCGAAAACAAGCGCCGTGAGATATGCCGTCTGTGGTTAAGCACAGATGCCCAGTGCTGTTGTGCCTGTGGTTAGGGAGCACGGGGACAGTGAAGACCAGCAAGAGCTTTCAGGGCTGGCCCCTTCCTTGTGGGAGAAGGAGCCGGACGTTTGCCTTTTCGGAAAGAGGCTCTGCCGAGAACGAGCGCCGTGAGATATGCCGTCTGTGGTTAAGCACAGATGCCCAGTGCTGTTGTGCCTGTGGGTAGGGTGCACGGGGACAGTGAAGACCAGCAAGAGCTTTCAGGGCTGGCCCCTTCCTTGTGGGAGAAGGAGCCGGACGTTTGCCTTTTCGGAAAGAGGCTCTTCTGAGAGCGAACACAGTGAGATGCTGAGTCTCTGGGAAAGCAAATATGCCCAGTGCTGTTGTGCCTGTGGGTAGCGTGCACGGGGACAGTGAAGACCAGCAAGAGCTTTCAGGGCTGGCCCCTTCCTTGTGGGAGAAGGAGCCGGACGTTTGCCTTTTCGGAAAGAGGCTCTGCCGAGAACGAGCGCCGTGAGATGCTGAGTCTCTGGGAAAGCACAGATGCCCAGTGCTGTTGTGCCTGTGGGTAGGGTGCACGGGGACAGTGAAGACCAGCAAGAGCTTTCAGGGCTGGCCCCTTCCTTGTGGGAGAAGGAGCCGGACGTTTGCCTTTTCGGAAAGAGGCTCTGCCGAGAACGAGCGCCGTGAGATATGCCGTCAGTGGTTAAGCACAGTTGCCCAGTGCTGTTGTGCCTGTGGGTAGGGTGCACGGGGCCAGTGAAGACCAGCAAGAGCTTTCAGGGCTGGCCCCTTCCTTGTGGGAGAAGGAGCCGGACGTTTGCCTTTTCGGAAAGAGGCTCTGCCGAGAAAGAGTGGCGTGAGATATGCCGTCTGTGGTTAAGCACAGATGCCCAGTGCTGTTGTGCCTGTGGATAGGGTGCACGGGCACAGTGAAGACCAGCAAGAGCTGTCAGGGCTGGCCCCTTCCTTGTGGGAGAAGGAGCCGGACGTTTGCCTTTTCGGAAAGAGGCTCTGCCGAGAACGAACGCCGTGAGATATGCCTTCAGTGGATAAGCACAGATGCCCAGTGCTGTTGTGCCTGTGGATAGGGTGCACGGGGCCAGTGAAGACCAGCAAGAGCTTTCAGGGCTGGCCCCTTCCTTGTGGGAGAAGGAGCCGGACGTTTTTCTTTTCGGAAAGAGGCTCTGCCGAGAAAGAGTGGTGTGAGATATGCCGTCTGTGGTTAAGCACAGATGCCCAGTGCTGTTGTGCCTGTGGGTAGGGTGCACGGGGACAGTGAAGACCAGCAAGAGCTTTCAGGGCTGGCCCCTTCCTTGTGGGAGAAGGAGCCGGACGTTTGCCTTTTCGGAAAGAGGCTCTGCCGAGAACGAGCGCCGTGAGATGCTGAGTCTCTGGGAAAGCACAGATGCCCAGTGCTGTTGTGCCTGTGGGTAGGGTGCACGGGGACAGTGAAGACCAGCAAGAGCTTTCAGGGCTGGCCCCTTCCTTGTGGGAGAAGGAGCCGGACGTTTGCCTTTTCGGAAGGAGGCTCTGCCGAGAACGAGCGCCGTGAGATATGCCGTCTGTGGTTAAGCACAGATGCCCAGTGCTGTTGTGCCTGTGGTTAGGGTGCACGGGGACAGTGAAGACCAGCAAGAGCTTTCAGGGCTGGCCCCTTCCTTGTGGGAGAAGGAGCCGGACGTTTGCCTTTTCGGAAAGAGGCTCTGCCGAGAGCGAACGCAGTGAGATGCTGAGTCTCTGGGAAAGCACAGATGCCCATTGCTGATGTGCCTGTGGGTAGCGTGCACGGGGACACTGAAGACCAGCAAGAGCTTTCAGGACTGGCCCCATCCTTGTGGGAGAAGGAGCCGGACGACTGCCTTTTCGGAAAGAGGCTCTGCCGAGAACGAGCGCCGTGAGATATGCCGTCAGTGGTTAAGCACAGATGCCCAGTGCTGTTGTGCCTGTGGGTAGGGTGCACGGGGACAGTGAAGACCAGCAAGAGCTTTCAGGGCTGGCCCCTTCCTTGTGGGAGAAGGAGCCGGACGTTTGCCTTTTCGGAAAGAGGCTCTGCCAAGAACAAGCGCCGTGAGATGCTGAGTCTCTGGGAAAGCACAGATGCCCAGTGCTGTTGTGCCTGTGGGTAGGGTGCACGGGGCCAGTGAAGACCAGCAAGAGCTTTCAGGGCTGGCCCCTTCCTTGTGGCAGAAGGAGCCGGACGTTTGCCTTTTCGGAAAGAGGCTCTGCCGAGAACGAGCGCCGTGAGATATGCCGTCTGTGGTTAAGCACAGATGCCCAGTGCTGTTGTGCCTGTGGGTAGGGTGCACGGGGATAGTGAAGACCAGCAAGAGCTTTCAGGGCTGGCCCCTTCCTTGTGGCAGAAGGAGCCGGACGTTTGCCTTTTCGGAAAGAGGCTCTGCTGAGAAAGAGCGCCGTGAGATATGCCTTCAGTGGATAAGCACAGATGCCCAGTGCTGTTGTGCCTGTGGGTAGGTTGCACGGGGACAGTGAAGACCAGCAAGAGCTTTCAGGGCTGGCCCCTTCCTTGTGGGAGAAGGAGCCGGACGTTTGCCTTTTCGGAAACAGGCTCTGCCGAGAACGAGCGCCGTGAGATGCTGAGTCTCTGGGAAAGCACAGATGCCCAGTGCTGTTGTGCCTGTGGGTAGGGCGCACGGGGACAGTGAAGACCAGCAAGAGCTTTCAGGGCTGGCCCCTTCCTTGTGGGAGAAGGAGCCGGACGTTTGCCTTTTCGAAAAGAGGCTCTGCCAAGAGCGAACGCAGTGAGATGCTGAGTCTCTGGGAAAGCACAGATGCCCAGTGCTGTTGTGCCTGTGGGTAGGGTGCACGGGGCCAGTGAAGACCAGCAAGAGCTTTCAGGGCTGGCCCCTTCCTTGTGGGAGAAGGAGCCGGACGTTTGCCTTTTTGGAAAGAGGCACTGCCGAGAACGAGCGCCGTGAGATATGCCGTCTGCGGTTAAGCACAGATGCCCAGTGCTGTTGCACCTGTGGGTAGGGTGCACGGGGCCAGTGAAGACCAGCAAGAGCTTTCAGGGCTGGCCCCTTCCTTGTGGGAGAAGGAGCCGGACGTTTGCCTTTTCGGAAAGAGGCTCTGCCGAGAGCGAGTGCCGTGAGATGCTGAGTCTCTGGGAAAGCACAGATGCCCAGTGCTGTTGTGCCTGTGGATAGGGTGCACGGGGCCAGTGAAGACCAGCAAGAGCTTTCAGGGCTGGTCCCTTCCTTGTGGGAGAAGGAGCCGGACGTTTGCCTTTTCGGAAAGAGGCTCTGCCGAGAACGAGCGCCGTGAGATATGCTGTCTGTGGTTAAGCACAGATGCCCAGTGCTGTTGTGCCTGTGGATAGGGTGCACGGGGACAGTGAAGACCAGCAAGAGCTTTCAGGGCTGGCCCCTTCCTTGTGGGAGAAGGAGCCGGACGTTTGCCTTTTCGGAAAGAGGCTCTGCCGAGAACGAGCGCCGTGAGATATGCCGTCTGTGGTTAAGCACAGATGCCCATTGCTGTTGTGCCTGTGGATAGGGTGCACGGGGCCAGTGAAGACCAGCAAGAGCTTTCAGGGCTGGCCCCTTCCTTGTGGGAGAAGGAGCCGGACGTTTGCCTTTTCGGAAAGAGGCTCTACCGAAAACAAGCGCCGTGAGATATGCCGTCTGTGGTTAAGCACAGATGCCCAGTGCTGTTGTGCCTGTGGTTAGGGAGCACGGGGACAGTGAAGACCAGCAAGAGCTTTCAGGGCTGGCCCCTTCCTTGTGGGAGAAGGAGCCGGACGTTTGCCTTTTCGGAAAGAGGCTCTGCCGAGAACGAGCGCCGTGAGATGCTGAGTCTCTGGGAAAGCACAGATGTCCAGTGCTGTTGTGCCTGTGGGTAGGGTGCACGGGGCCAGTGAAGACCAGCAAGAGCTTTCAGGGCTGGCCCCTTCCTTGTGGGAGAAGGAGCCGGACGTTTGACTTTTTGGAAAGAGGCTCTACCGAAAACAAGCGCCGTGAGATATGCCGTCTGTGGTTAATCACAGATGCCCAGTGCTGTTGTGCCTGTGGTTAGGGCGCACGGGGACAGTGAAGACCAGCAAGAGCTTTCAGGGCTGGCCCCTTCCTTGTGGGAGAAGGAGCCGGACGTTTGCCTTTTCGGAAAGAGGCTCTGCCGAGAGGGAGCGCCGTGAGATATGCCGTCTGTGGTTAAGCACAGATGCCCAGTGCTGTTGTGCCTGTGGTTAGGGCGCACGGGGACAGTGAAGACCAGCAAGAGCTTTCAGGGCTGGCTCCTTCCTTGTGGGAGAAGGAGCCGGACGTTTGCCTTTTCGGAAAGAGGCTCTGCCGAGAACGAGCGCCGTGAGATGCTGAGTCTCTGGGAAAGCACAGATGCCCATTGCTGTTGTGCCTGTGGGTAGGGTGCACGGGGACAGTGAAGACCAGCAAGAGCTTTCAGGGCTGGCCCCTTCCTTGTGGGAGAAGGAGCCGGACGTTTGCCTTTTCGGAAAGAGGCTCTGCCGAGAACGAGCGCCGTGAGATGCTGAGTCTCTGGGAAAGCACAGATGTCCAGTGCTGTTGTGCCTGTGGGTAGGGTGCACGGGGCCAGTGAAGACCAGCAAGAGCTTTCAGGGCTGGCCCCTTCCTTGTGGGAGAAGGAGCCGGACGTTTGTCTTTTCGGAAACAGGCTCTGCCGAGAGCGAACGCGGTGAGATGCTGACTCTCTGGAAAAGCACAGATGCCCATTGCTGTTGTGCCTGTGGGTAGGGTGCACGGAGACAGTGAAGACCAGCAAGAGCTTTCAGGGCTGGCCCCATCCTTCTGGGAGAAGGAGCCGGACGTTTGCCTTTTCGGAAAGAGGCTCTGCTGAGAACGAACGCAGTGAGATGCTGAGTCTCTGGGAAAGCACAGATGCCCATTGCTGTTGTGCCTGTGGTTAGGGTGCACGGGGACAGTGAAGACCAGCAAGAGCTTTCAGGGCTGGCCCCTTCCTTGTGGGAGAAGGAGCCGGACGTTTGCCTTTCGGAAGGAGGCTCTGCCGAAAACAAGCGCCGTGAGATATGCCGTCTGTGGTTAAGCACAGATGCCCATTGCTGTTGTGCCTGTGCTTAGGGCGCAAGGGGACAGTGAAGACCAGCAAGAGCTTTCAGGGCTGGCCCCTTCCTTGTGGGAGAAGGAGCCGGACGTTTGCCTTTTCGGAAAGAGGCTCTGCCGAGAACGAGCGCCGTGAGATATGCCGTCAGTGGTTAAGCACGGATGCCCATTGCTGTTGTGCCTGTGGGTAGGGTGCACGGAGACAGTGAAGACCAGCAAGAGCTTTCAGGGCTGGCCCCTTCCTTGTGGCAGAAGGAGCCGGACGTTTGCCTTTTCGGAAAGAGGCTCTGCCGAGAGGGAGCGCCGTGAGATATGCCGTCTGTGGTTAAGCACAGATGCCCAGTGCTGTTGTGCCTGTGGGTAGGGTGCACGGGGACAGTGAAGACCAGCAAGAGCTTTCAGGGCTGGCCCCTTCCTTGTGGGAGAAGGAGCCGGACGTTTGCCTTTTCGGAAAGAGGCTCTGCCGAGAACGAGCGCCGTGAGATGCTGTGTCTCTGGGAAAGCACAGATGCCCAGTGCTGTTGTGCCTGTGGTTAGGGTGCACGGGGCCAGTGAAGACCAGCAAGAGCTTTCAGGGCTGGCCCCTTCCTTGTGGGAGAAGGAGCCGGACGTTTGCCTTTTCGGAAAGAGGCTCTGCCGAGAACGAGCGCCGTGAGATATGCCGTCTGTGGTTAATCACAGATGCCCAGTGCTGTTGTGCCTGTGGGTAGGGTGCACGGGGCCAGTGAAGACCAGCAAGAGCTTTCAGGGCTGGCCCCTTCCTTGTGGGAGAAGGAGCCGGACGTTTGCCTTTTCGGAAAGAGGCTCTGCCGAGAACGAGCGCCGTGAGATATGCCGTCTGTGGTTAAGCACAGATACCCATTGCTGTTGTGACTGTGGTTAGGGTGCACGGGGCTAGTGAAGACCAGCAAGAGCTTTCAGGGCTGGCTCCTTCCTTGTGGGAGAAGGAGCCGGACGTTTGCCTTTTCGGAAAGAGGCTCTGCCGAGAACGAGCGCCGTGAGATATGCCGTCTGTGGTTAAGCACGGATGCCCATTGCTGTTGTGCCTGTGGGTAGGGTGCACGGAGACAGTGAAGACCAGCAAGAGCTTTCAGGGCTGGCCCCTTCCTTGTGGGAGAAGGAGCCGGACGTTTGTCTTTTCGGAAACAGGCTCTGCTGAGAGCGAACGCAGTGAGATGCTGAGTCTCTGGGAAAGCACAGATGCCCAGTGCTGTTGTGCCTGTGGATAGGGTGCACGGGGACAGTGAAGACCAGCAAGAGCTTTCAGGGCTGGCCCCTTCCTTGTGGGAGAAGGAGCCGGACATTTGCCTTTTCGGAAAGAGGCTCTGTCGAGAACGAGCGCCATGAGATGCTGTGTCTCTGGGAAAGCACAGATGCCCAGTGCTGTTGTGCCTGTGGATAGGGTGCACGGGGCCAGTGAAGACCAGCAAGAGCTTTCAGGGCTGGCCCCTTCCTTGTGGGAGAAGGAGCCGGACGTTTGCCTTTTCGGAAAGAGGCTCTGCCGAAAACAAGCGCCTTGAGATATGCCGTCTGTGGTTAAGCACAGATGCCCAGTGCTGTTGTGCCTGTGGGTAGGGTGCACGGAGACAGTGAAGACCAGCAAGAGCTTTCAGGGCTGGCCCCATCCTTCTGGGAGAAGGAGCCGGACGTTTGCCTTTTCGGAAAGAGGCTCTGCTGAGAACGAACGCAGTGAGATGCTGAGTCTCTGGGAAAGCACAGATGCCCATTGCTGTTGTGCCTGTGGTTAGGGTGCACGGGGACAGTGAAGACCAGCAAGAGCTTTCAGGGCTGGCCCCTTCCTTGTGGGAGAAGGAGCCGGACGTTTGCCTTTCGGAAGGAGGCTCTGCCGAAAACAAGCGCCGTGAGATATGCCGTCTGTGGTTAAGCACAGATGCCCATTGCTGTTGTGCCTGTGCTTAGGGCGCAAGGGGACAGTGAAGACCAGCAAGAGCTTTCAGGGCTGGCCCCTTCCTTGTGGGAGAAGGAGCCGGACGTTTGCCTTTTCGGAAAGAGGCTCTGCCGAGAACGAGCGCCGTGAGATATGCCGTCAGTGGTTAAGCACGGATGCCCATTGCTGTTGTGCCTGTGGGTAGGGTGCACGGAGACAGTGAAGACCAGCAAGAGCTTTCAGGGCTGGCCCCTTCCTTGTGGCAGAAGGAGCCGGACGTTTGCCTTTTCGGAAAGAGGCTCTGCCGAGAGGGAGCGCCGTGAGATATGCCGTCTGTGGTTAAGCACAGATGCCCAGTGCTGTTGTGCCTGTGGGTAGGGTGCACGGGGACAGTGAAGACCAGCAAGAGCTTTCAGGGCTGGCCCCTTCCTTGTGGGAGAAGGAGCCGGACGTTTGCCTTTTCGGAAAGAGGCTCTGCCGAGAACGAGCGCCGTGAGATATGCCGTCTGTGGTTAATCACAGATGCCCAGTGCTGTTGTGCCTGTGGGTAGGGTGCACGGGGCCAGTGAAGACCAGCAAGAGCTTTCAGGGCTGGCCCCTTCCTTGTGGGAGAAGGAGCCGGACGTTTGCCTTTTCGGAAAGAGGCTCTGCCGAGAACGAGCGCCGTGAGATATGCCGTCTGTGGTTAAGCACAGATACCCATTGCTGTTGTGACTGTGGTTAGGGTGCACGGGGCTAGTGAAGACCAGCAAGAGCTTTCAGGGCTGGCTCCTTCCTTGTGGGAGAAGGAGCCGGACGTTTGCCTTTTCGGAAAGAGGCTCTGCCGAGAACGAGCGCCGTGAGATATGCCGTCTGTGGTTAAGCACGGATGCCCATTGCTGTTGTGCCTGTGGGTAGGGTGCACGGGGACAGTGAAGACCAGCAAGAGCTTTCAGGGCTGGCCCCTTCCTTGTGGGAGAAGGAGCCGGACGTTTGTCTTTTCGGAAACAGGCTCTGCTGAGAGCGAAAGCAGTGAGATGCTGAGTCTCTGGGAAAGCACAGATGCCCAGTGCTGTTGTGCCTGTGGATAGGGTGCACGGGGACAGTGAAGACCAGCAAGAGCTTTCAGGGCTGGCCCCTTCCTTGTGGGAGAAGGAGCCGGACATTTGCCTTTTCGGAAAGAGGCTCTGTCGAGAACGAGCGCCATGAGATGCTGTGTCTCTGGGAAAGCACAGATGCCCAGTGCTGTTGTGCCTGTGGATAGGGTGCACGGGGCCAGTGAAGACCAGCAAGAGCTTTCAGGGCTGGCCCCTTCCTTGTGGGAGAAGGAGCCGGACGTTTGCCTTTTCGGAAAGAGGCTCTGCCGAAAACAAGCGCCTTGAGATATGCCGTCTGTGGTTAAGCACAGATGCCCAGTGCTGTTGTGCCTGTGGGTAGGGTGCACGGGGACAGTGAAGACCAGCAAGAGCTTTCAGGGCTGGCCCCTTCCTTGTGGGAGAAGGAGCCGGACGTTTGCCTTTTCGGAAAGAGGCTCTGCCGAGAACGAGCGCCGTGAGATATGCCGTCAGTGGTTAAGCACGGATGCCCATTGCTGTTGTGCCTGTGGGTAGGGTGCACGGAGACAGTGAAGACCTGCAAGAGCTTTCAGGGCTGGCCCCTTCCTTGTGGGAGAAGGAGCCGGACGTTTGCCTTTTCGGAAAGAGGCTCTGCCGAGAACGAGCGCCGTGAGATATGCCGTCTGTGGTTAATCACAGATGCCCAGTGCTGTTGTGCCTGTGGGTAGGGTGCACGGGGACAGTGAAGACCAGCAAGAGCTTTCAGGGCTGGCCCCTTCCTTGTGGGAGAAGGAGCCGGACGTTTGCCTTTTCGGAAAGAGGCTCTGCCGAGAACGAGCGCCGTGAGATGCTGTGTCTCTGGGAAAGCACAGATGCCCAGTGCTGTTGTGCCTGTGGTTAGGGTGCACGGGGCCAGTGAAGACCAGCAAGAGCTTTCAGGGCTGGCCCCTTCCTTGTGGGAGAAGGAGCCGGACGTTTGCCTTTTCGGAAAGAGGCTCTGCCGAGAACGAGCGCCGTGAGATATGCCGTCTGTGGTTAATCACAGATGCCCAGTGCTGTTGTGCCTGTGGGTAGGGTGCACGGGGCCAGTGAAGACCAGCAAGAGCTTTCAGGGCTGGCCCCTTCCTTGTGGGAGAAGGAGCCGGACGTTTGCCTTTTCGGAAAGAGGCTCTGCCGAGAACGAGCGCCGTGAGATATGCCGTCTGTGGTTAAGCACAGATACCCATTGCTGTTGTGACTGTGGTTAGGGTGCACGGGGCTAGTGAAGACCAGCAAGAGCTTTCAGGGCTGGCCCCTTCCTTGTGGGAGAAGGAGCCGGACGTTTGTCTTTTCGGAAACAGTCTCTGCTGAGAGCGAAAGCAGTGAGATGCTGAGTCTCTGGGAAAGCACAGATGCCCAGTGCTGTTGTGCCTGTGGATAGGGTGCACGGGGACAGTGAAGACCAGCAAGAGCTTTCAGGGCTGGCCCCTTCCATGTGGGAGAAGGAGCCGGACGTTTGCCTTTTCGGAAAGAGGCTCTGCCGAGAACGAGCGCCGTGAGATGCTGAGTCTCTGGGAAAGCACAGATGTCCAGTGCTGTTGTGCCTGTGGGTAGGGTGCACGGGGCCAGTGAAGACCAGCAAGAGCTTTCAGGGCTGGCCCCTTCCTTGTGGGAGAAGGAGCCGGACGTTTGTCTTTTCGGAAACAGGCTATGCCGAGAGCGAACGCGGTGAGATGCTGAGTCTCTGGAAAAGCACAGATTTCCATTGCTGTTGTGCCTGTGGGTAGGGTGCACGGAGACAGTGAAGACCAGCAAGAGCTTTCAGGGCTGGCCCCTTCCTTGTGGGAGAAGGAGCCGGACGTTTGCCTTTTTGGAAAGAGGCTCTGCTGAGAACGAACGCAGTGAGATGCTGAGTCTCTGGGAAAGCACAGATGCCCATTGCTGTTGTGCCTGTGGTTAGGGTGCACGGGGCCAGTGAAGACCAGCAAGAGCTTTCAGGGCTGGCCCCTTCCTTGTGGGAGAAGGAGCCGGACGTTTGCCTTTCGGAAGGAGGCTCTGCCGAAAACAAGCGCCGTGAGATATGCCGTCTGTGGTTAAGCACAGATGCCCATTGCTGTTGTGCCTGTGCTTAGGGCGCAAGGGGACAGTGAAGACCAGCAAGAGCTTTCAGGGCTGGCCCCTTCCTTGTGGGAGAAGGAGCCGGACGTTTGCCTTTTCGGAAAGAGGCTCTGCCGAGAACGAGCACCGTGAGATATGCCGTCTGTGGTTAAGCACAGATGCCCAGTGCTGTTGTGCCTGTGGGTAGGGTGCACGGGGACAGTGAAGACCAGCAAGAGCTTTCAGGGCTGGCCCCTTCCTTGTGGGAGAAGGAGCCGGACGTTTGCCTTTTCGGAAAGAGGCTCTGCCGAGAGCGAACGCAGTGAGATGCTGAGTCTCTGGGAAAGCACAGATGCCCAGTGCTGTTGTGCCTGTGGATAGGGTGCACGGGGACAGTGAAGACCAGCAAGAGCTTTCAGGGCTGGCCCCTTCCTTGTGGGAGAAGGAGCCGGACGTTTGCCTTTTCGGAAAGAGGCTCTGCCGATAGCGAAAGCCGTGAGATATGCCGTCTGTGGTTAATCATAGATGCCCAGTGCTGTTGTGCCTGTGGGTAGGGTGCACGGGGCCAGTGAAGACCAGCAAGAGCTTTCAGGGCTGGCCCCTTCCTTGTGGGAGAAGGAGCCGGACGTTTGCCTTTTCGGAAAGAGGCTCTGCCGAGAACGAGCGCCGTGAGATATGCCGTCTGTGGTTAAGCACAGATACCCATTGCTGTTGTGACTGTGGTTAGGGTGCACGGGGACAGTGAAGACCAGCAAGAGCTTTCAGGGCTGGCCCCTTCCTTGTGGGAGAAGGAGCCGGACGTTTGCCTTTTCGGAAAGAGGCTCTGCCGAGAACGAGCGCCGTGAGATATGCCGTCTGTGGTTAAGCACAGATGCCCAGTGCTGTTGTGCCTGTGGATAGGGTGTTTGGGGACGGTTAAGACCAGCAAGAGCTTTCAGGGCTGGCCCCTTCCTTGTGGGAGAAGGAGCCGGACGTTTGTCTTTTCGGAAACAGGCTCTGCTGAGAGCGAACGCAGTGAGATGCTGAGTCTCTGGGAAAGCACAGATGCCCAGTGCTGTTGTGCCTGTGGATAGGGTGCACGGGGACAGTGAAGACCAGCAAGAGCTTTCAGGGCTGGCCCCTTCCTTGTGGGAGAAGGAGCCGGACATTTGCCTTTTCGGAAAGAGGCTCTGTCGAGAACGAGCGCCATGAGATGCTGTGTCTCTGGGAAAGCACAGATGCCCAGTGCTGTTGTGCCTGTGGATAGGGTGCACGGGGCCAGTGAAGACCAGCAAGAGCTTTCAGGGCTGGCCCCTTCCTTGTGGGAGAAGGAGCCGGACGTTTGCCTTTTCGGAAAGAGGCTCTGCCGAAAACAAGCGCCTTGAGATATGCCGTCTGTGGTTAAGCACAGATGCCCATTGCTGTTGTGCCTGAGGGTAGGGTGCACGGAGACAGTGAAGACCAGCAAGAGCTTTCAGGGCTGGCCCCTTTCTTGTGGGAGAAGGAGCCGGACGTTTGCCTTTTCGGAAAGAGGCTCTGCCGAGAGGGAGCGCCGTGAGATATGCCGTCTGTGGTTAAGCACAGATGCCCAGTGCTGTTGTGCCTGTGGGTAGGGTGCACGGGGCCAGTGAAGACCAGCAAGAGCTTTCAGGGCTGGCCCCTTCCTTGTGGGAGAAGGAGCCGGACGTTTGCCTTTTCGGAAAGAGGCTCTGCCGAGAGCGAACGCAGTGAGATGCTGAGTCTCTGGGAAAGCACAGATGCCCATTGCTGTTGTGCCTGTGGTTAGGGTGCACGGGGCCAGTGAAGACCAGCAAGAGCTTTCAGGGCTGGCCCCTTCCTTTTGGGAGAAGGAGCTGGACGTTTGCCTTTTCGGAAAGAGGCTCTGCCGAGAACGAGCGCCGTGAGATGCTGAGTCTCTGGGAAAGCACAGATGCCCATTGCTGTTGTGCCTGAGGGTAGGGTGCACGGGGCCAGTGAAGACCAGCAAGAGCTTTCAGGGCTGGCCCCTTCCTTGTGGGAGAAGGAGCCGGACGTTTGCCTTTTCGGAAAGAGGCTCTGCCGAGAACGAGCGCCGTGAGATGCTGAGTCTCTGGGAAAGCACAGATGCCCAGTGCTGTTGTGCCTGTGGGTAGGGTGCACGGGGACAGTGAAGACCAGCAAGAGCTTTCAGGGCTGGCCCCTTCCTTGTGGGAGAAGGAGCCGGACGTTTGCCTTTTCGGAAGGAGGCTCTGCCGAGAACGAGCGCCGTGAAATATGCCGTCTGTGGTTAAGCACAGATGCCCATTGCTGTTGTGCCTGTGGATAGGGTGCACGGGGACAGTGAAGACCAGCAAGAGCTTTCAGGGCTGGCCCCTTCCTTGTGGGAGAAGGAGCCGGACGTCTGCCTTTTCGGAAAGAGGCTCTTGCGAGAGCGAGCGCCGTGAGATGCTGAGTCTCTGGGAAAGCACAGATGCCCAGTGCTGTTGTGCCTGTGGGTAGGGTGCACGGGGCCAGTGAAGACCAGCAAGAGCTTTCAGGGCTGGCCCCTTCCTTGTGGGAGAAGGAGCCGGACGTTTGCCTTTTCGGAAAGAGGCTCTGCCGAGAACGAGCGCCGTGAGATGCTGTGTCTCTGGGAAAGCACAGATGCCCAGTGCTGTTGTGCCTCTGGGTAGGGTGCACGGGGCCAGTGAAGACCAGCAAGAGCTTTCAGGGCTGGCCCCTTCCTTGTGGGAGAAGGAGCCGGACGTTTGCCTTTTCGGAAAGAGGCTCTGCCGAGAACGAACGCCGTGATATATGCCGTCAGTGGTTAAGCTCAGATGCCCAGTGCTGTTGTGCCTATTCATAGGGTGCACGGGGCCAGTGAAGACCAGCAAGAGCTTTCAGGGCTGGCCCCTTCCTTGTGGGAGAAGGAGCCGGATGTTTGCCTTTTCGGAAAGAGGCTCTGCCGAGAACGAGCGCCGTGAGATATGGCGTCTGTGGTTAAGCACAGATGCCCAGTGCTGTTGTGCCTGTGGGTAGGGTGCACGGGGACAGTGAAGACCAGCAAGAGCTTTCAGGGCTGGCCCCTTCCTTGTGGGAGAAGGAGCCGGACGTTTGCCTTTTCGGAAAGAGGCTCTGCCGAGAACGAGCGCCGTGAGATGCTGAGTCTCTGGGAAAGCACAGATGCCCAGTGCTGTTGTGCCTGTGGGTAGGGTGTTTGGGGATGGTTAAGACCAGCAAGAGCTTTCAGGGCTGGCCCCTTCCTTGTGGGAGAAGGAGCCGGACGTTTGCCTTTTCGGAAAGAGGCTCTGCCGAGAACGAGCGCCGTGAGATATGCCGTCTGTGGTTAAGCACAGATGCCCATTGCTGTTGTGCCTGTGGGTAGGGCGCACGGGGACAGTGAAGACCAGCAAGAGCTTTCAGGGCTGGCCCCTTCCTTGTGGGAGAAGGAGCCGGACGTTTGCCTTTTCGGAAAGAGGCTCTGCCGAGAGGGAGCGCCGTGAGATATGCCGTCTGCGGTTAAGCACAGATGCCCAGTGCTGTTGTGCCTGTGGGTAGGGTGCACGGGGACAGTGAAGACCAGCAAGAGCTTTCAGGGCTGGCCCCTTCCTTGTGGGAGAAGGAGCCGGACGTTTGCCTTTTCGGAAAGAGGCTCTGCCGAGAGCCGAACGCAGTGAGATGCTGAGTCTCTGGGAAAGCACAGATGCCCATTGCTGTTGTGCCTGTGGTTAGGGTGCACGGGGCCAGTGAAGACCAGCAAGAGCTTTCAGGGCTGGCCCCTTCCTTGTGGGAGAAGGAGCCGGACGTTTGCCTTTTCGGAAAGAGGCTCTGCCGAGAACGAGCGCCGTGAGATGCTGAGTCTCTGGGAAAGCACAGATGCCCAGTGCTGTTGTGCCTGTGGATAGGGTGCACGGGGCCAGTGAAGACCAGCAAGAGCTTTCAGGGCTGGCCCCTTCCTTGTGGGAGAAGGAGCCGGACGTTTGCCTTTTCGGAAAGAGGCTCTGCCGAGAACGAGCGCCGTGAGATATGCCGTCTGTGGCTAAGCACAGATACCCATTGCTGTTGTGCCTGTGGATAGGGTGCACGGGGACAGTGAAGACCAGCAAGAGCTTTCAGGGCTGGCCCCTTCCTTGTGGGAGAAGGAGCCGGACGTTTGCCTTTTCGGAAAGAGGCTCTGCCGAGAGCGAACGCAGTGAGATGCTGAGTCTCTGGGAAAGCACAGATGCCCAGTGCTGTTGTGCCTGTGGATAGGGTGCACGGGGACAGTGAAGACCAGCAAGAGCTTTCAGGGCTGGCCCCTTCCTTGTGGGAGAAGGAGCCGGACGTTTGCCTTTTCGGAAAGAGGCTCTGCCGAGAACGAGCGCCGTGAGATATGCCGTCTGTGGCTAAGCACAGATACCCATTGCTGTTGTGCCTGTGGATAGGGTGCACGGGGACAGTGAAGACCAGCAAGAGCTTTCAGGGCTGGCCCCTTCCTTGTGGGAGAAGGAGCCGGACGTTTGCCTTTTCGGAAAGAGGCTCTGCCGAGAGCGAACGCAGTGAGATGCTGAGTCTCTGGGAAAGCACAGATGCCCAGTGCTGTTGTGCCTGTGGATAGGGTGCACGGGGCCAGTGAAGACCAGCAAGAGCTTTCAGGGCTGGCCCCTTCCTTGTGGGAGAAGGAGCCGGACGTTTGCCTTTTCGGAAAGAGGCTCTGCCGAGAACGAGCGCCGTGAGATATGCCGTCTGTGGTTAAGCACAGATGCCCATTGCTGTTGTGCCTGTGGGTAGGGCGCACGGGGACAGTGAAGACCAGCAAGAGCTTTCAGGGCTGGCCCCTTCCTTGTGGGAGAAGGAGCCGGACGTTTGCCTTTTCGGAAAGAGGCTCTGCCGAGAGGGAGCGCCGTGAGATATGCCGTCTGCGGTTAAGCACAGATGCCCAGTGCTGTTGTGCCTGTGGGTAGGGTGCACGGGGACAGTGAAGACCAGCAAGAGCTTTCAGGGCTGGCCCCTTCCTTGTGGGAGAAGGAGCCGGACGTTTGCCTTTTCGGAAAGAGGCTCTGCCGAGAGCCGAACGCAGTGAGATGCTGAGTCTCTGGGAAAGCACAGATGCCCATTGCTGTTGTGCCTGTGGTTAGGGTGCACGGGGACAGTGAAGACCAGCAAGAGCTTTCAGGGCTGGCCCCTTCCTTGTGGGAGAAGGAGCCGGACGTTTGCCTTTTCGGAAAGAGGCTCTGCCGAGAACGAGCGCCGTGAGATGCTGAGTCTCTGGGAAAGCACAGATGCCCAGTGCTGTTGTGCCTGTGGATAGGGTGCACGGGGACAGTGAAGACCAGCAAGAGCTTTCAGGGCTGGCCCCTTCCTTGTGGGAGAAGGAGCCGGACGTTTGCCTTTTCGGAAAGAGGCTCTGCCGAGAGCCGAACGCAGTGAGATGCTGAGTCTCTGGGAAAGCACAGATGCCCATTGCTGTTGTGCATGTGGTTAGGGTGCACGGGGCCAGTGAAGACCAGCAAGAGCTTTCAGGGCTGGCCCCTTCCTTGTGGGAGAAGGAGCCGGACGTTTGCCTTTTCGGAAAGAGGCTCTGCCGAGAGCGAGCGCCGTGAGATGCTGAGTCTCTGGAAAAGCACAGATGCCCAGTGCTGTTGTGCCTGTGGTTAGGGTGCACGGGGACAGTGAAGACCAGCAAGAGCTTTCAGGACTGGCCCCATCCTTGTGGGAGAAGGAGCCGGACGTTTGCCTTTTCGGAAGGAGGCACTGCCGAGAACGAGCGCCGTGAGATATGCCGTCTGTGGTTAAGCACAGATGCCCAGTGCTGTTGTGCCTGTGGGTAGGGTGCACGGGGACAGTGAAGACCAGCAAGAGCTTTCAGGGCTGGCCCCTTCCTTGTGGGAGAAGGAGCCGGACGTTTGCCTTTTCGGAAAGAGGCTCTGCCGAGAACGAGCGCCGTGAGATGCTGTGTCTCTGGGAAAGCACAGATGCCCAGTGCTGTTGTGCCTGTGGTTAGGGTGCACGGGGCCAGTGAAGACCAGCAAGAGCTTTCAGGGCTGGCCCCTTCCTTGTGGGAGAAGGAGCCGGACGTTTGCCTTTTCGGAAAGAGGCTCTGCCGAGAACGAGCGCCGTGAGATATGCCGTCTGTGGCTAAGCACAGATACCCATTGCTGTTGTGCCTGTGGATAGGGTGCACGGGGACAGTGAAGACCAGCAAGAGCTTTCAGGGCTGGCCCCTTCCTTGTGGGAGAAGGAGCCGGACGTTTGCCTTTTCGGAAAGAGGCTCTGCCGAGAGCGAACGCAGTGAGATGCTGAGTCTCTGGGAAAGCACAGATGCCCAGTGCTGTTGTGCCTGTGGATAGGGTGCACGGGGACAGTGAAGACCAGCAAGAGCTTTCAGGGCTGGCCCCTTCCTTGTGGGAGAAGGAGCCGGACGTTTGCCTTTTCGGAAAGAGGCTCTGCCGAGAACGAGCGCCGTGAGATATGCCGTCTGTGGCTAAGCACAGATACCCATTGCTGTTGTGCCTGTGGATAGGGTGCACGGGGACAGTGAAGACCAGCAAGAGCTTTCAGGGCTGGCCCCTTCCTTGTGGGAGAAGGAGCCGGACGTTTGCCTTTTCGGAAAGAGGCTCTGCCGAGAGCGAACGCAGTGAGATGCTGAGTCTCTGGGAAAGCACAGATGCCCAGTGCTGTTGTGCCTGTGGATAGGGTGCACGGGGCCAGTGAAGACCAGCAAGAGCTTTCAGGGCTGGCCCCTTCCTTGTGGGAGAAGGAGCCGGACGTTTGCCTTTTCGGAAAGAGGCTCTGCCGAGAACGAGCGCCATGAGATATGCCGTCTGTGGTTAATCACAGATGCCCAGTGCTGTTGTGCCTGTGGGTAGGGTGCACGGGGACAGTGAAGACCAGCAAGAGCTTTCAGGGCTGGCCCCTTCCTTGTGGGAGAAGGAGCCGGACGTTTGCCTTTTCGGAAAGAGGCTCTGCCGAGAACGAGCGCCGTGAGATATGCCGTCTGTGGTTAAGCACAGATACCCATTGCTGTTGTGCCTGTGGTTAGGGTGCACGGGGCCAGTGAAGACCAGCAAGAGCTTTCAGGGCTAGCTCCTTCCTTGTGGGAGAAGGAGCCGGACGTTTGCCTTTTCGGAAAGAGGCTCTGCCGAGAACGAGCGCCGTGAGATATGCCGTCTGTGGTTAAGCACGGATGCCCATTGCTGTTGTGCCTGTGGGTAGGGTGCACGGAGACAGTGAAGACCAGCAAGAGCTTTCAGGGCTGGCCCCTTCCTTGTGGGAGAAGGAGCCGGACGTTTGTCTTTTCGGAAACAGGCTCTGCTGAGAGCGAACGCAGTGAGATGCTGAGTCTCTGGGAAAGCACAGATGCCCAGTGCTGTTGTGCCTGTGGTTAGGGTGCACGGGGACAGTGAAGACCAGCAAGAGCTTTCAGGGCTGGCCCCTTCCTTGTGGGAGAAGTAGCCGGACTTTTGCCTTTTCGGAAAGAGGCTCTGCCGAGAACGAGCGCCGTGAGATATGCCGTCTGTGGTTAAGCACAGATACCCATTGCTGTTGTGCCTGTGGATAGGGTGCACGGGGACAGTGAAGACCAGCAAGAGCTTTCAGGGCTGGCTCCTTCCTTGTGGGAGAAGGAGCCGGACGTTTGCCTTTTCGGAAAGAGGCTCTGCCGAAAACAAGCGCCTTGAGATATGCCGTCTGTGGTTAAGCACAGATGCCCATTGCTGTTGTGCCTGTGGATAGGGTGCACGGGGACAGTGAAGACCAGCAAGAGCTTTCAGGGCTGGCCCCTTCCTTGTGGGAGAAGGAGCCGGACGTTTGCCTTTTCGGAAAGAGGCTCTGCCGAAAACAAGCGCCTTGAGATATGCCGTCTGTGGTTAAGCACAGATGCCCATTGCTGTTGTGCCTGTGGGTAGGGTGCACGGAGACAGTGAAGACCAGCAAGAGCTTTCAGGGCTGGCCCCTTCCTTGTGGGAGAAGGAGCCGGACGTTTGCCTTTTCGGAAAGAGGCTCTGCCGAGAGCCGAACGCAGTGAGATGCTGAGTCTCTGGGAAAGCACAGATGCCCATTGCTGTTGTGCATGTGGTTAGGGTGCACGGGGCCAGTGAAGACCAGCAAGAGCTTTCAGGGCTGGCCCCTTCCTTGTGGGAGAAGGAGCCGGACGTTTGCCTTTTCGGAAAGAGGCTCTGCCGAGAGCGAGCGCCGTGAGATGCTGAGTCTCTGGAAAAGCACAGATGCCCAGTGCTGTTGTGCCTGTGGTTAGGGTGCACGGGGACAGTGAAGACCAGCAAGAGCTTTCAGGACTGGCCCCATCCTTGTGGGAGAAGGAGCCGGACGTTTGCCTTTTCGGAAGGAGGCACTGCCGAGAACGAGCGCCGTGAGATATGCCGTCTGTGGTTAAGCACAGATGCCCAGTGCTGTTGTGCCTGTGGGTAGGGTGCACGGGGCCAGTGAAGACCAGCAAGAGCTTTCAGGGCTGGCCCCTTCCTTGTGGGAGAAGGAGCCGGACGTTTGCCTTTTCGGAAAGAGGCTCTGCCGAGAACGAGCGCCGTGAGATGCTGTGTCTCTGGGAAAGCACAGATGCCCAGTGCTGTTGTGCCTGTGGTTAGGGTGCACGGGGCCAGTGAAGACCAGCAAGAGCTTTCAGGGCTGGCCCCTTCCTTGTGGGAGAAGGAGCCGGACGTTTGCCTTTTCGGAAAGAGGCTCTGCCGAGAACGAGCGCCGTGAGATATGCCGTCTGTGGCTAAGCACAGATACCCATTGCTGTTGTGCCTGTGGATAGGGTGCACGGGGACAGTGAAGACCAGCAAGAGCTTTCAGGGCTGGCCCCTTCCTTGTGGGAGAAGGAGCCGGACGTTTGCCTTTTCGGAAAGAGGCTCTGCCGAGAGCGAACGCAGTGAGATGCTGAGTCTCTGGGAAAGCACAGATGCCCAGTGCTGTTGTGCCTGTGGATAGGGTGCACGGGGACAGTGAAGACCAGCAAGAGCTTTCAGGGCTGGCCCCTTCCTTGTGGGAGAAGGAGCCGGACGTTTGCCTTTTCGGAAAGAGGCTCTGCCGAGAACGAGCGCCGTGAGATATGCCGTCTGTGGCTAAGCACAGATACCCATTGCTGTTGTGCCTGTGGATAGGGTGCACGGGGACAGTGAAGACCAGCAAGAGCTTTCAGGGCTGGCCCCTTCCTTGTGGGAGAAGGAGCCGGACGTTTGCCTTTTCGGAAAGAGGCTCTGCCGAGAGCGAACGCAGTGAGATGCTGAGTCTCTGGGAAAGCACAGATGCCCAGTGCTGTTGTGCCTGTGGATAGGGTGCACGGGGCCAGTGAAGACCAGCAAGAGCTTTCAGGGCTGGCCCCTTCCTTGTGGGAGAAGGAGCCGGACGTTTGCCTTTTCGGAAAGAGGCTCTGCCGAGAACGAGCGCCGTGAGATATGCCGTCTGTGGTTAATCACAGATGCCCAGTGCTGTTGTGCCTGTGGGTAGGGTGCACGGGGACAGTGAAGACCAGCAAGAGCTTTCAGGGCTGGCCCCTTCCTTGTGGGAGAAGGAGCCGGACGTTTGCCTTTTCGGAAAGAGGCTCTGCCGAGAACGAGCGCCGTGAGATATGCCGTCTGTGGTTAAGCACAGATACCCATTGCTGTTGTGCCTGTGGTTAGGGTGCACGGGGCCAGTGAAGACCAGCAAGAGCTTTCAGGGCTAGCTCCTTCCTTGTGGGAGAAGGAGCCGGACGTTTGCCTTTTCGGAAAGAGGCTCTGCCGAGAACGAGCGCCGTGAGATATGCCGTCTGTGGTTAAGCACGGATGCCCATTGCTGTTGTGCCTGTGGGTAGGGTGCACGGAGACAGTGAAGACCAGCAAGAGCTTTCAGGTCTGGCCCCTTCCTTGTGGGAGAAGGAGCCGGACGTTTGTCTTTTCGGAAACAGGCTCTGCTGAGAGCGAACGCAGTGAGATGCTGAGTCTCTGGGAAAGCACAGATGCCCAGTGCTGTTGTGCCTGTGGATAGGGTGCACGGGGCCAGTGAAGACCAGCAAGAGCTTTCAGGGCTGGCCCCTTCCTTGTGGGAGAAGGAGCCGGACGTTTGCCTTTTCGGAAAGAGGCTCTGCCGAGAACGAGCGCCGTGAGATATGCCGTCTGTGGTTAAGCACAGATACCCATTGCTGTTGTGCCTGTGGTTAGGGTGCACGGGGCCAGTGAAGACCAGCAAGAGATTTCAGGGCTGGCTCCTTCCTTGTGGGAGAAGGAGCCGGACGTTTGCCTTTTCGGAAAGAGGCTCTGCCGAAAACAAGCGCCTTGAGATATGCCGTCTGTGGTTAAGCACAGATGCCCATTGCTGTTGTGCCTGTGTATAGGGTGCACGGGGACAGTGAAGACCAGCAAGAGCTTTCAGGGCTGGCCCCTTCCTTGTGGGAGAAGGAGCCGGACGTTTGTCTTTTCGGAAAGAGGCTCTGCCGAGAGCGAACGCAGTGAGATGCTGAGTCTCTGGGAAAGCACAGATGCCCAGTGCTGTTGTGCCTGTGGATAGGGTGCACGGGGACAGTGAAGACCAGCAAGAGCTTTCAGGGCTGGCCCCTTCCTTGTGGGAGAAGGAGCCGGACGTTTGCCTTTTCGGAAAGAGGCTCTGCCGAGAACGAGCGCCGTGAGATATGCCGTCTGTGGCTAAGCACAGATACCCATTGCTGTTGTGCCTGTGGATAGGGTGCACGGGGACAGTGAAGACCAGCAAGAGCTTTCAGGGCTGGCCCCTTCCTTGTGGGAGAAGGAGCCGGACGTTTGCCTTTTCGGAAAGAGGCTCTGCCGAGAGCGAACGCAGTGAGATGCTGAGTCTCTGGGAAAGCACAGATGCCCAGTGCTGTTGTGCCTGTGGATAGGGTGCACGGGGCCAGTGAAGACCAGCAAGAGCTTTCAGGGCTGGCCCCTTCCTTGTGGGAGAAGGAGCCGGACGTTTGCCTTTTCGGAAAGAGGCTCTGCCGAGAACGAGCGCCGTGAGATATGCCGTCTGTGGTTAATCACAGATGCCCAGTGCTGTTGTGCCTGTGGGTAGGGTGCACGGGGACAGTGAAGACCAGCAAGAGCTTTCAGGGCTGGCCCCTTCCTTGTGGGAGAAGGAGCCGGACGTTTGCCTTTTCGGAAAGAGGCTCTGCCGAGAACGAGCGCCGTGAGATATGCCGTCTGTGGTTAAGCACAGATACCCATTGCTGTTGTGCCTGTGGTTAGGGTGCACGGGGCCAGTGAAGACCAGCAAGAGCTTTCAGGGCTAGCTCCTTCCTTGTGGGAGAAGGAGCCGGACGTTTGCCTTTTCGGAAAGAGGCTCTGCCGAGAACGAGCGCCGTGAGATATGCCGTCTGTGGTTAAGCACGGATGCCCATTGCTGTTGTGCCTGTGGGTAGGGTGCACGGAGACAGTGAAGACCAGCAAGAGCTTTCAGGTCTGGCCCCTTCCTTGTGGGAGAAGGAGCCGGACGTTTGTCTTTTCGGAAACAGGCTCTGCTGAGAGCGAACGCAGTGAGATGCTGAGTCTCTGGGAAAGCACAGATGCCCAGTGCTGTTGTGCCTGTGGATAGGGTGCACGGGGCCAGTGAAGACCAGCAAGAGCTTTCAGGGCTGGCCCCTTCCTTGTGGGAGAAGGAGCCGGACTTTTGCCTTTTCGGAAAGAGGCTCTGCCGAGAACGAGCGCCGTGAGATATGCCGTCTGTGGTTAAGCACAGATACCCATTGCTGTTGTGCCTGTGGTTAGGGTGCACGGGGCCAGTGAAGACCAGCAAGAGATTTCAGGGCTGGCTCCTTCCTTGTGGGAGAAGGAGCCGGACGTTTGCCTTTTCGGAAAGAGGCTCTGCCGAAAACAAGCGCCTTGAGATATGCCGTCTGTGGTTAAGCACAGATGCCCATTGCTGTTGTGCCTGTGTATAGGGTGCACGGGGACAGTGAAGACCAGCAAGAGCTTTCAGGGCTGGCCCCTTCCTTGTGGGAGAAGGAGCCGGACGTTTGTCTTTTCGGAAACAGGCTCTGCTGAGAGCGAACGCAGTGAGATGCTGAGTCTCTGGGAAAGCACAGATGCCCAGTGCTGTTGTGCCTGTGGATAGGGTGCACGGGGACAGTGAAGACCAGCAAGAGCTTTCAGGGCTGGCCCCTTCCTTGTGGGAGAAGGAGCCGGACGTTTGCCTTTTCGGAAAGAGGCTCTGCCGAGAACGAGCGCCGTGAGATATGCCGTCTGAGGTTCAGCACAGATGCCCAGTGCTGTTGTGCCTGTGGGTAGGGTGCACGGAGACAGTGAAGACCAGCAAGAGCTTTCAGGGCTGGCCCCTTCCTTGTGGGAGAAGGAGCCGGACGTTTGCCTTTTCGGAAAGAGGCTCTGCCGAGAACGAGCGCCGTGAGATGCTGTGTCTCTGGGAAAGCACAGATGCCCAGTGCTGTTGTGCCTGTGGGTAGGGTGCACAGGGCCAGTGAAGACCAGCAAGAGCTTTCAGGGCTGGCCCCTTCCTTGTGGGAGAAGGAGCTGGACGTTTGCCTTTTCGGAAAGAGGCTCTGCCGAGAACGAACGCCGTGAGATATGCCGTCTGTGGCTAAGCACAGATACCCATTGCTGTTGTGCCTGTGGATAGGGTGCACGGGGACAGTGAAGACCAGCAAGAGCTTTCAGGGCTGGCCCCTTCCTTGTGGGAGAAGGAGCCGGACGTTTGCCTTTTCGGAAAGAGGCTCTGCCGAGAACGAGCGCCGTGAGATATGCCGTCTGTGGTTAATCACAGATGCCCAGTGCTGTTGTGCCTGTGGGTAGGGTGCACGGGGACAGTGAAGACCAGCAAGAGCTTTCAGGGCTGGCCCCTTCCTTGTGGGAGAAGGAGCCGGACTTTTGCCTTTTCGGAAAGAGGCTCTGCCGAGAACGAGCGCCATGAGATGCTGAGTCTCTGGGAAAGCACAGATGCCCAGTGCTGTTGTGCCTGTGGGTAGGGTGCACGGGGCCAGTGAAGACCAGCAAGAGCTTTCAGGGCTGGCCCCTTCCTTGTGGGAGAAGGAGCCGGACATTTGCCTTTTCGGAAAGAGGCTCTGCCGAGAACGAGCGCCGTGAGATATGCCGTCTGTGGTTAAGCACAGATGCCCATTGCTGTTGTGCCTGTGGGTAGGGTGCACGGAGACAGTTAAGACCAGCAAGAGCTTTCAGGGCTGGCCCCTTCCTTGTGGGAGAAGGAGCCGGACGTTTGCCTTTTCGGAAAGAGGCTCTGCCGAGAGGGAGCGCCGTGAGATATGCCGTCTGCGGTTAAGCACAGATGCCCAGTGCTGTTGTGCCTGTGGGTAGGGTGCACGGGGACAGTGAAGACCAGCAAGAGCTTTCAGGGCTGGCCCCTTCCTTGTGGGAGAAGGAGCCGGACGTTTGCCTTTTCGGAAAGAGGCTCTGCCGAGAGCCGAACGCAGTGAGATGCTGAGTCTCTGGGAAAGCACAGATGCCCATTGCTGTTGTGCCTGTGGTTAGGGTGCACGGGGCCAGTGAAGACCAGCAAGAGCTTTCAGGGCTGGCCCCTTCCTTGTGGGAGAAGGAGCCGGACGTTTGCCTTTTCGGAAAGAGGCTCTGCCGAGAACGAGCGCCGTGAGATGCTGAGTCTCTGGGAAAGCACAGATGCCCAGTGCTGTTGTGCCTGTGGATAGGGTGCACGGGGCCAGTGAAGACCAGCAAGAGCTTTCAGGGCTGGCCCCTTCCTTGTGGGAGAAGGAGCCGGACGTTTGCCTTTTCGGAAAGAGGCTCTG
Source organism: Haliaeetus albicilla (assembly GCF_947461875.1). Classification (NCBI taxonomy): domain Eukaryota; kingdom Metazoa; phylum Chordata; class Aves; order Accipitriformes; family Accipitridae; genus Haliaeetus; species Haliaeetus albicilla. The sequence continues at coordinate 9,515,137 of NC_091498.1, forward strand.
CCGAGAGCCGAACGCAGTGAGATGCTGAGTCTCTGGGAAAGCACAGATGCCCATTGCTGTTGTGCATGTGGTTAGGGTGCACGGGGCCAGTGAAGACCAGCAAGAGCTTTCAGGGCTGGCCCCTTCCTTGTGGGAGAAGGAGCCGGACGTTTGCCTTTTCGGAAAGAGGCTCTGCCGAGAGCGAGCGCCGTGAGATGCTGAGTCTCTGGAAAAGCACAGATGCCCAGTGCTGTTGTGCCTGTGGTTAGGGTGCACGGGGACAGTGAAGACCAGCAAGAGCTTTCAGGACTGGCCCCTTCCTTGTGGGAGAAGGAGCCGGACGTTTGCCTTTTCGGAAAGAGGCTCTGCCGAGAACGAGCGCCGTGAGATATGCCGTCTGTGGCTAAGCACAGATACCCATTGCTGTTGTGCCTGTGGATAGGGTGCACGGGGACAGTGAAGACCAGCAAGAGCTTTCAGGGCTGGCCCCTTCCTTGTGGGAGAAGGAGCCGGACGTTTGCCTTTTCGGAAAGAGGCTCTGCCGAGAGCGAACGCAGTGAGATGCTGAGTCTCTGGGAAAGCACAGATGCCCAGTGCTGTTGTGCCTGTGGATAGGGTGCACGGGGACAGTGAAGACCAGCAAGAGCTTTCAGGGCTGGCCCCTTCCTTGTGGGAGAAGGAGCCGGACGTTTGCCTTTTCGGAAAGAGGCTCTGCCGAGAACGAGCGCCGTGAGATATGCCGTCTGTGGCTAAGCACAGATACCCATTGCTGTTGTGCCTGTGGATAGGGTGCACGGGGCCAGTGAAGACCAGCAAGAGCTTTCAGGGCTGGCCCCTTCCTTGTGGGAGAAGGAGCCGGACATTGGCCTTTTCGGAAAGAGGCTCTGCCGAGAGCGAACGCAGTGAGATGCTGAGTCTCTGGGAAAGCACAGATGCCCAGTGCTGTTGTGCCTGTGGATAGGGTGCACGGGGCCAGTGAAGACCAGCAAGAGCTTTCAGGGCTGGCCCCTTCCTTGTGGGAGAAGGAGCCGGACGTTTGCCTTTTCGGAAAGAGGCTCTGCCGAGAACGAGCGCCGTGAGATATGCCGTCTGTGGTTAATCACAGATGCCCAGTGCTGTTGTGCCTGTGGGTAGGGTGCACGGAGACAGTGAAGACCAGCAAGAGCTTTCAGGGCTGGCCCCTTCCTTGTGGGAGAAGGAGCCGGACGTTTGCCTTTTCGGAAAGAGGCTCTGCCGAGAACGAGCGCCGTGAGATGCTGTGTCTCTGGGAAAGCACAGATGCCCAGTGCTGTTGTGCCTGTGGGTAGGGTGCACAGGGCCAGTGAAGACCAGCAAGAGCTTTCAGGGCTGGCCCCTTCCTTGTGGGAGAAGGAGCTGGACGTTTGCCTTTTCGGAAAGAGGCTCTGCCGAGAACGAACGCCGTGAGATATGCCGTCTGTGGCTAAGCACAGATACCCATTGCTGTTGTGCCTGTGGATAGGGTGCACGGGGACAGTGAAGACCAGCAAGAGCTTTCAGGGCTGGCCCCTTCCTTGTGGGAGAAGGAGCCGGACGTTTGCCTTTTCGGAAAGAGGCTCTGCCGAGAACGAGCGCCGTGAGATATGCCGTCTGTGGTTAATCACAGATGCCCAGTGCTGTTGTGCCTGTGGGTAGGGTGCACGGGGACAGTGAAGACCAGCAAGAGCTTTCAGGGCTGGCCCCTTCCTTGTGGGAGAAGGAGCCGGACGTTTGCCTTTTCGGAAAGAGGCTCTGCCGAGAACGAGCGCCATGAGATGCTGAGTCTCTGGGAAAGCACAGATGCCCAGTGCTGTTGTGCCTGTGGGTAGGGTGCACGGGGCCAGTGAAGACCAGCAAGAGCTTTCAGGGCTGGCCCCTTCCTTGTGGGAGAAGGAGCCGGACATTTGCCTTTTCGGAAAGAGGCTCTGCCGAGAACGAGCGCCGTGAGATATGCCGTCTGTGGTTAAGCACAGATGCCCATTGCTGTTGTGCCTGTGGGTAGGGTGCACGGAGACAGTTAAGACCAGCAAGAGCTTTCAGGGCTGGCCCCTTCCTTGTGGGAGAAGGAGCCGGACGTTTGCCTTTTCGGAAAGAGGCTCTGCCGAGAGGGAGCGCCGTGAGATATGCCGTCTGCGGTTAAGCACAGATGCCCAGTGCTGTTGTGCCTGTGGATAGGGTGCACGGGGACAGTGAAGACCAGCAAGAGCTTTCAGGGCTGGCCCCTTCCTTGTGGGAGAAGGAGCCGGACGTTTGCCTTTTCGGAAAGAGGCTCTGCCGAGAGCCGAACGCAGTGAGATGCTGAGTCTCTGGGAAAGCACAGATGCCCATTGCTGTTGTGCCTGTGGTTAGGGTGCACGGGGCCAGTGAAGACCAGCAAGAGCTTTCAGGGCTGGCCCCTTCCTTGTGGGAGAAGGAGCCGGACGTTTGCCTTTTCGGAAAGAGGCTCTGCCGAGAACGAGCGCCGTGAGATGCTGAGTCTCTGGGAAAGCACAGATGCCCAGTGCTGTTGTGCCTGTGGATAGGGTGCACGGGGCCAGTGAAGACCAGCAAGAGCTTTCAGGGCTGGCCCCTTCCTTGTGGGAGAAGGAGCCGGACGTTTGCCTTTTCGGAAAGAGGCTCTGCCGAGAGCCGAACGCAGTGAGATGCTGAGTCTCTGGGAAAGCACAGATGCCCATTGCTGTTGTGCATGTGGTTAGGGTGCACGGGGCCAGTGAAGACCAGCAAGAGCTTTCAGGGCTGGCCCCTTCCTTGTGGGAGAAGGAGCCGGACGTTTGCCTTTTCGGAAAGAGGCTCTGCCGAGAGCGAGCGCCGTGAGATGCTGAGTCTCTGGAAAAGCACAGATGCCCAGTGCTGTTGTGCCTGTGGTTAGGGTGCACGGGGACAGTGAAGACCAGCAAGAGCTTTCAGGACTGGCCCCATCCTTGTGGGAGAAGGAGCCGGACGTTTGCCTTTTCGGAAGGAGGCACTGCCGAGAACGAGCGCCGTGAGATATGCCGTCTGTGGTTAAGCACAGATGCCCAGTGCTGTTGTGCCTGTGGGTAGGGTGCACGGGGCCAGTGAAGACCAGCAAGAGCTTTCAGGGCTGGCCCCTTCCTTGTGGGAGAAGGAGCCGGACGTTTGCCTTTTCGGAAAGAGGCTCTGCCGAGAACGAGCGCCGTGAGATATGCCGTCTGTGGCTAAGCACAGATACCCATTGCTGTTGTGCCTGTGGATAGGGTGCACGGGGACAGTGAAGACCAGCAAGAGCTTTCAGGGCTGGCCCCTTCCTTGTGGGAGAAGGAGCCGGACGTTTGCCTTTTCGGAAAGAGGCTCTGCCGAGAGCGAACGCAGTGAGATGCTGAGTCTCTGGGAAAGCACAGATGCCCAGTGCTGTTGTGCCTGTGGATAGGGTGCACGGGGACAGTGAAGACCAGCAAGAGCTTTCAGGGCTGGCCCCTTCCTTGTGGGAGAAGGAGCCGGACGTTTGCCTTTTCGGAAAGAGGCTCTGCCGAGAACGAGCGCCGTGAGATATGCCGTCTGTGGCTAAGCACAGATACCCATTGCTGTTGTGCCTGTGGATAGGGTGCACGGGGCCAGTGAAGACCAGCAAGAGCTTTCAGGGCTGGCCCCTTCCTTGTGGGAGAAGGAGCCGGACATTGGCCTTTTCGGAAAGAGGCTCTGCCGAGAGCGAACGCAGTGAGATGCTGAGTCTCTGGGAAAGCACAGATGCCCAGTGCTGTTGTGCCTGTGGATAGGGTGCACGGGGCCAGTGAAGACCAGCAAGAGCTTTCAGGGCTGGCCCCTTCCTTGTGGGAGAAGGAGCCGGACGTTTGCCTTTTCGGAAAGAGGCTCTGCCGAGAACGAGCGCCGTGAGATATGCCGTCTGTGGTTAATCACAGATGCCCAGTGCTGTTGTGCCTGTGGGTAGGGTGCACGGGGACAGTGAAGACCAGCAAGAGCTTTCAGGGCTGGCCCCTTCCTTGTGGGAGAAGGAGCCGGACGTTTGCCTTTTCGGAAAGAGGCTCTGCCGAGAACGAGCGCCGTGAGATATGCCGTCTGTGGTTAAGCACAGATGCCCAGTGCTGTTGTGCCTGTGGATAGGGTGCACGGGGCCAGTGAAGACCAGCAAGAGCTTTCAGGGCTAGCTCCTTCCTTGTGGGAGAAGGAGCCGGACGTTTGCCTTTTCGGAAAGAGGCTCTGCCGAGAACGAGCGCCGTGAGATATGCCGTCTGTGGTTAAGCACGGATGCCCATTGCTGTTGTGCCTGTGGGTAGGGTGCACGGAGACAGTGAAGACCAGCAAGAGCTTTCAGGGCTGGCCCCTTCCTTGTGGGAGAAGGAGCCGGACGTTTGTCTTTTCGGAAACAGGCTCTGCTGAGAGCGAACGCAGTGAGATGCTGAGTCTCTGGGAAAGCACAGATGCCCAGTGCTGTTGTGCCTGTGGATAGGGTGCACGGGGCCAGTGAAGACCAGCAAGAGCTTTCAGGGCTGGCCCCTTCCTTGTGGGAGAAGGAGCCGGACTTTTGCCTTTTCGGAAAGAGGCTCTGCCGAGAACGAGCGACGTGAGATATGCCGTCTGTGGTTAAGCACAGATACCCAGTGCTGTTGTGCCTGTGGTTAGGGTGCACGGGGCCAGTGAAGACCAGCAAGAGCTTTCAGGGCTGGCTCCTTCCTTGTGGGAGAAGGAGCCGGACGTTTGCCTTTTCGGAAAGAGGCTCTGCCGAAAACGAGCGCCTTGAGATATGCCGTCTGTGGTTAAGCACAGATGCCCATTGCTGTTGTGCCTGTGGGTAGGGTGCACGGAGACAGTGAAGACCAGCAAGAGCTTTCAGGGCTGGCCCCTTCCTTGTGGGAGAAGGAGCCGGACGTTTGCCTTTTCGGAAAGAGGCTCTGCCGAAAACAAGCGCCTTGAGATATGCCGTCTGTGGTTAAGCACAGATGCCCATTGCTGTTGTGCCTGTGGGTAGGGTGCACGGAGACAGTGAAGACCAGCAAGAGCTTTCAGGGCTGGCCCCTTCCTTGTGGGAGAAGGAGCCGGACGTTTGCCTTTTCGGAAAGAGGCTCTGCCGAGAACGAGCGCCGTGAGATATGCCGTCTGAGGTTCAGCACAGATGCCCAGTGCTGTTGTGCCTGTGGGTAGGGTTCACGGAGACAGTGAAGACCAGCAAGAGCTTTCAGGGCTGGCCCCTTCCTTGTGGGAGAAGGAGCCGGACGTTTGCCTTTTCGGAAAGAGGCTCTGCCGAGAACGAGCGCCGTGAGATGCTGTGTCTCTGGGAAAGCACAGATGCCCAGTGCTGTTGTGCCTGTGGGTAGGGTGCACAGGGCCAGTGAAGACCAGCAAGAGCTTTCAGGGCTGGCCCCTTCCTTGTGGGAGAAGGAGCTGGACGTTTGCCTTTTCGGAAAGAGGCTCTGCCGAGAACGAACGCCGTGAGATATGCCGTCTGTGGCTAAGCACAGATGCCCATTGCTGTTGTGCCTGTGGATAGGGTGCACGGGGACAGTGAAGACCAGCAAGAGCTTTCAGGGCTGGCCCCTTCCTTGTGGGAGAAGGAGCCGGACGTTTGCCTTTTCGGAAAGAGGCTCTGCCGAGAACGAGCGCCGTGAGATATGCCGTCTGTGGTTAAGCACAGATGCCCAGTGCTGTTGTGCCTGTGGGTAGGGTGCACGGGGACAGTGAAGACCAGCAAGAGCTTTCAGGGCTGGCCCCTTCCTTGTGGGAGAAGGAGCCGGACTTTTGCCTTTTCGGAAAGAGGCTCTGCCGAGAACGAGCGCCATGAGATGCTGAGTCTCTGGGAAAGCACAGATGCCCAGTGCTGTTGTGCCTGTGGGTAGGGTGCACGGGGCCAGTGAAGACCAGCAAGAGCTTTCAGGGCTGGCCCCTTCCTTGTGGGAGAAGGAGCCGGACGTTTGCCTTTTCGGAAAGAGGCTCTGCCGAGAACGAGCGCCGTGACATGCTGTGTCTCTGGGAAAGCACAGATGCCCAGTGCTGTTGTGCCTGTGGATAGGGTGCACGGGGACAGTGAAGACCAGCAAGAGCTTTCAGGGCTGGCCCCTTCCTTGTGGGAGAAGGAGCCGGACGTTTGCCTTTTCGGAAAGAGGCTCTGCCGAGAACGAACGCCGTGAGATATGCCGTCTGTGGTTAAGCACAGATACCCATTGCTGTTGTGCCTGTGGTTAGGGTGCACGGGGCCAGTGAAGACCAGCAAGAGCTTTCAGGGCTGGCCCCTTCCTTGTGGGAGAAGGAGCCGGACGTTTGCCTTTTCGGAAAGAGGCTCTGCCGAGAACGAGCGCCGTGAGATGCTGTGTCTCTGGGAAAGCACAGATGCCCAGTGCTGTTGTGCCTGTGGTTAGGGTGCACGGGGCCAGTGAAGACCAGCAAGAGCTTTCAGGGCTGGCCCCTTCCTTGTGGGAGAAGGAGCCGGACGTTTGCCTTTTCGGAAAGAGGCTCTGCCGAGAGCGAACGCAGTGAGATGCTGAGTCTCTGGGAAAGCACAGATGCCCAGTGCTGTTGTGCCTGTGGATAGGGTGCACGGAGACAGTGAAGACCAGCAAGAGCTTTCAGGGCTGGCCCCTTCCTTGTGGGAGAAGGAGCCGGACGTTTGCCTTTTCGGAAAGAGGCTCTGCCGAGAACGAGCGCCGTGAGATATGCCGTCTGTGGTTAAGCACAGATGCCCAGTGCTGTTGTGCCTGTGGGTAGGGTGCACGGGGACAGTGAAGACCAGCAAGAGCTTTCAGGGCTGGCCCCTTCCTTGTGGGAGAAGGAGCCGGACGTTTGCCTTTTCGGAAAGAGGCTCTGCCGAGAACGAGCGCCGTGAGATATGCCGTCTGTGGTTAAACACGGATGCCCATTGCTGTTGTGCCTATTCATAGGGTGCACGGGGCCAGTGAAGACCAGCAAGAGCTTTCAGGGCTGGCTCCTTCCTTGTGGGAGAAGGAGCCGGACGTTTGCCTTTTCGGAAAGAGGCTCTGCCGAGAACGAGCGCCGTGAGATATGCCGTCTGTGGTTAAGCACAGATGCCCAGTGCTGTTGTGCCTGTGGGTAGGGTGCACGGGGACAGTGAAGACCAGCAAGAGCTTTCAGGGCTGGCCCCTTCCTTGTGGGAGAAGGAGCCGGACGTTTGCCTTTTCGGAAAGAGGCTCTGCCGAGAACGAGCGCCGTGAGATGCTGTGTCTCTGGGAAAGCACAGATGCCCAGTGCTGTTGTGCCTGTGGTTAGGGTGCACGGGGCCAGTGAAGACCAGCAAGAGCTTTCAGGGCTGGCCCCTTCCTTGTGGGAGAAGGAGCTGGACGTTTGCCTTTTCGGAAAGAGGCTCTGCCGAGAACGAGCGCCGTGAGATATGCCGTCTGTGGCTAAGCACAGATACCCATTGCTGTTGTGCCTCTGGATAGGGTGCACGGGGACAGTGAAGACCAGCAAGAGCTTTCAGGGCTGGCCCCTTCCTTGTGGGAGAAGGAGCCGGACGTTTGCCTTTTCGGAAAGAGGCTCTGCCGAGAGCGAACGCAGTGAGATGCTGAGTCTCTGGAAAAGCACAGATGCCCAGTGCTGTTGTGCCTGTGGATAGGGTGCACGGGGCCAGTGAAGACCAGCAAGAGCTTTCAGGGCTGGCCCCTTCCTTGTGGGAGAAGGAGCCGGACGTTTGCCTTTTCGGAAAGAGGCTCTGCCGAGAACGAGCGCCGTGAGATATGCCGTCTGTGGTTAATCACAGATGCCCAGTGCTGTTGTGCCTGTGGATAGGGTGCACGGGGACAGTGAAGACCAGCAAGAGCTTTCAGGGCTGGCCCCTTCCTTGTGGGAGAAGGAGCCGGACGTTTGCCTTTTCGGAAAGAGGCTCTGCCGAGAACGAGCGCCGTGAGATGCTGAGTCTCTGGGAAAGCACAGATGCCCAGTGCTGTTGTGCCTGTGGGTAGGGTGCACGGGGCCAGTGAAGACCAGCAAGAGCTTTCAGGGCTGGCCCCTTCCTTGTGGGAGAAGGAGCCGGACGTTTGCCTTTTCGGAAAGAGGCTCTGCCGAGAACGAGCGCCGTGACATGCTGTGTCTCTGGGAAAGCACAGATGCCCAGTGCTGTTGTGCCTGTGGGTAGGGTGCACGGGGCCAGTGAAGACCAGCAAGAGCTTTCAGGGCTGGCCCCTTCCTTGTGGGAGAAGGAGCCGGACGTTTGCCTTTTCGGAAAGAGGCTCTGCCGAGAACGAGCGCCGTGAGATATGCCGTCTGTGGTTAAGCACAGATGCCCAGTGCTGTTGTGCCTGTGGATAGGGTGCACGGGGCCAGTGAAGACCAGCAAGAGCTTTCAGGGCTGGCCCCTTCCTTGTGGGAGAAGGAGCCGGACGTTTGCCTTTTCGGAAAGAGGCTCTGCCGAGAACGAACGCCGTGAGATATGCCGTCTGTGGTTAAGCACAGATACCCATTGCTGTTGTGCCTGTGGGTAGGGTGCACGGGGCCAGTGAAGACCAGCAAGAGCTTTCAGGGCTGGCCCCTTCCTTGTGGGAGAAGGAGCCGGACGTTTGCCTTTTCGGAAAGAGGCTCTGCCGAGAACGAGCGCCGTGAGATATGCCGTCAGTGGTTAAGCACAGATGCCCAGTGCTGTTGTGCCTGTGGTTAGGGTGCACGGGGCCAGTGAAGACCAGCAAGAGCTTTCAGGGCTGGCCCCTTCCTTGTGGGAGAAGGAGCCGGACGTTTGCCTTTTCGGAAAGAGGCTCTGCCGAGAACGAGCGCCGTGAGATATGCCGTCTGTGGCTAAGCACAGATACCCATTGCTGTTGTGCCTGTGGATAGGGTGCACGGGGACAGTGAAGACCAGCAAGAGCTTTCAGGGCTGGCCCCTTCCTTGTGGGAGAAGGAGCCGGACGTTTGCCTTTTCGGAAAGAGGCTCTGCCGAGAGCGAACGCAGTGAGATGCTGAGTCTCTGGGAAAGCACAGATGCCCAGTGCTGTTGTGCCTGTGGATAGGGTGCACGGGGACAGTGAAGACCAGCAAGAGCTTTCAGGGCTGGCCCCTTCCTTGTGGGAGAAGGAGCCGAACGTTTGCCTTTTCGGAAAGAGGCTCTGCCGAGAACGAGCGCCGTGAGATATGCCGTCTGTGGTTAATCACAGATGCCCAGTGCTGTTGTGCCTGTGGGTAGGGTGCACGGGGCCAGTGAAGACCAGCAAGAGCTTTTAGGGCTGGCCCCTTCCTTGTGGGAGAAGGAGCCGGACGTTTGCCTTTTCGGAAAGAGGCTCTGCCGAGAACGAGCGCCGTGAGATATGCCGTCTGTGGTTAAGCACAGATACCCATTGCTGTTGTGCCTGTGGTTAGGGTGCACGGGGCCAGTGAAGACCAGCAAGAGCTTTCAGGGCTGGCTCCTTCCTTGTTGGAGAAGGAGCCGGACGTTTGCCTTTTCGGAAAGAGGCTCTGCCGAGAACGAGCGCCTTGAGATATGCCGTCTGTGGTTAAGCACAGATGCCCAGTGCTGTTGTGCCTGTGGGTAGGGTGCACGGGGACAGTGAAGACCAGCAAGAGCTTTCAGGGCTGGCCCCTTCCTTGTGGGAGAAGGAGCCGGACGTTTGCCTTTTCGGAAAGAGGCTCTGCCGAGAACGAGCGCCGTGAGATGCTGTGTCTCTGGGAAAGGACAGATGCCCAGTGCTGTTGTGCCTGTGGTTAGGGTGCACGGGGCCAGTGAAGACCAGCAAGAGCTTTCAGGGCTGGCTCCTTCCTTGTGGGAGAAGGAGCCGGACGTTTGCCTTTTCGGAAAGAGGCTCTGCCGAGAACGAGCGCCGTGAGATATGCCGTCAGTGGTTAAGCACGGATGCCCATTGCTGTTGTGCCTGTGGGTAGGGTGCACGGAGACAGTGAAGACCAGCAAGAGCTTTCAGGGCTGGCCCCTTCCTTGTGGGAGAAGGAGCCGGACGTTTGCCTTTTCGGAAAGAGGCTCTGCCGAAAACAAGCGCCTTGAGATATGCCGTCTGTGGTTAAGCACAGATGCCCATTGCTGTTGTGCCTGTGGGTAGGGTGCACGGAGACAGTGAAGACCAGCAAGAGCTTTCAGGGCTGGCCCCTTCCTTGTGGAAGAAGGAGCCGGACGTTTGTCTTTTCGGAAAGAGGCTCTGCTGAGAGCGAACGCAGTGAGATGCTGAGTCTCTGGGAAAGCACAGATGCCCAGTGCTGTTGTGCCTGTGGATAGGGTGCATCGGGCCAGTGAAGACCAGCAAGAGCTTTCAGAGCTGGCTCCGTCCTTGTGGGAGAAGGAGCCGGACGTTTGCCTTTTCGGAAAGAGGCTCTGCCGAGAACGAGCGCCGTGAGATATGCCGTCAGTGGTTAAGCACAGATGCCCATTGCTGTTGTGCCTGTGGATAGGGTGCACGGGGACAGTGAAGACCAGCAAGAGCTTTCAGGGCTGGCCCCTTCCTTGTGGGAGAAGGAGCCGGACGTTTGCCTTTTCGGAAAGAGGCTCTGCCGAGAGCGAACGCAGTGAGATGCTGAGTCTCTGGGAAAGCACAGATGCCCAGTGCTGTTGTGCCTGTGGGTAGGGTGCACGGGGCCAGTGAAGACCAGCAAGAGCTTTCAGGGCTGGCCCCTTCCTTGTGGGAGAAGGAGCCGGACGTTTGCCTTTTCGGAAAGAGGCTCTGCCGAGAACGAGCGCCGTGAGATGCTGAGTCTCTGGGAAAGCACAGATGCCCATTGATGTTGTGCCTATTCATAGGGTGCACGGGGCCAGTGAAGACCAGCAAGAGCTTTCAGGGCTGGCCCCTTCCTTGTGGGAGAAGGAGCCGGACGTTTGCCTTTTCGGAAAGAGGCTCTGCCGAGAACGAGCGCCGTGAGATGCTGAGTCTCTGGGAAAGCACAGATGCCCAGTGCTGTTGTGCCTGTGGATAGGGTGCACGGGGACAGTGAAGACCAGCAAGAGCTTTCAGGGCTGGCCCCTTCCTTGTGGGAGAAGGAGCCGGACGTCTGACTTTTCGGAAAGAGGCTCTGCCGAGAACGAGCGCCGTGAGATATGCCGTCTGTGGTTAAGCACAGATGCCCAGTGCTGTTGTGCCTGTGGGTAGGGTGCACGGGGACAGTGAAGACCAGCAAGAGCTTTCAGGGCTGGCCCCTTCCTTGAGGGAAAAGGAGCCGGACGTTTGCCTTTTCGGAAAGAGGCTCTGCCGAAAACAAGCGCCGTGAGATATGCCGTCTGTGGTTAAGCACAGATGCCCAGTGCTGTTCTGCCTGTGGGTAGGTTGCACGGGGCCAGTGAAGACCAGCAAGAGCTTTCAGGGCTGGCCCCTTCCTTGTGGGAGAAGGAGCCGGACGTTTGCCTTTTCGGAAAGAGGCTCTGCCGAGAGCGAACGCAGTGAGATGCTGAGTCTCTGGGAAAGCACAGATGCCCAGTGCTGTTGTGCCTGTGGGTAGGGTGCACGGGGACAGTGAAGACCAGCAAGAGCTTTCAGGGCTGGCCCCATCCTTGTGGGAGAAGGAGCTGGACGTTTGTCTTTTCGGAAAGAGGCTCTGCCGAGAACGAGCGCCGTGAGATGCTGAGTCTCTGGGAAAGCACAGATGCCCATTGCTGTTGTGCCTGTGGGTAGGGTGCACGGGGACAGTGAAGACCAGCAAGAGCTTTCAGGGCTGGCCCCTTCCTTGTGGGAGAAGGAGCCGGACGTTTGCCTTTTCGGAAAGAGGCTCTGCCGAGAACGAGCGCCGTGAGATGCTGAGTCTCTGGGAAAGCACAGATGCCCAGTGCTGTTGTGCCTGTGGGTAGGGTGCACGGGGACAGTGAAGACCAGCAACAGCTTTCAGGGCTGGCCCCTTCCTTGTGGGAGAAGGAGCCGGACGTTTGCCTTTTCGGAAGGAGGTTCTGCCGAGAACGAGCGCCGTGAGATATGCCGTCTGTGGTTAAGCACAGATGCCCATTGCTGTTGTGCCTGTGGATAGGGTGCACGGGGACAGTGAAGACCAGCAAGAGCTTTCAGGGCTGGCCCCTTCCTTGTGGGAGAAGGAGCCGGACGTTTGCCTTTTCGGAAAGAGGCTCTGCCGAGAACGAGCGCCGTGAGATGCTGAGTCTCTGGGAAAGCACAGATGCCCAGTGCTGTTGTGCCTGTGGGTAGGGTGCACGACGACAGTGAAGACCAGCAAGATCTTTCAGGAATGGCCCCATCCTTGTGGGAGAAGGAGCCGGACGTTTGTCTTTTCGGAAAGAGGCTCTGCCGAGAACGAGCGCCGTGAGATATGCCGTCTAAGGTTCAGCACAGATACCCATTGCTCTTGTGCCTGTGGGTAGGGTGCACGGGGACAGTGAAGATCAGCAAGAGCTTTCAGGGCTGGCCCCTTCCTTATGGCAGAAGGAGCCAGACGTTTGCCTTTTCGGAAAGAGGCTCTGCCGAGAACGAGCGCCGTGAGATATGCCGTCTGTGGTTAAGCACAGATGCCCATTGATGTTGTGCCTGTGGGTAGGGTGCACGGGGACAGTGAAGACCATCAAGAGCTTTCAGGGCTGGCCCCTTCCTTGTGGGTGAAGGAGCCGGACGTTTGCCTTTTTGGAAAGAGGCTCTGCCGAGAACGAGCGCCGTGAGATGCTGTGTCTCTGGGAAAGCACAGATGCCCAGTGCTGTTATGCCCGTGGGTAGGGTGCACGACGACAGTGAAGACCAGCAACAGCTTTCAGGGCTGGCCCCTTCCTTGTGGGAGAAGGAGCCGGACGTTTGCCTTTTCGGAAAGAGGCTCTGCCGAGAACGAGCGACGTGAGATATGCCGTCTGTGGTTAAGCACAGATGCCCAGTGCTGTTGTGCCTATTCATAGGGTGCACGGGGCCAGTGAAGACCAGCAAGAGCTTTCAGGGCTGGCCCCTTCCTTGTGGGAGAAGGAGCCGGACGTTTGCCTTTTCGGAAAGAGGCTCTGCCGAGAGCGAACGCCGTGAGATATGCCGTCTGTGGTTAAGCACAGATGCCCAGTGCTGTTGTGCCTGTGGATAGGGTGTTTGGGGACGGTTAAGACCAGCAAGAGCTTTCAGGGCTGGCCCCTTCCTTGTGGGAGAAGGAGCCGGACGTTTGCCTTTTCGGAAAGAGGCTCTGCCGAGAACAAGCGCCGTGAGATGCTGAGCCTCTGAAAAAGGCACAGATGCCCATTGCTGTTGTGCCTATTCATAGGGTGCACGGGGCCAGTGAAGACCAGCAAGAGCTTTCAGGGCTGGCCCCTTCCTTGTGGGAGAAGGAGCCGGACGTTTGCCTTTTCGGAAAGAGGCTCTGCCGAGAACGAGCGCCGTGAGATGCTGAGTCTTTGGGAAAGCACAGATGCCCAGTGCTGTTGTGCCTGTGGGTAGGGTGCACGGGGCCAGTGAAGACCAGCAAGAGCTTTCAGCGCTGGCCCCTTCCTTGTGGCAGAAGGAGCCAGACGTTTGCCTTTTCGGAAAGAGGCTCTGCCGATAGCGAACGCCGTGAGATATGCCGTCTGTGGTTAAGCACAGATGCCCAGTGCTGTTGTGCCTGTGGATAGGGTGATTGGGGACGGTTAAGACCAGCAAGAGCTTTCAGGGCTGGCCCCTTCCTTGTGGGAGAAGGAGCCGGACGTTTGCCTTTTCGGAAAGAGGCTCTGCCGAGAACGAGCGCCGTGAGATATGCCGTCTGTGGTTAATCACAGATGCCCAGTGCTGTTGTGCCTGTGGATAGGGTGCACGGGGACAGTGAAGACCAGCAAGAGCTTTCAGGGCTGGCCCCATCCTTGTGGGAGAAGGAGCCGGACGTTTGTCTTTTCGGAAAGAGGCTCTGCCGAGAACGAGCGCCGTGAGATATGCCGTCAGTGGTAAAGCACAGGTGCCCAGTGCTGTTGTGCCTGTGGATAGGGTGCACGGGGACAGTGAAGACCAGCAAGACCTTTCAGGGCTGGCCCCTTCCTTGTGGGAGAAGGAGCCGGACGTTTGCCTTTTCGGAAAGAGGCTCTGCCGAGAACGAGCGCCGTGAGATATGCCGTCTGTGGTTAAGCACAGATGCCCAGTGCTGTTGTGCCTGTGGATAGGGTGTTTGGGACGGTTAAGACCAGCAAGAGCTTTCAGGGCTGGCCCCTTCCTTGTGGGAGAAGGAGCCGGACATTGGCCTTTTCGGAAGGAGGCTCTGCCGAGAACGATCGCCGTGAGATATGACGTCTGTGGTTAAGCACAGATGCCCAGTGCTGTTGTGCCTGTGGTTAGGGCGCACGGGGACAGTGAAGACCAGCAAGATCTTTCAGGGCTGGCCCCTTCCTTGTGGGAGAAGGAGCCGGACGTTTGCCTTTTCGGAAAGAGGCTCTGCCGAGAACGAGCACCGTGAGATGCTGAGTCTCTGGGAAAGCACAGATGCCCAGTGCTGTTCTGCCTGTGGGTAGGTTGCACGGGGCCAGTGAAGACCAGCAAGAGCTTTCAGGGCTGGCCCCTTCCTTGTGGGAGAAGGAGCCGGACGTTTGCCTTTTCGGAAAGAGGCTCTGCCGAGAACGAGCGCCGTGAGATATGCCGTCTGTGCTTAAGCACAGATGCCCATTGCTGTTGTGCCTGTGCATAGGGTGCACGGGGATAGTAAAGACCAGCAAGAGCTTTCATGGCTGGCTCCTTCCTTGTGGGAGAAGGAGCCGGACGTTTGCCTTTTCGGAAAGAGGCTCTGCCGAGAACGAGCGCCGTGAGATATGCCGTCTGTGGTTAAGCACAGATGCCCAGTGCTGTTGTGCCTGTGGGTAGGGTGCACGGGGACAGTGAAGACCAGCAAGAGCTTTCAGGGCTGGCCCCTTCCTTGTGGGAGAAGGAGCCGGACGTTTGCCTTTTCGGAAAGAGGCTCTGCCGAGAGCGAACGCAGTGAGATGTAGAGTCTCTGGGAAAGCACAGATGCCCATTGCTGTTGTGCCTGTGGTTAGGGTGCACGGGGCCAGTGAAGACCAGCAAGAGCTTTCAGGGCTGGCCCCTTCCTTGTGGGAGAAGGAGCCGGACGTTTGCCTTTTCGGAAAGAGGCTCTGCCGAGAACAAGCGCCGTGAGATATGCCGTCTGTGGTTAAGCACAGATGCCCAGTGCTGTTGTGCCTGTGGGTAGGGTGCACGGGGACAGTGAAGACCAGCAAGAGCTTTCAGGGCTGGCCCCTTCCTTGTGGGAGAAGGAGCCGGACGTTTGCCTTTTCGGAAAGAGGCTCTGTCGAGAACGAGCGCCGTGAGATATGCCGTCTGTGGTTAAGCACAGATGCGCAGTGCTGTTGTGCCTGTGGATAGGGTGCACGGGGACAGTGAAGACCAGCAAGAGCTTTCAGGGCTGGCCCCTTCCTTGTGGGAGAAGGAGCCGGACGTTTGCCTTTTCGGAAAGAGGCTCTGCCGATAGCGAACGCCGTGAGATATGCCGTCTGTGGTTAAGCACAGATGTCCAGTGCTGTTGTGCCTGTGGATAGGGTGCACGGGGACAGTGAAGACCAGCAAGAGCTTTCAGGGCTGGCCCCTTCCTTGTGGGAGAAGGAGCCGGACGTTTGCCTTTTCGGAAAGAGGCTCTGCCGATAGCGAACGCCGTGAGATATGCCGTCTGTTGTTAAGCACAGATGCCCGGTGCTGTTGTGCCTCTGGATAGGGTGTTTGGGGACGGTTAAGACCAGCAAGAGCTTTCAGGGCTGGCCCCTTCCTTGTGGGAGAAGGAGCCGGACGTTTGCCTTTTCGGAAAGAGGCTCTGCCGAGAACGAGCGCCGTGAGATGCTGAGTCTCTGGGAAAGCACAGATGCCCAGTGCTGTTCTGCCTGTGGGTAGGTTGCACGGGGCCAGTGAAGACCAGCAAGAGCTTTCAGGGCTGGCCCCTTCCTTGTGGGAGAAGGAGCCGGACGTTTGCCTTTTCGGAAAGAGGCTCTGCCGAGAACGAGCGCCGTGAGATATGCCGTCTGTGGTTAAGCACAGATGCCCATTGCTGTTGTGCCTGTGCATAGGGTGCACGGGGATAGTAAAGACCAGCAAGAGCTTTCATGGCTGGCTCCTTCCTTGTGGGAGAAGGAGCCGGACGTTTGCCTTTTCGGAAAGAGGCTCTGCCGAGAACGAGCGCCGTGAGATATGCCGTCTGTGGTTAAGCACAGATGTCCAGTGCTGTTGTGCCTGTGGGTAGGGTGCACGGGGACAGTGAAGACCAGCAAGAGCTTTCAGGGCTGGCCCCTTCCTTGTGGGAGAAGGAGCCGGACGTTTGCCTTTTCGGAAAGAGGCTCTGCCGAGAGCGAACGCAGTGAGATGTAGAGTCTCTGGGAAAGCACAGATGCCCAGTGCTGTTGTGCCTGTGGATAGGTTGCACGGGGCCAGTGAAGACCAGCAAGAGCTTTCAGGGCTGGCCCCTTCCTTGTGGGAGAAGGAGCCGGACGTTTGCCTTTTCGGAAAGAGGCTCTGCCAAGAACAAGCGCCGTGAGATATGCCGTCTGTGGTTAAGCACAGATGCCCAGTGCTGTTGTGCCTGTGGGTAGGGTGCACGGGGACAGTGAAGACCAGCAAGAGCTTTCAGGGCTGGCCCCTTCCTTGTGGGAGAAGGAGCCGGACGTTTGCCTTTTCGGAAAGAGGCTCTGCCGAGAGGGAGCGCCGTGAGATATGCCGTCTGTGGTTAAGCACAGATGCCCAGTGCTGTTGTGCCTGTGGATAGGGTGCACGGGGACAGTGAAGACCAGCAAGAGCTTTCAGGGCTGGCCCCTTCCTTGTGGGAGAAGGAGCCGGACGTTTGCCTTTTCGGAAAGAGGCTCTGCCGATAGCGAACGCCGTGATATATGCCGTCTGTGGTTAAGCACAGATGTCCAGTGCTGTTGTGCCTGTGGATAGGGTGCACGGGGACAGTGAAGACCAGCAAGAGCTTTCAGGGCTGGCCCCTTCCTTGTGGGAGAAGGAGCCGGACGTTTGCCTTTTCGGAAAGAGGCTCTGCCGATAGCGAACGCCATGAGATATGCCGTCTGTGGTTAAGCACAGATGCCCGGTGCTGTTGTGCCTCTGGATAGGGTGTTTGGGGACGGTTAAGACCAGCAAGAGCTTTCAGGGCTGGCCCCTTCCTTGTGGGAGAAGGAGCCGGACGTTTGCCTTTTCGGAAAGAGGCTCTGCCGAGAACGAGCGCCGTGAGATGCTGAGTCTCTGGGAAAGCACAGATGCCCAGTGCTGTTCTGCCTGTGGGTAGGTTGCACGGGGCCAGTGAAGACCAGCAAGAGCTTTCAGGGCTGGCCCCTTCCTTGTGGGAGAAGGAGCCGGACGTTTGCCTTTTCGGAAAGAGGCTCTGCCGAGAACGAGCGCCGTGAGATATGCCGTCTGTGGTTAAGCACAGATGCCCATTGCTGTTGTGCCTGTGCATAGGGTGCACGGGGATAGTAAAGACCAGCAAGAGCTTTCATGGCTGGCTCCTTCCTTGTGGGAGAAGGAGCCGGACGTTTGCCTTTTCGGAAAGAGGCTCTGCCGAGAACGAGCGCCGTGAGATATGCCGTCTGTGGTTAAGCACAGATGCCCAGTGCTGTTGTGCCTGTGGGTAGGGTGCACGGGGACAGTGAAGACCAGCAAGAGCTTTCAGGGCTGGCCCCTTCCTTGTGGGAGAAGGAGCCGGACGTTTGCCTTTTCGGAAAGAGGCTCTGCCGAGAGCGAACGCAGTGAGATGTAGAGTCTCTGGGAAAGCACAGATGCCCAGTGCTGTTCTGCCTGTGGATAGGTTGCACGGGGCCAGTGAAGACCAGCAAGAGCTTTCAGGGCTGGCCCCTTCCTTGTGGGAGAAGGAGCCGGACGTTTGCCTTTTCGGAAAGAGGCTCTGCCGAGAACAAGCGCCGTGAGATATGCCGTCTGTGGTTAAGCACAGATGTCCAGTGCTGTTGTGCCTGTGGATAGGGTGCACAGGGACAGTGAAGACCAGCAAGAGCTTTCAGGGCTGGCCCCTTCCTTGTGGGAGAAGGAGCCGGACGTTTGCCTTTTCGGAAAGAGGCTCTGCCGAGAACAAGCGCCGTGAGATATGCCGTCTGTGGTTAAGCACAGATGCCCAGTGCTGTTGTGCCTGTGGGTAGGGTGCACGGGGACAGTGAAGACCAGCAAGAGCTTTCAGGGCTGGCCCCTTCCTTGTGGGAGAAGGAGCCGGACGTTTGCCTTTTCGGAAAGAGGCTCTGCCGAGAGCGAACGCCGTGAGATATGCCGTCTGTGGTTAAGCACAGATGCCCAGTGCTGTTGTGCCTGTGGATAGGGTGTTTGGGGACGGTTAAGACCAGCAAGAGCTTTCAGGGCTGGCCCCTTCCTTGTGGGAGAAGGAGCCGGACGTTTGCCTTTTCGGAAAGAGGCTCTGCCGAGAACGAGCGCCGTGAGATGCTGAGTCTCTGGGAAAGCACAGATGCCCAGTGCTGTTGTGCCTGTGGGTAGGTTGCACGGGAACAGTGAAGACCAGCAAGAGCTTTCAGGGCTGGCCCCTTCCTTGTGGGAGAAGGAGCCGGACGTTTGCCTTTTCGGAAAGAGGCTCTGCCGATAGCGAACGCCGTGAGATATGCCGTCTGTGGTTAAGCACAGATGCCCAGTGCTGTTGTGCCTGTGGATAGGGTGCACGGGGACAGTGAAGACAGCAAGAGCTTTCAGGGCTGGCCCCTTCCTTGTGGGAGAAGGAGCCAGACGTTTGCCTTTTCGGAAAGAGGCTCTGCCGAGAACGAGCGCCGTGAGATGCTGAGTCTCTGGGAAAGCACAGATGCCCAGTGCTGTTCTGCCTGTGGGTAGGGTGCACGGGGACAGTGAAGACCAGCAAGAGCTTTCAGGGCTGGCCCCTTCCTTGTGGGAGAAGGAGCCGGACGTTTGCCTTTTCGGAAAGATTCTCTGCCGAGAACGAGCGCCGTGAGATATGCCGTCTGTGGTTAAGCACAGATGCCCATTGCTGTTGTGCCTGTGCATAGGGTGCACGGGGATAGTAAAGACCAGCAAGAGCTTTCATGGCTGGCTCCTTCCTTGTGGTAGAAGGAGCCGGACGTTTGCCTTTTCGGAAAGAGGCTCTGCCGAGAACGAGCGCCGTGAGATATGCCGTCTGTGGTTAAGCACAGATGCCCAGTGCTGTTGTGCCTGTGGGTGGGGTGCACGGGGACAGTGAAGACCAGCAAGAGCTTTCAGGGCTGGCCCCTTCCTTGTGGGAGAAGGAGCCGGACGTTTGCCTTTTCGGAAAGAGGCTCTGCCGAGAGCGAACGCAGTGAGATGTAGAGTCTCTGGGAAAGCACAGATGCCCAGTGCTGTTCTGCCTGTGGGTAGGTTGCACGGGGCCAGTGAAGACCAGCAAGAGCTTTCAGGGCTGGCCCCTTCCTTGTGGGAGAAGGAGCCGGACGTTTGCCTTTTCGGAAAGAGGCTCTGCCGAGAACGAGCGCCGTGAGATATGCCGTCTGTGGTTAAGCACAGATGCCCATTGCTGTTGTGCCTGTGCATAGGGTGCACGGGGATAGTAAAGACCAGCAAGAGCTTTCATGGCTGGCTCCTTCCTTGTGGGAGAAGGAGCCGGACGTTTGCCTTTTTGGAAAGAGGCTCTGCCGAGAACGAGCGCCGTGAGATATGCCGTCTGTGGTTAAGCACAGATGCCCAGTGCTGTTGTGCCTGTGGATAGGGTGCACGGGGACAGTGAAGACCAGCAAGAGCTTTCAGGGCTGGCCCCTTCCTTGTGGGAGAAGGAGCCGGACGTTTGCCTTTTCGGAAAGAGGCTCTGCCGATAGCGAACGCCGTGATATATGCCGTCTGTGGTTAAGCACAGATGTCCAGTGCTGTTGTGCCTGTGGATAGGGTGCACGGGGACAGTGAAGACCAGCAAGAGCTTTCAGGGCTGGCCCCTTCCTTGTGGGAGAAGGAGCCGGACGTTTGCCTTTTCGGAAAGAGGCTCTGCCGAGAACGAGCGCCGTGAGATGCTGAGTCTCTGGGAAAGCACAGATGCCCAGTGCTGTTGTGCCTGTGGGTAGGTTGCACGGGGACAGTGAAGACCAGCAAGAGCTTTCAGGGCTGGCCCCTTCCTTGTGGGAGAAGGAGCCGGACGTTTGCCTTTTCGGAAAGAGGCTCTGCCGAGAGCGAACGCAGTGAGATGCTGAGTCTCTGGGAAAGCACAGATGCCCAGTACTGTTGTGCCTGTGGGTAGGGTGCACGGGGACAGTGAAGACCAGCAAGAGCTTTCAGGGCTGGCCCCTTCCTTGTGGGAGAAGGAGCCGGACGTTTGCCTTTTCGGAAAGAGGCTCTGCCGATAGCGAACGCCGTGAGATATGCCGTCTGTTGTTAAGCATAGATGCCCAGTGCTGTTGTGCCTCTGGATAGGGTGTTTGGGGACGGTTAAGACCAGCAAGAGCTTTCAGGGCTGGCCCCTTCCTTGTGGGAGAATGAGCCGGACGTTTGCCTTTTCGGAAAGAGGCTCTGCCGAGAGCGAACGCAGTGAGATGTAGAGTCTCTGGGAAAGCACAGATGCCCAGTGCTGTTGTGCCTGTGGATAGGGTGCACGGGGACAGTGAAGACCAGCAAGAGCTTTCAGGGCTGGCCCCTTCCTTGTGGGAGAAGGAGCCGGACGTTTGCCTTTTCGGAAAGAGGCTCTGCCGAGAACAAGCGCCGTGAGATATGCCGTCTGTGGTTAAGCACAGATGCCCAGTGCTGTTGTGCCTGTGGATAGGGTGCACGGGGCCAGTGAAGACCAGCAAGAGCTTTCAGGGCTGGCCCCTTCCTTGTGGGAGAAGGAGCCGGACGTTTGCCTTTTCGGAAAGAGGCTCTTCCGATAGCGAACGCCGTGATATATGCCGTCTGTGGTTAAGCACAGATGTCCAGTGCTGTTGTGCCTGTGGATAGGGTGCACGGGGACAGTGAAGACCAGCAAGAGCTTTCAGGGCTGGCCCCTTCCTTGTGGGAGAAGGAGCCGGACGTTTGCCTTTTCGGAAAGAGGCTCTGCCGAGAACGAGCGCCGTGAGATGCTGAGTCTCTGGGAAAGCACAGATGCCCAGTGCTGTTGTGCCTGTGGATAGGGTGCACGGGGACAGTGAAGACCAGCAAGAGCTTTCAGGGCTGGCCCCTTCCTTGTGGGAGAAGGAGCCGGACGTTTGCCTTTTCGGAAAGAGGCTCTGCCGATAGCGAACGCCGTGAGATATGCCGTCTGTGGTTAAGCACAGATGCCCAGTGCTGTTCTGCCTGTGGGTAGGTTGCACGGGGCCAGTGAAGACCAGCAAGAGCTTTCAGGGCTGGCCCCTTCCTTGTGGGAGAAGGAGCCGGACGTTTGCCTTTTCGGAAAGAGGCTCTGCCGAGAACGAGCGCCGTGAGATGCTGAGTCTCTGGGAAAGCACAGATGCCCAGTGCTGTTGTGCCTGTGGGTAGGTTGCACGGGGACAGTGAAGACCAGCAAGAGCTTTCAGGGCTGGCCCCTTCCTTGTGGGAGAAGGAGCCGGACGTTTGCCTTTTCGGAAAGAGGCTCTGCCGAGAGCGAACGCAGTGAGATGCTGAGTCCTGGGAAAGCACAGATGCCCATTGCTGTTGTGCCTGTGGATAGGGTGCACGGGGCCAGTGAAGACCAGCAAGAGCTTTCAGGGCTGGCCCCTTCCTTGTGGGAGAAGGAGCCGGACGTTTGCCTTTTCGGAAAGAGGCTCTGCCGAGAACGAGCGCCGTGAGATATGCCGTCTGTGGTTAAGCACAGATGCCCAGTGCTGTTGTGCCTGTGGATAGGGTGCACGGGGACAGTGAAGACCAGCAAGAGCTTTCAGGGCTGGCCCCTTCCTTGTGGGAGAAGGAGCCGGACGATTGCCTTTTCGGAAAGAGGCTCTGCCGAGAACGAGCGCCGTGAGATGCTGAGTCTCTGGGAAAGCACAGATGCCCAGTGCTGTTGTGCCTGTGTGTAGGGCGCACGGGGACAGTGAAGACCAGCAAGAGCTTTCAGGGCTGGCCCCTTCCTTGTGGGAGAAGGAGCCGGACGTTTGCCTTTTCGGAAAGAGGCTCTGCCGAGAACGAGCGCCGTGAGATGCTGAGTCTCTGGGAAAGCACAGATGCCCAGTGCTGTTGTGCCTGTGGGTAGGTTGCACGGGGACAGTGAAGACCAGCAAGAGCTTTCAGGGCTGGCCCCTTCCTTGTGGGAGAAGGAGCCGGACGTTTGCCTTTTCGGAAAGAGGCTCTGCCGAGAACGAGCACCGTGAGATATGCCGTCTGTGGTTAAGCACAGATGCCCAGTGCTGTTGTGCCTGTGGGTAGGGTGCACGGGGCCAGTGAAGACCAGCAAGAGCTTTCAGGGCTGGCCCCTTCCTTGTGGGAGAAGGAGCCGGACGTTTGCCTTTTCGGAAAGAGGCTCTGCCGATAGCGAACACCGTGAGATATGCCGTCTGTGGTTAAGCACAGATGCCCAGTGCTGTTGTGCCTGTGGGTAGGGTGTTTGGGGACAGTTAAGACCAGCAAGAGCTTTCAGAGCTGGCCCCTTCCTTGTGGGAGAAGGAGCCGGACGATTGCCTTTTCGGAAAGAGGCTCTGCCGAGAACAAGCGCCTTGAGATGTTTAGTCTGTGGTTAAGCACAGATGCCCAGTGCTGTTGTGCCTGTGGATAGGGCGCACGGGGACAGTGAAGACCAGCAAGAGCTTTCAGGGCTGGCCCCTTCCTTGTGGGAGAAGGAGCCGGACGTTTGCCTTTTCGGAAAGAGGCTCTGCCGAGAACGAGCGCCGTGAGATGCTGAGTCTCTGGGAAAGCACAGATGCCCAGTGCTGTTGTGCCTGTGGATAGGGTGCACGGGGCCAGTGAAGACCAGCAAGAGCTTTCAGGGCTGGCCCCTTCCTTGTGGGAGAAGGAGCCGGACGTTTGCCTTTTCGGAAAGAGGCTCTGCCGAGAACGAGCGCCGTGAGATGCTGAGTCTCTGGGAAAGCACAGATGCCCAGTGCTGTTGTGCCTGTGTGTAGGGCGCACGGGGACAGTGAAGACCAGCAAGAGCTTTCAGGGCTGGCCCCTTCCTTGTGGGAGAAGGAGCCGGACGTTTGCCTTTTCGGAAAGAGGCTCTGCCGAGAACAAGCGCCGTGAGATATGCCGTCTGTGGTTAATCACAGATGCCCATTGCTGTTGTGCCTGTGGATAGGGTGCACGGGGACAGTGAAGACCAGCAAGAGCTTTCAGGGCTGGCCCCTTCCTTGTGGGAGAAGGAGCCGGACGTTTGCCTTTTCGGAAAGAGGCTCTGCCGAGAACGAGCACCGTGAGATATGCCGTCTGTGGTTAAGCACAGATGCCCAGTGCTGTTGTGCCTGTGGATAGGGTGCACGGGGACAGTGAAGACCAGCAAGAGCTTTCAGGGCTGGCCCCTTCCTTGTGGGAGAAGGAGCCGGACGTTTGTCTTTTCGGAAAGAGGCTCTGCCGAGAACGAGCGCCGTGAGATATGCCGTCTGTGGTTAAGCACAGATGCCCAGTGCTGTTGTGCCTGTGGATAGGGTGCACGGGGACAGTGAAGACCAGCAAGAGCTTTCAGGGCTGGCCCCTTCCTTGTGGGAGAAGGAGCCGGACGTTTGCCTTTTCGGAAAGAGGCTCTGCCGATAGCGAACGCCGTGAGATATGCCGTCTGTGGTTAAGCACAGATGCCCAGTGCTGTTGTGCCTGTGGGTAGGGTGTTTGGGGACGGTTAAGACCAGCAAGAGCTTTCAGAGCTGGCCCCTTCCTTGTGGGAGAAGGAGCCGGACGATTGCCTTTTCGGAAAGAGGCTCTGCCGAGAACAAGCGCCGTGAGATATGCCGTCGGTGGTTAAGCACAGATGCCCAGTGCTGTTGTGCCTGTGGGTAGGGTGTTTGGGGATGGTTAAGACCAGCAAGAGCTTTCAGGGCTGGCCCCTTCCTTGTGGGAGAAGGAGCCGGACGTTTGCCTTTTCGGAAAGAGGCTCTGCCGAGAACGAGCGCCGTGAGATGCTGAGTCTCTGGGAAAGCACAGATGCCCAGTGCTGTTGTGCCTGTGGATAGGGTGCACGGGGCCAGTGAAGACCAGCAAGAGCTTTCAGGGCTGGCCCCTTCCTTGTGGGAGAAGGAGCCGGACGTTTGCCTTTTCGGAAAGAGGCTCTGCCGATAGCGAACGCCGTGAGATATGCCGTCTGTGGTTAAGCATAGATGCCCAGTGCTGTTGTGCCTGTGGGTAGGGTGTTTGGGGACGGTTAAGACAGCAAGAGCTTTCAGGGCTGGCCCCTTCCTTGTGGGAGAAGGAGCCGGACGTTTGCCTTTTCGGAAAGAGGTACTGCCGAGAACGAGCGCCGTGAGATGCTGAGTCTCTGGGAAAGCACAGATGCCCATTGCTGTTGTGCCTGTGTGTAGGGCGCACGGGGACAGTGAAGACCAGCAAGAGCTTTCAGGGCTGGCCCCTTCCTTGTGGGAGAAGGAGCCGGACGTTTGCCTTTTCGGAAAGAGGCTCTGCCGAGAACGAACGCCGTGAGATATGCCGTCTGTGGTTAAGCACAGATGCCCAGTGCTGTTGTGCCTGTGGGTAGGGTGCACGGGGACAGTGAAGACCAGCAAGAGCTTTCAGGGCTGGCCCCTTCCTTGTGGGAGAAGGAGCCGGACGTTTGCCTTTTCGGAAAGAGGCTCTGCCGAGAACAAGCGCTGTGAGATATGCCGTCTCTGGTCAAGCACAGATGCCCAGTGCTGTTGTGCCTGTGTGTAGGGTGCACAGGGCCAGTGAAGACCAGCAAGAGCTTTCAGGGCTGGCCCCTTCCTTGTGGGAGAAGGAGCCGGACGTTTGCCTTTTCGGAAAGTGGCTCTGCCGATAGCGAACGCCATGAGATATGCCGTCTGTGGTTAAGCATAGATGCCCATTGCTGTTGTGCCTGTGGGTAGGGTGCACGGGGACAGTGAAGACCAGCAAGAGCTTTCAGGGCTGGCCCCTTCCTTGTGGGAGAAGGAGCCGGACGTTTGCCTTTTCGGAAAGAGGTTCTGCCGAGAACGAGCGCCGTGAGATGCTGAGTCTCTGGGAAAGCACAGATGCCCAGTGCTGTTGTGCCTGTGGGTAGGGTGCACGGGGACAGTGAAGACCAGCAAGAGCTTTCAGGGCTGGCCCCTTCCTTGTGGGAGAAGGAGCCGGACGTTTGCCTTTTCGGAAAGAGGCTCTGCCGAGAACGAACGCCGTGAGATATGCCGTCTGTGGTTAAGCACAGATGCCCAGTGCTGTTGTGCCTGTGGATAGGGCGCACGGGGACAGTGAAGACCAGCAAGAGCTTTCAGGGCTGGCCCCTTCCTTGTGGGAGAAGGAGCCGGACGTTTGCCTTTTCGGAAAGAGGCTCTGCCGAGAACGAGCGCCGTGAGATGCTGAGTCTCTGGGAAAGCACAGATGCCCAGTGCTGTTGTGCCTGTGGATAGGGTGCACGGGGCCAGTGAAGACCAGCAAGAACTTTCAGGGCTGGCCCCGTCCTTGTGGGAGAAGGAGTCGGACGTTTGCCTTTTCGGAAAGAGGCTCTGCCGAGAACGAGCGCCGTGAGATGCTGAGTCTCTGGGAAAGCACAGATGCCCAGTGCTGTTGTGCCTGTGTGTAGGGCGCACGGGGCCAGTGAAGACCAGCAAGAGCTTTCAGGGCTGGCCCCTTCCTTGTGGGAGAAGGAGCCGGACGTTTGCCTTTTCGGAAAGAGGCTCTGCCGAGAACGAGCGCCGTGAGATGTTTAGTCTCTGGGTAAGCACAGATGCCCAGTGCTGTTGTGCCTGTGGATAGGGTGTTTGGGGACGGTTAAGACTAGCAAGAGCTTTCAGGGCTGGCCCCTTCCTTGTGGGAGAAGGAGCCGGACGTTTGCCTTTTCGGAAAGAGGCTCTGCCGAGAACAAGCGCCGTGAGATATGCCGTCTGTGGTTAAGCACAGATGCCCAGTGCTGTTGTGCCTGTGGGTAGGGTGCACGGGGACAGTGAAGACCAGCAAGAGCTTTCAGGGCTGGCCCCTTCCTTGTGGGAGAAGGAGCCGGACGTTTGCCTTTTCGGAAAGAGGCTCTGCCGAGAACAAGCGCCGTGAGATATGCCGTCGGTGGTTAAGCACAGATGCCCAGTGCTGTTGTGCCTGTGGATAGGGTGCATGGGGACAGTGAAGACCAGCAAGAGCTTTCAGGGCTGGCCCCTTCCTTGTGGGAGAAGGAGCCGGACGATTGCCTTTTCGGAAAGAGGCTCTGCCGAGAACGAGCGCCGTGAGATATGCCGTCTGTGGTTAAGCACAGATGCCCAGTGCTGTTGTGCCTGTGGATAGGGTGCACGGGGACAGTGAAGACCAGCAAGAGCTTTCAGGGCTGGCCCCTTCCTTGTGGGAGAAGGAGCCGGACGTTTGCCTTTTCGGAAAGAGGCTCTGCCGAGAACAAGCGCCGTGAGATATGCCGTCTCTGGTCAAGCACAGATGCCCAGTGCTGTTGTGCCTGTGGGTAGGGTGCACGGGGCCAGTGAAGACCAGCAAGAGCTTTCAGGGCTGGCCCCTTCCTTGTGGGAGAAGGAGCCGGACGTTTGCCTTTTTGGAAAGAGGCTCTGCCGAGAACGAGCGCCGTGAGATGCTGAGTCTCTGGGAAAGCACAGATGCCCAGTGCTGTTGTGCCTGTGGGTAGGGTGTTTGGGGACGGTTAAGACCAGCAAGAGCTTTCAGGGCTGGCCCCTTCCTTGTGGGAGAAGGAGCCGGACGATTGCCTTTTCGGAAAGAGGCTCTGCCGAGAACGAGCGCCGTGAGATGCTGAGTCTCTGGGAAAGCACAGATGCCCAGTGCTGTTGTGCCTGTGGATAGGGTGCACGGGGCCAGTGAAGACCAGCAAGAGCTTTCAGGGCTGGCCCCTTCCTTGTGGGAGAAGGAGCCGGACGTTTGCCTTTTCGGAAAGTGGCTCTGCCGAGAACAAGCGCCGTGAGATATGCCGTCTGTGGTTAAGCATAGATGCCCAGTGCTGTTGTGCCTCTTGATAGGGTGTATGGGGACGGTTAAGACACCAAGAGCTTTCAGGGCTGGCCCCTTCCTTGTGGGAGAAGGAGCCGGACGTTTGCCTTTTCGGAAAGAGGTTCTGCCCAGAACGAGCGCCGTGAGATGCTGAGTCTCTGGGAAAGCACAGATGCCCAGTGCTGTTGTGCCTGTGGGTAGGGTGCACGGGGCCAGTGAAGACCAGCAAGAGCTTTCAGGGCTGGGCCCTTCCTTGCGGGAGAAGGAGCCGGACGATTGCCTTTTCGGAAAGAGGCTCTGCCGAGAACGAACGCCGTGAGATATGCCGTCTGTGGTTAAGCACAGATGCCCAGTGCTGTTGTGCCTGTGGATAGGGTGCACGGGGACAGTGAAGACCAGCAAGAGCTTTCAGGGCTGGCCCCTTCCTTGTGGGAGAAGGAGCCGGACGTTTGCCTTTTCGGAAAGAGGCTCTGCCGATAGCGAACGCCGTGAGATATGCCGTCTGTGGTTAAGCACAGATGCCCAGTGCTGTTGTGCCTGTGGGTAGGGTGTTTGGGGACGGTTAAGACCAGCAAGAGCTTTCAGGGCTGGCGCCTTCCTTGTGGGAGAAGGAGCCGGACATTTGCCTTTTCGGAAAGAGGCTCTGCCGAGAACAAGCGCCGTGAGATATGCCGTCTGTGGTTAAGCACAGATGCCCAGCGCTGTTTTGCCTATTCATAGGGTGCACGGGGACAGTGAAGACCAGCAAGAGCTTTCAGGGCTGGCCCCTTCCTTGTGGGAGAAGGAGCCGGACGTTTGCCTTTTCGGAAAGAGGCTCTGCCGATAGCGAACGCCGTGATATATGCCGTCTGTGGTTAAGCACAGATGCCCAGTGCTGTTGTGCCTGTGGATAGGGTGCACGGGGCCAGTGAAGACCAGCAAGAGCTTTCAGGGCTGGCCCCTTCCTTGTGGGAGAAGGAGCCGGACGTTTGTCTTTTCGGAAAGAGGCTCTGCCGAGAACGAGCGCCGTGAGATATGCTGTCTGTGGTTAAGCACAGATGCCCAGTGCTGTTGTGCCTGTGGATAGGGTGCACGGGGACAGTGAAGACCAGCAAGAGCTTTCAGGGCTGGCCCCTTCCTTGTGGGAGAAGGAGCCGGACGTTTACCTTTTCGGAAAGAGGCTCTGCCGATAGCGAACGCCGTGAGATATGCCGTCTGTGGTTAAGCACAGATGCCCAGTGCTGTTGTGCCTGTGGGTAGGGTGTTTGGGGACGGTTAAGACCAGCAAGAGCTTTCAGGGCTGGCCCCTTCCTTGTGGGAGAAGGAGCCGGACGATTGCCTTTTCGGAAAGAGGCTCTGCCGAGAACAAGCGCCGTGAGATATGCCATCGGTGGTTACGCACAGATGCCCAGTGCTGTTGTGCCTGTGGATAGGGCGCACGGGGACAGTGAAGACCAGCAAGAGCTTTCAGGGCTGGCCCCTTCCTTGTGGGAGAAGGAGCCGGACGATTGCCTTTTCGGAAAGAGGCTCTGCCGAGAACGAGCGCCGTGAGATGCTGAGTCTCTGGGAAAGCACAGATGCCCAGTGCTGTTGTGCCTGTGGATAGGGTGCACGGGGCCAGTGAAGACCAGCAAGAGCTTTCAGGGCTGGCCCCTTCCTTGTGGGAGAAGGAGTCGGACGTTTGCCTTTTCGGAAAGAGGCTCTGCCAAGAACGAGCGCCGTGAGATGCTGAGTCTCTGGGAAAGCACAGATGCCCAGTGCTGTTGTGCCTGTGTGTAGGGCGCACGGGGACAGTGAAGACCAGCAAGAGCTTTCAGGGCTGGCCCCTTCCTTGTGGGAGAAGGAGCCGGACGTTTGCCTTTTCGGAAAGAGGCTCTGCCGAGAACGAGCGCCGTGAGATGTTTAGTCTGTGGTTAAGCACAGATGCCCAGTGCTGTTGTGCCTGTGGATAGGGTGTTTGGGGACGGTTAAGACTAGCAAGAGCTTTCAGGGCTGGCCCCTTCCTTGTGGGAGAAGGAGCCGGACGTTTGCCTTTTCGGAAAGAGGCTCTGCCGAGAACAAGCGCCGTGAGATATGCCGTCTGTGGTTAATCACAGATGCCCATTGCTGTTGTTCCTGTGGATAGGGTGCACGGGGCCAGTGAAGACCAGCAAGAGCTTTCAGGGCTGGCCCCTTCCTTGTGGGAGAAGGAGCCGGACGTTTGCCTTTTCGGAAAGAGGCTCTGCCGAGAACGAGCGCCGTGAGATGCTGAGTCTCTGGGAAAGCACAGATGCCCAGTGCTGTTGTGCCTGTGGGTAGGTTGCACGGGGACAGTGAAGACCAGCAAGAGCTTTCAGGGCTGGCCCCTTCCTTGTGGGAGAAGGAGCCGGACGTTTGCCTTTTCGGAAAGAGGCTCTGCCGAGAACGAGCACCGTGAGATATGCCGTCTGTGGTTAAGCACAGATGCCCAGTGCTGTTGTGCCTGTGGGTAGGGTGCACGGGGCCAGTGAAGACCAGCAAGAGCTTTCAGGGCTGGCCCCTTCCTTGTGGGAGAAGGAGCCGGACGTTTGCCTTTTCGGAAAGAGGCTCTGCCGATAGCGAACACCGTGAGATATGCCGTCTGTGGTTAAGCACAGATGCCCAGTGCTGTTGTGCCTGTGGGTAGGGTGTTTGGGGACAGTTAAGACCAGCAAGAGCTTTCAGAGCTGGCCCCTTCCTTGTGGGAGAAGGAGCCGGACGTTTGCCTTTTCGGAAAGAGGCTCTGCCGAGAACAAGCGCCTTGAGATGTTTAGTCTGTGGTTAAGCACAGATGCCCAGTGCTGTTGTGCCTGTGGGTAGGGTGTTTGGGGACAGTTAAGACCAGCAAGAGCTTTCAGAGCTGGCCCCTTCCTTGTGGGAGAAGGAGCCGGACGTTTGCCTTTTCGGAAAGAGGCTCTGCCGAGAACAAGCGCCTTGAGATGTTTAGTCTGTGGTTAAGCACAGATGCCCAGTGCTGTTGTGCCTGTGGATAGGGCGCACGGGGACAGTGAAGACCAGCAAGAGCTTTCAGGGCTGGCCCCTTCCTTGTGGGAGAAGGAGCCGGACGTTTGCCTTTTCGGAAAGAGGCTCTGCCGAGAACGAGCGCCGTGAGATGCTGAGTCTCTGGGAAAGCACAGATGCCCAGTGCTGTTGTGCCTGTGGATAGGGTGCACGGGGCCAGTGAAGACCAGCAAGAGCTTTCAGGGCTGGCCCCTTCCTTGTGGGAGAAGGAGCCGGACGTTTGCCTTTTCGGAAAGAGGCTCTGCCGAGAACGAGCGCCGTGAGATGCTGAGTCTCTGGGAAAGCACAGATGCCCAGTGCTGTTGTGCCTGTGTGTAGGGCGCACGGGGACAGTGAAGACCAGCAAGAGCTTTCAGGGCTGGCCCCTTCCTTGTGGGAGAAGGAGCCGGACGTTTGCCTTTTCGGAAAGAGGCTCTGCCGAGAACGAGCGCCGTGAGATGTTTAGTCTCTGGGTAAGCACACATGCCCAGTGCTGTTGTGCCTGTGGATAGGGTGTTTGGGGACGGTTAAGACTAGCAAGAGCTTTCAGGGCTGGCCCCTTCCTTGTGGGAGAAGGAGCCGGACGTTTGCCTTTTCGGAAAGAGGCTCTGCCGAGAACAAGCGCCGTGAGATATGCCGTCTGTGGTTAATCACAGATGCCCATTGCTGTTGTGCCTGTGGATAGGGTGCACGGGGACAGTGAAGACCAGCAAGAGCTTTCAGGGCTGGCCCCTTCCTTGTGGGAGAAGGAGCCGGACGTTTGCCTTTTCGGAAAGAGGCTCTGCCGAGAACGAGCACCGTGAGATATGCCGTCTGTGGTTAAGCACAGATGCCCAGTGCTGTTGTGCCTGTGGGTAGGGTGCACGGGGACAGTGAAGACCAGCAAGAGCTTTCAGGGCTGGCCCCTTCCTTGTGGGAGAAGGAGCCGGACGTTTGTCTTTTCGGAAAGAGGCTCTGCCGAGAACGAGCGCCGTGAGATATGCCGTCTGTGGTTAAGCACAGATGCCCAGTGCTGTTGTGCCTGTGGATAGGGTGCACGGGGACAGTGAAGACCAGCAAGAGCTTTCAGGGCTGGCCCCTTCCTTGTGGGAGAAGGAGCCGGACGTTTGCCTTTTCGGAAAGAGGCTCTGCCGATAGCGAACGCCGTGAGATATGCCGTCTGTGGTTAAGCACAGATGCCCAGTGCTGTTGTGCCTGTGGGTAGGGTGTTTGGGGACGGTTAAGACCAGCAAGAGCTTTCAGAGCTGGCCCCTTCCTTGTGGGAGAAGGAGCCGGACGATTGCCTTTTCGGAAAGAGGCTCTGCCGAGAACAAGCGCCGTGAGATATGCCGTCGGTGGTTAAGCACAGATGCCCAGTGCTGTTGTGCCTGTGGGTAGGGTGTTTGGGGACGGTTAAGACCAGCAAGAGCTTTCAGGGCTGGCCCCTTCCTTGTGGGAGAAGGAGCCGGACGTTTGCCTTTTCGGAAAGAGGCTCTGCCGAGAACGAGCGCCGTGAGATGCTGAGTCTCTGGGAAAGCACAGATGCCCAGTGCTGTTGTGCCTGTGGGTAGGGTGCACGGGGCCAGTGAAGACCAGCAAGAGCTTTCAGGGCTGGCCCCTTCCTTGTGGGAGAAGGAGCCGGACGTTTGCCTTTTCGGAAAGAGGCTCTGCCGATAGCGAACGCCGTGAGATATGCCGTCTGTGGTTAAGCATAGATGCCCAGTGCTGTTGTGCCTGTGGGTAGGGTGTTTGGGGACGGTTAAGACAGCAAGAGCTTTCAGGGCTGGCCCCTTCCTTGTGGGAGAAGGAGCCGGACGTTTGCCTTTTCGGAAAGAGGTACTGCCGAGAACGAGCGCCGTGAGATGCTGAGTCTCTGGGAAAGCACAGATGCCCAGTGCTGTTGTGCCTGTGTGTAGGGCGCACGGGGACAGTGAAGACCAGCAAGAGCTTTCAGGGCTGGCCCCTTCCTTGTGGGAGAAGGAGCCGGACGTTTGCCTTTTCGGAAAGAGGCTCTGCCGAGAACGAACGCCGTGAGATATGCCGTCGGTGGTTAAGCACAGATGCCCAGTGCTGTTGTGCCTGTGGGTAGGGTGCACGGGGACAGTGAAGACCAGCAAGAGCTTTCAGGGCTGGCCCCTTCCTTGTGGGAGAAGGAGCCGGACGTTTGCCTTTTCGGAAAGAGGCTCTGCCGAGAACAAGCGCTGTGAGATATGCCGTCTCTGGTCAAGCACAGATGCCCAGTGCTGTTGTGCCTGTGTGTAGGGTGCACAGGGCCAGTGAAGACCAGCAAGAGCTTTCAGGGCTGGCCCCTTCCTTGTGGGAGAAGGAGCCGGACGTTTGCCTTTTCGGAAAGAGGCTCTGCCGAGAACGAGCGCCGTGAGATGCTGAGTCTCTGGGAAAGCACAGATGCCCAGTGCTGTTGTGCCTGTGGATAGGGTGCACGGGGCCAGTGAAGACCAGCAAGAACTTTCAGGGCTGGCCCCGTCCTTGTGGGAGAAGGAGTCGGACGTTTGCCTTTTCGGAAAGAGGCTCTGCCGAGAACGAGCGCCGTGAGATGCTGAGTCTCTGGGAAAGCACAGATGCCCAGTGCTGTTGTGCCTGTGTGTAGGGCGCACGGGGCCAGTGAAGACCAGCAAGAGCTTTCAGGGCTGGCCCCTTCCTTGTGGGAGAAGGAGCCGGACGCTTGCCTTTTCGGAAAGAGGCTCTGCCGAGAACGAGCGCCGTGAGATGTTTAGTCTCTGGGTAAGCACAGATGCCCAGTGCTGTTGTGCCTGTGGATAGGGTGTTTGGGGACGGTTAAGACTAGCAAGAGCTTTCAGGGCTGGCCCCTTCCTTGTGGGAGAAGGAGCCGGACGTTTGCCTTTTCGGAAAGAGGCTCTGCCGAGAACAAGCGCCGTGAGATATGCCGTCTGTGGTTAAGCACAGATGCCCAGTGCTGTTGTGCCTGTGGGTAGGGTGCACGGGGACAGTGAAGACCAGCAAGAGCTTTCAGGGCTGGCCCCTTCCTTGTGGGAGAAGGAGCCGGACGTTTGCCTTTTCGGAAAGAGGCTCTGCCGAGAACGAACGCCGTGAGATATGCCGTCTGTGGTTAAGCACAGATGCCCAGTGCTGTTGTGCCTGTGGGTAGGGTGCACCGGGACAGTGAAGACCAGCAAGAGCTTTCAGGGCTGGCCCCTTCCTTGTGGGAGAAGGAGCCGGACGTTTGCCTTTTCGGAAAGAGGCTCTGCCGAGAACAAGCGCCGTGAGATATGCCGTCGGTGGTTAAGCACAGATGCCCAGTGCTGTTGTGCCTGTGGATAGGGTGCATGGGGACAGTGAAGACCAGCAAGAGCTTTCAGGGCTGGCCCCTTCCTTGTGGGAGAAGGAGCCGGACGATTGCCTTTTCGGAAAGAGGCTCTGCCGAGAACGAGCGCCGTGAGATATGCCGTCTGTGGTTAAGCACAGATGCCCAGTGCTGTTGTGCCTGTGGATAGGGTGCACGGGGACAGTGAAGACCAGCAAGAGCTTTCAGGGCTGGCCCCTTCCTTGTGGGAGAAGGAGCCGGACGTTTGCCTTTTCGGAAAGAGGCTCTGCCGAGAACAAGCGCCGTGAGATATGCCGTCTCTGGTCAAGCACAGATGCCCAGTGCTGTTGTGCCTGTGGGTAGGGTGCACGGGGCCAGTGAAGACCAGCAAGAGCTTTCAGGGCTGGCCCCTTCCTTGTGGGAGAAGGAGCCGGACGTTTGCCTTTTTGGAAAGAGGCTCTGCCGAGAACGAGCGCCGTGAGATGCTGAGTCTCTGGGAAAGCACAGATGCCCAGTGCTGTTGTGCCTGTGGGTAGGGTGTTTGGGGACGGTTAAGACCAGCAAGAGCTTTCAGGGCTGGCCCCTTCCTTGTGGGAGAAGGAGCCGGACGATTGCCTTTTCGGAAAGAGGCTCTGCCGAGAACGAGCGCCGTGAGATGCTGAGTCTCTGGGAAAGCACAGATGCCCAGTGCTGTTGTGCCTGTGGATAGGGTGCACGGGGCCAGTGAAGACCAGCAAGAGCTTTCAGGGCTGGCCCCTTCCTTGTGGGAGAAGGAGCCGGACGTTTGCCTTTTCGGAAAGTGGCTCTGCCGAGAACAAGCGCCGTGAGATATGCCGTCTGTGGTTAAGCATAGATGCCCAGTGCTGTTGTGCCTCTTGATAGGGTGTATGGGGACGGTTAAGACACCAAGAGCTTTCAGGGCTGGCCCCTTCCTTGTGGGAGAAGGAGCCGGACGTTTGCCTTTTCGGAAAGAGGTTCTGCCCAGAACGAGCGCCGTGAGATGCTGAGTCTCTGGGAAAGCACAGATGCCCAGTGCTGTTGTGCCTGTGGGTAGGGTGCACGGGGCCAGTGAAGACCAGCAAGAGCTTTCAGGGCTGGGCCCTTCCTTGCGGGAGAAGGAGCCGGACGATTGCCTTTTCGGAAAGAGGCTCTGCCGAGAACGAACGCCGTGAGATATGCCGTCTGTGGTTAAGCACAGATGCCCAGTGCTGTTGTGCCTGTGGATAGGGTGCACGGGGACAGTGAAGACCAGCAAGAGCTTTCAGGGCTGGCCCCTTCCTTGTGGGAGAAGGAGCCGGACGTTTGCCTTTTCGGAAAGCGGCTCTGCCGAGAACGAGCGCCGTGAGATGCTGAGTCTCTGGGAAAGCACAGATGCCCAGTGCTGTTGTGCCTGTGGGTAGGGTGCACGGGGACAGTGAAGACCAGCAAGAGCTTTCAGGGCTGGCCCCTTCCTTGTGGGAGAAGGAGCCGGACGTTTGCCTTTTCGGAAAGAGGCTCTGCCGAGAACGAACGCCGTGAGATATGCCGTCTGTGGTTAAGCACAGATGCCCAGTGCTGTTGTGCCTGTGGGTAGGGTGCACGGGGCCAGTGAAGACCAGCAAGAGCTTTCAGGGCTGGCCCCTTCCTTGTGGGAGAAGGAGCCGGACGTTTGCCTTTTCGGAAAGAGGCTCTGCCGAGAACGAGCACCGTGAGATATGCCGTCTGTGGTTAAGCACAGATGCCCAGTGCTGTTGTGCCTGTGGATACGGTGCACGGGGACAGTGAAGACCAGCAAGAGCTTTCAGGGCTGGCCCCTTCCTTGTGGGAGAAGGAGCCGGACGTTTGCCTTTTCGGAAAGAGGTTCTGCCGAGAACGAGCACCGTGAGATATGCCGTCTGTGGTTAAGCACAGATGCCCAGTGCTGTTGTGCCTGTGGATAGGGTGCACGGGGACAGTGAAGACCAGCAAGAGCTTTCAGGGCTGGCCCCTTCCTTGTGGGAGAAGGAGCCGGACGTTTGCCTTTTCGGAAAGAGGCTCTGCCGAGAACGAGCGCCGTGAGATATGCTGTCTGTGGTTAAGCACAGATGCCCAGTGCTGTTGTGCCTGTGGGTAGGGTGCACGGGGCCAGTGAAGACCAGCAAGAGCTTTCAGGGCTGGCCCCTTCCTTGTGGGAGAAGGAGCCGGACGTTTGCCTTTTCGGAAAGAGGCTCTGCCGATAGCGAACGCCGTGAGATATGCCGTCTGTGGTTAAGCACAGATGCCCAGTGCTGTTGTGCCTGTGGGTAGGGTGTTTGGGGACGGTTAAGACCAGCAAGAGCTTTCAGGGCTGGCCCCTTCCTTGTGGGAGAAGGAGCCGGACGTTTGCCTTTTCGGAAAGAGGCTCTGCCGAGAACGAGCGCCGTGAGATGCTGAGTCTCTGGGAAAGCACAGATGCCCAGTGCTGTTGTGCCTGTGGGTAGGGTGCACGGGGCCAGTGAAGACCAGCAAGAGCTTTCAGGGCTGGCCCCTTCCTTGTGGGAGAAGGAGCCGGACGTTTGCCTTTTCGGAAAGTGGCTCTGCCGATAGCGAACGCCGTGAGATATGCCGTCTGTGGTTAAGCATAGATGCCCAGTGCTGTTGTGCCTGTGGATAGGGTGTTTGGGGACGGTTAAGACAGCAAGATCTTTCAGGGCTGGCCCCTTCCTTGTGGGAGAAGGAGCCGGACGTTTGCCTTTTCGGAAAGAGGTTCTGCCGAGAACGAGCGCCGTGAGATGCTGAGTCTCTGGGAAAGCACAGATGCCCAGTGCTGTTGTGCCTGTGTGTAGGGCGCACGGGGACAGTGAAGACCAGCAAGAGCTTTC
This sequence comes from Haliaeetus albicilla, assembly GCF_947461875.1. Lineage (NCBI taxonomy): Eukaryota > Metazoa > Chordata > Aves > Accipitriformes > Accipitridae > Haliaeetus > Haliaeetus albicilla. The sequence goes on from NC_091498.1 coordinate 9,550,881, forward strand.
AGGGCTGGCCCCTTCCTTGTGGGAGAAGGAGCCGGACGTTTGCCTTTTCGGAAAGAGGCTCTGCCGAGAACGAACGCCGTGAGATATGCCGTCTGTGGTTAAGCACAGATGCCCAGTGCTGTTGTGCCTGTGGATAGGGTGCACGGGGACAGTGAAGAGCAGCAAGAGCTTTCAGGGCTGGCCCCTTCCTTGTGGGAGAAGGAGCCGGACGTTTGCCTTTTCGGAAAGAGGCTCTGCCGAGAACGAGCGCCGTGAGATATGCTGTCTGTGGTTAAGCACAGATGCCCAGTGCTGTTGTGCCTGTGGGTAGGGTGCACGGGGCCAGTGAAGACCAGCAAGAGCTTTCAGGGCTGGCCCCTTCCTTGTGGGAGAAGGAGCCGGACGTTTGCCTTTTAGGAAAGAGGCTCTGCCGATAGCGAACGCCGTGAGATATGCCGTCTGTGGTTAAGCACAGATGCCCAGTGCTGTTGTGCCTGTGGGTAGGGTGTTTGGGGACGGTTAAGACCAGCAAGAGCTTTCAGGGCTGGCCCCTTCCTTGTGGGAGAAGGAGCCGGACGATTGCCTTTTCGGAAAGAGGCTCTGCCGAGAACGAGCGCCGTGAGATGCTGAGTCTCTGGGAAAGCACAGATGCCCAGTGCTGTTGTGCCTGTGGATAGGGTGCACGGGGCCAGTGAAGACCAGCAAGAGCTTTCAGGGCTGGCCCCTTCCTTGTGGGAGAAGGAGCCGGACGTTTGCCTTTTCGGAAAGTGGCTCTGCCGATAGCGAACGCCGTGAGATATGCCGTCTGTGGTTAAGCATAGATGCCCAGTGCTGTTGTGCCTGTGGGTAGGGTGTTTGGGGACGGTTAAGACAGCAAGAGCTTTCAGGGCTGGCCCCTTCCTTGTGGGAGAAGGAGCCGGACGTTTGCCTTTTCGGAAAGAGGTTCTGCCAAGAACGAGCGCCGTGAGATGCTGAGTCTCTGGGAAAGCACAGATGCCCAGTGCTGTTGTGCCTGTGTGTAGGGCGCACGGGGACAGTGAAGACCAGCAAGAGCTTTCAGGGCTGGCCCCTTCCTTGTGGGAGAAGGAGCCGGACGTTTGCCTTTTCGGAAAGAGGCTCTGCCGAGAACGAACGCCGTGAGATATGCCGTCTGTGGTTAAGCACAGATGCCCAGTGCTGTTGTGCCTGTGGGTAGGGTGCACGGGGACAGTGAAGACCAGCAAGAGCTTTCAGGGCTGGCCCCTTCCTTGTGGGAGAAGGAGCCGGACGTTTGCCTTTTCGGAAAGAGGCTCTGCCGAGAACGAGCGCCGTGAGATGCTGAGTCTCTGGGAAAGCACAGATGCCCAGTGCTGTTGTGCCTGTGTGTAGGGCGCACGGGGACAGTGAAGACCAGCAAGAGCTTTCAGGGCTGGCCCCTTCCTTGTGGGAGAAGGAGCCGGACGTTTGCCTTTTCGGAAAGAGGCTCTGCCGAGAACGAGCGCCGTGAGATGTTTAGTCTCTGGGTAAGCACAGATGCCCAGTGCTGTTGTGCCTGTGGATAGGGTGTTTGGGGACGGTTAAGACTAGCAAGAGCTTTCAGGGCTGGCCCCTTCCTTGTGGGAGAAGGAGCCGGACGTTTGCCTTTTCGGAAAGAGGCTCTGCCGAGAACAAGCGCCGTGAGATATGCCGTCGGTGGTTACGCACAGATGCCCAGTGCTGTTGTGCCTGTGGATAGGGCGCACGGGGACAGTGAAGACCAGCAAGAGCTTTCAGGGCTGGCCCCTTCCTTGTGGGAGAAGGAGCCGGACGATTGCCTTTTCGGAAAGAGGCTCTGCCGAGAACGAGCGCCGTGAGATGCTGAGTCTCTGGGAAAGCACAGATGCCCAGTGCTGTTGTGCCTGTGGATAGGGTGCACGGGGCCAGTGAAGACCAGCAAGAGCTTTCAGGGCTGGCCCCTTCCTTGTGGGAGAAGGAGTCGGACGTTTGCCTTTTCGGAAAGAGGCTCTGCCAAGAACGAGCGCCGTGAGATGCTGAGTCTCTGGGAAAGCACAGATGCCCAGTGCTGTTGTGCCTGTGTGTAGGGCGCACGGGGCCAGTGAAGACCAGCAAGAGCTTTCAGGGCTGGCCCCTTCCTTGTGGGAGAAGGAGCCGGACGTTTGCCTTTTCGGAAAGAGGCTCTGCCGAGAACGAGCGCCGTGAGATGTTTAGTCTCTGGGTAAGCACAGATGCCCAGTGCTGTTGTGCCTGTGGATAGGGTGTTTGGGGACGGTTAAGACTAGCAAGAGCTTTCAGGGCTGGCCCCTTCCTTGTGGGAGAAGGAGCCGGACGATTGCCTTTTCGGAAAGAGGCTCTGCCGAGAACAAGCGCCGTGAGATATGCCGTCTGTGGTTAATCACAGATGCCCATTGCTGTTGTTCCTGTGGATAGGGTGCACGGGGACAGTGAAGACCAGCAAGAGCTTTCAGGGCTGGCCCCTTCCTTGTGGGAGAAGGAGCCGGACGTTTGCCTTTTCGGAAAGAGGCTCTGCCGAGAACGAGCGCCGTGAGATATGGCGTCTGTGGTTAAGCACAGATGCCCAGTGCTGTTGTGCCTGTGGATAGGGTGCACGGGGACAGTGAAGACCAGCAAGAGCTTTCAGGGCTGGCCCCTTCCTTGTGGGAGAAGGAGCCGGACGTTTGCCTTTTCGGAAAGAGGCTCTGCCGATAGCGAACGCCGTGAGATATGCCGTCTGTGGTTAAGCACAGATGCCCAGTGCTGTTGTGCCTGTGGGTAGGGTGTTTGGGGACGGTTAAGACCAGCAAGAGCTTTCAGGGCTGGCCCCTTCCTTGTGGGAGAAGGAGCCGGACGATTGCCTTTTCGGAAAGAGGCTCTGCCGAGAACGAGCGCCGTGAGATATTCCGTCGGTGGTTAAGCACAGATGCCCAGTGCTGTTGTGCCTGAGGATAGGGCGCACGGGGACAGTGAAGACCAGCAAGAGCTTTCAGGGCTGGCCCCTTCCTTGTGGGAGAAGGAGCCGGACGATTGCCTTTTCGGAAAGAGGCTCTGCCGAGAACGAGCGCCGTGAGATGCTGAGTCTCTGGGAAAGCACAGATGCCCAGTGCTGTTGTGCCTGTGTGTAGGGCGCACGGGGACAGTGAAGACCAGCAAGAGCTTTCAGGGCTGGCCCCTTCCTTGTGGGAGAAGGAGCCGGACGTTTGCCTTTTCGGAAAGAGGCTCTGCCGAGAACGAGCGCCGTGAGATGCTGAGTCTCTGGGAAAGCACAGATTCCCAGTGCTGTTGTGCCTGTGGGTAGGTTGCACGGGGACAGTGAAGACCAGCAAGAGCTTTCAGGGCTGGCCCCATCCTTGTGGGAGAAGGAGCCGGACGTTTGTCTTTTCGGAAAGAGGCTCTGCTGAGAACGAGCTCCGTGAGATGCTGAGTCTCTGGGAAAGCAGAGATGCCCATTGCTGTTGTGCCTGTGGGTAGGGTGCACGGGGCCAGTGAAGACCAGCAAGAGCTTTCAGGGCTGGCCCCTTCCTTGTGGGAGAAGGAGCCGGACGTTTGCCTTTTCGGAAAGAGGCTCTGCCGAGAACGAGCACCGTGAGATATGCCGTCTGTGGTTAAGCACAGATGCCCAGTGCTGTTGTGCCTGTGGGTAGGGTGCACGGGGCCAGTGAAGACCAGCAAGAGCTTTCAGGGCTGGCCCCTTCCTTGTGGGAGAAGGAGTCGGACGTTTGTCTTTTCGGAAAGAGGCTCTGCCGAGAACGAGCGCCGTGAGATATGCTGTCTGTGGTTAAGCACAGATGCCCAGTGCTGTTGTGCCTGTGGATAGGGTGCACGGGGCCAGTGAAGACCAGCAAGAGCTTTCAGGGCTGGCCCCTTCCTTGTGGGAGAAGGAGCCGGACGTTTGCCTTTTCGGAAAGAGGCTCTGCCGATAGCGAACACCGTGAGATATGCCGTCTGTGGTTAAGCAGAGATGCCCAGTGCTGTTGTGCCTGTGGGTAGGGTGTTTGGGGACGGTTAAGACCAGCAAGAGCTTTCAGAGCTGGCCCCTTCCTTGTGGGAGAAGGAGCCGGACGATTGCCTTTTCGGAAAGAGGCTCTGCCGAGAACAAGCGCCTTGAGATGTTTAGTCTGTGGTTAAGCACAGATGCCCAGTGCTGTTGTGCCTGTGGATAGGGCGCACGGGGACAGTGAAGACCAGCAAGAGCTTTCAGGGCTGGCCCCTTCCTTGTGGGAGAAGGAGCCGGACGTTGGCCTTTTCGGAAAGAGGCTCTGCCGAGAACGAGCGCCGTGAGATGCTGAGTCTGTGGTTAAGCACAGATGCCCAGTGCTGTTGTGCCTGTGGATAGGGTGCACGGGGCCAGTGAAGACCAGCAAGAGCTTTCAGGGCTGGCCCCTTCCTTGTGGGAGAAGGAGCCGGATGTTTGCCTTTTCGGAAAGAGGCTCTGCCGAGAACGAGCGCCGTGAGATGCTGAGTCTCTGGGAAAGCACAGATGCCCAGTGCTGTTGTGCCTGTGTGTAGGGCGCACGGGGACAGTGAAGACCAGCAAGAGCTTTCAGGGCTGGCCCCTTCCTTGTGGGAGAAGGAGCCGGACGTTTGCCTTTTCGGAAAGAGGCTCTGCCGAGAACGAGCGCCGTGAGATGTTTAGTCTCTGGGTAAGCACAGATGCCCAGTGCTGTTGTGCCTGTGGATAGGGTGTTTGGGGACGGTTAAGACTAGCAAGAGCTTTCAGGGCTGGCCCCTTCCTTGTGGGAGAAGGAGCCGGACGTTTGCCTTTTCGGAAAGAGGCTCTGCCGAGAACAAGCGCCGTGAGATATGCCGTCTGTGGTTAATCACAGATGCCCATTGCTGTTGTGCCTGTGGATAGGGTGCACGGGGACAGTGAAGACCAGCAAGAGCTTTCAGGGCTGGCCCCTTCCTTGTGGGAGAAGGAGCCGGACGTTTGCCTTTTCGGAAAGAGGCTCTGCCGAGAACGAGCACCGTGAGATATGCCGTCTGTGGTTAAGCACAGATGCCCAGTGCTGTTGTGCCTGTGGGTAGGGTGCACGGGGACAGTGAAGACCAGCAAGAGCTTTCAGGGCTGGCCCCTTCCTTGTGGGAGAAGGAGCCGGACGTTTGTCTTTTCGGAAAGAGGCTCTGCCGAGAACGAGCGCCGTGAGATATGCTGTCTGTGGTTAAGCACAGATGCCCAGTGCTGTTGTGCCTGTGTGTAAGGCGCACGGGGACAGTGAAGACCAGCAAGAGCTTTCAGGGCTGGCCCCTTCCTTGTGGGAGAAGGAGCCGGACGTTTGCCTTTTCGGAAAGAGGCTCTGCCGATAGCGAACGCCGTGAGATATGCCGTCTGTGGTTAAGCACAGATGCCCAGTGCTGTTGTGCCTGTGGGTAGGGTGTTTGGGGATGGTTAAGACCAGCAAGAGCTTTCAGAGCTGGCCCCTTCCTTGTGGGAGAAGGAGCCGGACGATTGCCTTTTCGGAAAGAGGCTCTGCCGAGAACAAGCGCCGTGAGATATGCCGTCGGTGGTTAAGCACAGATGCCCAGTGCTGTTGTGCCTGTGGATAGGGCGCACGGGGACAGTGAAGACCAGCAAGAGCTTTCAGGGCTGGCCCCTTCCTTGTGGGAGAAGGAGCCGGACGATTGCCTTTTCGGAAAGAGGCTCTGCCGAGAACGAGCGCCGTGAGATGCTGAGTCTCTGGAAAAGCACAGATGCCCAGTGCTGTTGTGCCTGTGTGTAGGGTGCACGGGGCCAGTGAAGACCAGCAAGAGCTTTCAGGGCTGGCCCCTTCCTTGTGGGAGAAGGAGCCGGACGTTTGCCTTTTCGGAAAGAGGCTCTGCCGAGAACGAGCGCCGTGAGATGTTTAGTCTCTGGGTAAGCACAGATGCCCAGTGCTGTTGTGCCTGTGGATAGGGTGTTTGGGGACGGTTAAGACTAGCAAGAGCTTTCAGGGCTGGCCCCTTCCTTGTGGGAGAAGGAGCCGGACGTTTGCCTTTTCGGAAAGAGGCTCTGCCGAGAACAAGCGCCGTGAGATATGCCGTCTGTGGTTAATCACAGATGCCCATTGCTGTTGTTCCTGTGGATAGGGTGCACGGGGACAGTGAAGACCAGCAAGAGCTTTCAGGGCTGGCCCCTTCCTTGTGGGAGAAGGAGCCGGACGTTTGCCTTTTCGGAAAGAGGCTCTGCCGAGAACGAGCGCCGTGAGATGCTGAGTCTCTGGGAAAGCACAGATGCCCATTGCTGTTGTGCCTGTGCATAGGTTGCACGGGGACAGTGAAGACCAGCAAGAGCTTTCAGGGCTGGCCCCTTCCTTGTGGGAGAAGGAGCCGGACGTTTGCCTTTTCGGAAAGAGGCTCTGCCGAGAACAAGCGCCGTGAGATATGCCGTCGGTGGTTAAGCACAGATGCCCAGTGCTGTTGTGCCTGTGGATAGGGCGCACGGGGACAGTGAAGACCAGCAAGAGCTTTCAGGGCTGGCCCCTTCCTTGTGGGAGAAGGAGCCGGACGATTGCCTTTTCGGAAAGAGGCTCTGCCGAGAACGAGCGCCGTGAGATATGCCGTCTGTGGTTAAGCACAGATGCCCAGTGCTGTTGTGCCTGTGGATAGGGTGCACCGGGACAGTGAAGACCAGCAAGAGCTTTCAGGGCTGGCCCCTTCCTTGTGGGAGAAGGAGCCGGACGTTTGCCTTTTCGGAAAGAGGCTCTGCCGAGAACGAGCTCCGTGAGATATGCCGTCTGTGGTTAAGCACAGATGCCCAGTGCTGTTGTGCCTGTGGATAGGGTGCACGGGGACAGTGAAGACCAGCAAGAGCTTTCAGGGCTGGCCCCTTCCTTGTGGGAGAAGGAGCCGGACGTTTGTCTTTTCGGAAAGAGGCTCTGCCGAGAACGAGCGCCGTGAGATATGCTGTCTGTGGTTAAGCACAGATGCCCAGTGCTGTTGTGCCTGTGGATAGGGTGTTTGGGGACGGTTAAGACCAGCAAGAGCTTTCAGGGCTGGCCCCTTCCTTGTGGGAGAAGGAGCCGGACGTTTGCCTTTTCGGAAAGAGGCTCTGCCGATAGCGAACGCCGTGAGATATGCCGTCTGTGGTTAAGCACAGATGCCCAGTGCTGTTGTGCCTGTGGGTAGGGTGTTTGGGGACGGTTAAGACCAGCAAGAGCTTTCAGGGCTGGCCCCTTCCTTGTGGGAGAAGGAGCCGGACGATTGCCTTTTCGGAAAGAGGCTCTGCCGAGAACGAGCGCCGTGAGATGCTGAGTCTCTGGGAAAGCACAGATGCCCAGTGCTGTTGTGCCTGTGGGTAGGGTGCACGGGGACAGTGAAGACCAGCAAGAGCTTTCAGGGCTGGCCCCTTCCTTGTGGGAGAAGGAGCCGGACGTTTGCCTTTTCGGAAAGTGGCTCTGCCGAGAACGAGCGCCGTGAGATGCTGAGTCTCTGGAAAAGCACAGATGCCCAGTGCTGTTGTGCCTGTGTGTAGGGTGCACGGGGCCAGTGAAGACCAGCAAGAGCTTTCAGGGCTGGCCCCTTCCTTGTGGGAGAAGGAGCCGGACGTTTGCCTTTTCGGAAAGAGGCTCTGCCGAGAACGAGCGCCGTGAGATGTTTAGTCTGTGGTTAAGCACAGATGCCCAGTGCTGTTGTGCCTGTGGATAGGGTGTTTGGGGACGGTTAAGACTAGCAAGAGCTTTCAGGGCTGGCCCCTTCCTTGTGGGAGAAGGAGCCGGACGTTTGCCTTTTCGGAAAGAGGCTCTGCCGAGAACAAGCGCCGTGAGATATGCCGTCTGTGGTTAATCACAGATGCCCATTGCTGTTGTTCCTGTGGATAGGGTGCACGGGGACAGTGAAGACCAGCAAGAGCTTTCAGGGCTGGCCCCTTCCTTGTGGGAGAAGGAGCCGGACGTTTGCCTTTTCGGAAAGAGGCTCTGCCGATAGCGAACGCCGTGAGATATGCCGTCTGTGGTTAAGCACAGATGCCCAGTGCTGTTGTGCCTGTGGGTAGGGTGTTTGGGGACGGTTAAGACCAGCAAGAGCTTTCAGGGCTGGCCCCTTCCTTGTGGGAGAAGGAGCCGGACGATTGCCTTTTCGGAAAGAGGCTCTGCTGAGAACGAGCGCCGTGAGATGCTGAGTCTCTGGGAAAGCACAGATGCCCAGTGCTGTTGTGCCTGTGGATAGGGTGCACGGGGCCAGTGAAGACCAGCAAGAGCTTTCAGGGCTGGCCCCTTCCTTGTGGGAGAAGGAGCCGGACGTTTGCCTTTTCGGAAATTGGCTCTGCCGATAGCGAACGCCGTGAGATATGCCGTCTGTGGTTAAGCATAGATGCCCAGTGCTGTTGTGCCTCTTGATAGGGTGTTTGGGGACGGTTAAGACAGCAAGAGCTTTCAGGGCTGGCCCCTTCCTTGTGGGAGAAGGAGCCGGACGTTTGCCTTTTCGGAAAGAGGTACTGCCGAGAACGAGCGCCGTGAGATGCTGAGTCTCTGGGAAAGCACAGATGCCCATTGCTGTTGTGCTTGTGTGTAGGGCGCACGGGGACAGTGAAGACCAGCAAGAGCTTTCAGGGCTGGCCCCTTCCTTGTGGGAGAAGGAGCCGGACGTTTGCCTTTTCGGAAAGAGGCTCTGCCGAGAACGAACGCCGTGAGATATGCCGTCTGTGGTTAAGCACAGATGCCCAGTGCTGTTGTGCCTGTGGGTAGGGTGCACGGGGACAGTGAAGACCAGCAAGAGCTTTCAGGGCTGGCCCCTTCCTTGTGGGAGAAGGAGCCGGACGTTTGCCTTTTCGGAAAGAGGCTCTGCCGAGAACAAGCGCCGTGAGATATGCCGTCTCTGGTCAAGCACAGATGCCCAGTGCTGTTGTGCCTGTGTGTAGGGTGCACAGGGCCAGTGAAGACCAGCAAGAGCTTTCAGGGCTGGCCCCTTCCTTGTGGGAGAAGGAGCCGGACGTTTGCCTTTTCGGAAAGTGGCTCTGCCGATAGCGAACGCCATGAGATATGCCGTCTGTGGTTAAGCATAGATGCCCAGTGCTGTTGTGCCTGTTGATAGGGTGTTTGCGGACGGTTAAGACAGCAAGAGCTTTCAGGGCTGGCCCCTTCCTTGTGGGAGAAGGAGCCGGACGTTTGCCTTTTCGGAAAGAGGTTCTGCCGAGAACGAGCGCCGTGAGATGCTGAGTCTCTGGGAAAGCACAGATGCCCAGTGCTGTTGTGCCTGTGGATAGGGTGCACGGGGACAGTGAAGACCAGCAAGAGCTTTCAGGGCTGGCCCCTTCCTTGTGGGAGAAGGAGCCGGACGTTTGCCTTTTCGGAAAGAGGCTCTGCCGAGAACGAACGCCGTGAGATATGCCGTCTGTGGTTAAGCACAGATGCCCAGTGCTGTTGTGCCTGTGGATAGGGCGCACGGGGACAGTGAAGACCAGCAAGAGCTTTCAGGGCTGGCCCCTTCCTTGTGGGAGAAGGAGCCGGACGTTTGCCTTTTCGGAAAGAGGCTCTGCCGAGAACGAGCGCCGTGAGATGCTGAGTCTCTGGGAAAGCACAGATGCCCAGTGCTGTTGTGCCTGTGGATAGGGTGCACGGGGCCAGTGAAGACCAGCAAGAGCTTTCAGGGCTGGCCCCGTCCTTGTGGGAGAAGGAGTCGGACGTTTGCCTTTTCGGAAAGAGGCTCTGCCGAGAACGAGCGCCGTGAGATGCTGAGTCTCTGGGAAAGCACAGATGCCCAGTGCTGTTGTGCCTGTGTGTAGGGCGCACGGGGCCAGTGAAGACCAGCAAGAGCTTTCAGGGCTGGCCCCTTCCTTGTGGGAGAAGGAGCCGGACGTTTGCCTTTTCGGAAAGAGGCTCTGCCGAGAACGAGCGCCGTGAGATGTTTAGTCTCTGGGTAAGCACAGATGCCCAGTGCTGTTGTGCCTGTGGATAGGGTGTTTGGGGACGGTTAAGACTAGCAAGAGCTTTCAGGGCTGGCCCCTTCCTTGTGGGAGAAGGAGCCGGACGTTTGCCTTTTCGGAAAGAGGCTCTGCCGAGAACAAGCGCCGTGAGATATGCCGTCTGTGGTTAATCACAGATGCCCATTGCTGTTGTGCCTGTGGATAGGGTGCACGGGGACAGTGAAGACCAGCAAGAGCTTTCAGGGCTGGCCCCTTCCTTGTGGGAGAAGGAGCCGGACGTTTGCCTTTTCGGAAAGAGGCTCTGCCGAGAACGAGCACCGTGAGATATGCCGTCTGTGGTTAAGCACAGATGCCCAGTGCTGTTGTGCCTGTGGGTAGGGTGCACGGGGACAGTGAAGACCAGCAAGAGCTTTCAGGGCTGGCCCCTTCCTTGTGGGAGAAGGAGCCGGACGTTTGTCTTTTCGGAAAGAGGCTCTGCCGAGAACGAGCGCCGTGAGATATGCTGTCTGTGGTTAAGCACAGATGCCCAGTGCTGTTGTGCCTGTGGATAGGGTGCACGGGGACAGTGAAGACCAGCAAGAGCTTTCAGGGCTGGCCCCTTCCTTGTGGGAGAAGGAGCCGGACGTTTGCCTTTTCGGAAAGAGGCTCTGCCGATAGCGAACGCCGTGAGATATGCCGTCTGTGGTTAAGCACAGATGCCCAGTGCTGTTGTGCCTGTGGGTAGGGTGTTTGGGGACGGTTAAGACCAGCAAGAGCTTTCAGAGCTGGCCCCTTCCTTGTGGGAGAAGGAGCCGGACGATTGCCTTTTCGGAAAGAGGCTCTGCCGAGAACAAGCGCCGTGAGATATGCCGTCGGTGGTTAAGCACAGATGCCCAGTGCTGTTGTGCCTGTGGATAGGGCGCACGGGGACAGTGAAGACCAGCAAGAGCTTTCAGGGCTGGCCCCTTCCTTGTGGGAGAAGGAGCCGGACGATTGCCTTTTCGGAAAGAGGCTCTGCCGAGAACGAGCGCCGTGAGATGCTGAGTCTCTGGAAAAGCACAGATGCCCAGTGCTGTTGTGCCTGTGTGTAGGGTGCACGGGGCCAGTGAAGACCAGCAAGAGCTTTCAGGGCTGGCCCCTTCCTTGTGGGAGAAGGAGCCGGACGTTTGCCTTTTCGGAAAGAGGCTCTGCCGAGAACGAGCGCCGTGAGATGTTTAGTCTGTGGTTAAGCACAGATGCCCAGTGCTGTTGTGCCTGTGGATAGGGTGTTTGGGGACGGTTAAGACTAGCAAGAGCTTTCAGGGCTGGCCCCTTCCTTGTGGGAGAAGGAGCCGGACGTTTGCCTTTTCGGAAAGAGGCTCTGCCGAGAACAAGCGCCGTGAGATATGCCGTCTGTGGTTAATCACAGATGCCCATTGCTGTTGTTCCTGTGGATAGGGTGCACGGGGACAGTGAAGACCAGCAAGAGCTTTCAGGGCTGGCCCCTTCCTTGTGGGAGAAGGAGCCGGACGTTTGCCTTTTCGGAAAGAGGCTCTGCCGATAGCGAACGCCGTGAGATATGCCGTCTGTGGTTAAGCACAGATGCCCAGTGCTGTTGTGCCTGTGGGTAGGGTGTTTGGGGACGGTTAAGACCAGCAAGAGCTTTCAGGGCTGGCCCCTTCCTTGTGGGAGAAGGAGCCGGACGATTGCCTTTTCGGAAAGAGGCTCTGCTGAGAACGAGCGCCGTGAGATGCTGAGTCTCTGGGAAAGCACAGATGCCCAGTGCTGTTGTGCCTGTGGATAGGGTGCACGGGGCCAGTGAAGACCAGCAAGAGCTTTCAGGGCTGGCCCCTTCCTTGTGGGAGAAGGAGCCGGACGTTTGCCTTTTCGGAAAGTGGCTCTGCCGATAGCGAACGCCGTGAGATATGCCGTCTGTGGTTAAGCATAGATGCCCAGTGCTGTTGTGCCTCTTGATAGGGTGTTTGGGGACGGTTAAGACAGCAAGAGCTTTCAGGGCTGGCCCCTTCCTTGTGGGAGAAGGAGCCGGACGTTTGCCTTTTCGGAAAGAGGTACTGCCGAGAACGAGCGCCGTGAGATGCTGAGTCTCTGGGAAAGCACAGATGCCCAGTGCTGTTGTGCTTGTGTGTAGGGCGCACGGGGACAGTGAAGACCAGCAAGAGCTTTCAGGGCTGGCCCCTTCCTTGTGGGAGAAGGAGCCGGACGTTTGCCTTTTCGGAAAGAGGCTCTGCCGAGAACGAACGCCGTGAGATATGCCGTCTGTGGTTAAGCACAGATGCCCAGTGCTGTTGTGCCTGTGGGTAGGGTGCACGGGGACAGTGAAGACCAGCAAGAGCTTTCAGGGCTGGCCCCTTCCTTGTGGGAGAAGGAGCCGGACGTTTGCCTTTTCGGAAAGAGGCTCTGCCGAGAACGAGCGCCGTGAGATATGCCGTCTCTGGTCAAGCACAGATGCCCAGTGCTGTTGTGCCTGTGTGTAGGGTGCACAGGGCCAGTGAAGACCAGCAAGAGCTTTCAGGGCTGGCCCCTTCCTTGTGGGAGAAGGAGCCGGACGTTTGCCTTTTCGGAAAGTGGCTCTGCCGATAGCGAACGCCATGAGATATGCCGTCTGTGGTTAAGCATAGATGCCCAGTGCTGTTGTGCCTGTTGATAGGGTGTTTGCGGACGGTTAAGACAGCAAGAGCTTTCAGGGCTGGCCCCTTCCTTGTGGGAGAAGGAGCCGGACGTTTGCCTTTTCGGAAAGAGGTTCTGCCGAGAACGAGCGCCGTGAGATGCTGAGTCTCTGGGAAAGCACAGATGCCCAGTGCTGTTGTGCCTGTGGATAGGGTGCACGGGGCCAGTGAAGACCAGCAAGAGCTTTCAGGGCTGGCCCCTTCCTTGTGGGAGAAGGAGCCGGACGTTTGCCTTTTCGGAAAGAGGCTCTGCCGAGAACGAACGCCGTGAGATATGCCGTCTGTGGTTAAGCACAGATGCCCAGTGCTGTTGTGCCTGTGGATAGGGCGCACGGGGACAGTGAAGACCAGCAAGAGCTTTCAGGGCTGGCCCCTTCCTTGTGGGAGAAGGAGCCGGACGTTTGCCTTTTCGGAAAGAGGCTCTGCCGAGAACGAGCGCCGTGAGATGCTGAGTCTCTGGGAAAGCACAGATGCCCAGTGCTGTTGTGCCTGTGGATAGGGTGCACGGGGCCAGTGAAGACCAGCAAGAGCTTTCAGGGCTGGCCCCGTCCTTGTGGGAGAAGGAGTCGGACGTTTGCCTTTTCGGAAAGAGGCTCTGCCGAGAACGAGCGCCGTGAGATGCTGAGTCTCTGGGAAAGCACAGATGCCCAGTGCTGTTGTGCCTGTGTGTAGGGCGCACGGGGCCAGTGAAGACCAGCAAGAGCTTTCAGGGCTGGCCCCTTCCTTGTGGGAGAAGGAGCCGGACGTTTGCCTTTTCGGAAAGAGGCTCTGCCGAGAACGAGCGCCGTGAGATGTTTAGTCTCTGGGTAAGCACAGATGCCCAGTGCTGTTGTGCCTGTGGATAGGGTGTTTGGGGACGGTTAAGACTAGCAAGAGCTTTCAGGGCTGGCCCCTTCCTTGTGGGAGAAGGAGCCGGACGTTTGCCTTTTCGGAAAGAGGCTCTGCCGAGAACAAGCGCCGTGAGATATGCCGTCTGTGGTTAAGCACAGATGCCCAGTGCTGTTGTGCCTGTGGGTAGGGTGCACGGGGACAGTGAAGACCAGCAAGAGCTTTCAGGGCTGGCCCCTTCCTTGTGGGAGAAGGAGCCGGACGTTTGCCTTTTCGGAAAGAGGCTCTGCCGAGAACAAGCGCCGTGAGATATGCCGTCGGTGGTTAAGCACAGATGCCCAGTGCTGTTGTGCCTGTGGATAGGGCGCACGGGGACAGTGAAGACCAGCAAGAGCTTTCAGGGCTGGCCCCTTCCTTGTGGGAGAAGGAGCCGGACGATTGCCTTTTCGGAAAGAGGCTCTGCCGAGAACGAGCGCCGTGAGATATGCCGTCTGTGGTTAAGCACAGATGCCCAGTGCTGTTGTGCCTGTGGATAGGGTGCACGGGGACAGTGAAGACCAGCAAGAGCTTTCAGGGCTGGCCCCTTCCTTGTGGGAGAAGGAGCCGGACGTTTGCCTTTTCGGAAAGAGGCTCTGCCGAGAACAAGCGCCGTGAGATATGCCGTCTGTGGTTAAGCACAGATGCCCAGTGCTGTTGTGCCTGTGGGTAGGGTGCACGGGGCCAGTGAAGACCAGCAAGAGCTTTCAGGGCTGGCCCCTTCCTTGTGGGAGAAGGAGCCGGACGTTTGCCTTTTTGGAAAGAGGCTCTGCCGAGAACGAGCGCCGTGAGATGCTGAGTCTCTGGGAAAGCACAGATGCCCAGTGCTGTTGTGCCTGTGGGTAGGGTGTTTGGGGACGGTTAAGACCAGCAAGAGCTTTCAGGGCTGGCCCCTTCCTTGTGGGAGAAGGAGCCGGACGATTGCCTTTTCGGAAAGAGGCTCTGCCGAGAACGAGCGCCGTGAGATGCTGAGTCTCTGGGAAAGCACAGATGCCCAGTGCTGTTGTGCCTGTGGGTAGGGTGCACGGGGACAGTGAAGACCAGCAAGAGCTTTCAGGGCTGGCCCCTTCCTTGTGGGAGAAGGAGCCGGACGTTTGCCTTTTCGGAAAGTGGCTCTGCCGAGAACAAGCGCCGTGAGATATGCCGTCTGTGGTTAAGCATAGATGCCCAGTGCTGTTGTGCCTCTTGATAGGGTGTTTGGGGACGGTTAAGACACCAAGAGCTTTCAGGGCTGGCCCCTTCCTTGTGGGAGAAGGAGCCGGACGTTTGCCTTTTCGGAAAGAGGTTCTGCCCAGAACGAGCGCCGTGAGATGCTGAGTCTCTGGGAAAGCACAGATGCCCAGTGCTGTTGTGCCTGTGGGTAGGGTGCACGGGGACAGTGAAGACCAGCAAGAGCTTTCAGGGCTGGGCCCTTCCTTGCGGGAGAAGGAGCCGGACGCTTGCCTTTTCGGAAAGAGGCTCTGCCGAGAACGAACGCAGTGAGATATGCCGTCTGTGGTTAAGCACAGATGCCCAGTGCTGTTGTGCCTGTGGATAGGGTGCACGGGGACAGTGAAGACCAGCAAGAGCTTTCAGGGCTGGCCCCTTCCTTGTGGGAGAAGGAGCCGGACGTTTGCCTTTTCGGAAAGAGGCTCTGCCGAGAACGAGCGCCGTGAGATGCTGAGTCTCTGGGAAAGCACAGATGCCCAGTGCTGTTGTGCCTGTGGGTAGGGTGCACGGGGACAGTGAAGACCAGCAAGAGCTTTCAGGGCTGGCCCCTTCCTTGTGGGAGAAGGAGCCGGACGTTTGCCTTTTCGGAAAGAGGCTCTGCCGAGAACGAACGCCGTGAGATATGCCGTCTGTGGTTAAGCACAGATGCCCAGTGCTGTTGTGCCTGTGGGTAGGGTGCACGGGGACAGTGAAGACCAGCAAGAGCTTTCAGGGCTGGCCCCTTCCTTGTGGGAGAAGGAGCCGGACGTTTGAATTTTCGGAAAGAGGCTCTGCCGAGAACGAGCGCCGTGAGATATGCCGTCTGTGGTTAAGCACAGATGCCCAGTGCTGTTGTGCCTGTGGATAGGGTGCACGGGGACAGTGAAGACCAGCAAGAGCTTTCAGGGCTGGCCCCTTCCTTGTGGGAGAAGGAGCCGGACGTTTGCCTTTTCGGAAAGAGGTTCTGCCGAGAACGAGCACCGTGAGATATGCCGTCTGTGGTTAAGCACAGATGCCCAGTGCTGTTGTGCCTGTGGATAGGGTGCACGGGGCCAGTGAAGACCAGCAAGAGCTTTCAGGGCTGGCCCCTTCCTTGTGGGAGAAGGAGCCGGACGTTTGCCTTTTCGGAAAGAGGCTCTGCCGAGAACGAGCGCCGTGAGATATGCTGTCTGTGGTTAAGCACAGATGCCCAGTGCTGTTGTGCCTGTGGGTAGGGTGCACGGGGCCAGTGAAGACCAGCAAGAGCTTTCAGGGCTGGCCCCTTCCTTGTGGGAGAAGGAGCCGGACGTTTGCCTTTTCGGAAAGAGGCTCTGCCGATAGCGAACACCGTGAGATATGCCGTCTGTGGTTAAGCACAGATGCCCAGTGCTGTTGTGCCTGTGGGTAGGGTGTTTGGGGACGGTTAAGACCAGCAAGAGCTTTCAGGGCTGGCCCCTTCCTTGTGGGAGAAGGAGCCGGACGTTTGCCTTTTCGGAAAGAGGCTCTGCCGAGAACGAGCGCCGTGAGATGCTGAGTCTCTGGGAAAGCACAGATGCCCAGTGCTGTTCTGCCTGTGGGTAGGGTGCACGGGGCCAGTGAAGACCAGCAAGAGCTTTCAGGGCTGGCCCCTTCCTTGTGGGAGAAGGAGCCGGACGTTTGCCTTTTCGGAAAGTGGCTCTGCCGATAGCGAACGCCGTGAGATATGCCGTCTGTGGTTAAGCATAGATGCCCAGTGCTGTTGTGCCTGTTGATAGGGTGTTTGGGGACGGTTAAGACAGCAAGATCTTTCAGGGCTGGCCCCTTCCTTGTGGGAGAAGGAGCCGGACGTTTGCCTTTTCGGAAAGAGGTTCTGCCGAGAACGAGCGCCGTGAGATGCTGAGTCTCTGGGAAAGCACAGATGCCCAGTGCTGTTGTGCCTGTGTGTAGGGCGCACGGGGACAGTGAAGACCAGCAAGAGCTTTCAGGGCTGGCCCCTTCCTTGTGGGAGAAGGAGCCGGACGTTTGCCTTTTCGGAAAGAGGCTCTGCCGAGAACGAACGCCGTGAGATATGCCGTCTGTGGTTAAGCACAGATGCCCAGTGCTGTTGTGCCTGTGGATAGGGTGCACGGGGACAGTGAAGAGCAGCAAGAGCTTTCAGGGCTGGCCCCTTCCTTGTGGGAGAAGGAGCCGGACGTTTGCCTTTTCGGAAAGAGGCTCTGCCGAGAACGAGCGCCGTGAGATATGCTGTCTGTGGTTAAGCACAGATGCCCAGTGCTGTTGTGCCTGTGGGTAGGGTGCACGGGGCCAGTGAAGACCAGCAACAGCTTTCAGGGCTGGCCCCTTCCTTGTGGGAGAAGGAGCCGGACGTTTGCCTTTTCGGAAAGAGGCTCTGCCGATAGCGAACGCCGTGAGATATGCCGTCTGTGGTTAAGCACAGATGCCCAGTGCTGTTGTGCCTGTGGGTAGGGTGTTTGGGGACGGTTAAGACCAGCAAGAGCTTTCAGGGCTGGCCCCTTCCTTGTGGGAGAAGGAGCCGGACGATTGCCTTTTCGGAAAGAGGCTCTGCCGAGAACGAGCGCCGTGAGATGCTGAGTCTCTGGGAAAGCACAGATGCCCAGTGCTGTTGTGCCTGTGGATAGGGTGCACGGGGCCAGTGAAGACCAGCAAGAGCTTTCAGGGCTGGCCCCTTCCTTGTGGGAGAAGGAGCCGGACGTTTGCCTTTTCGGAAAGTGGCTCTGCCGATAGCGAACGCCGTGAGATATGCCGTCTGTGGTTAAGCATAGATGCCCAGTGCTGTTGTGCCTGTTGATAGGGTGTTTGGGGACGGTTAAGACAGCAAGAGCTTTCAGGGCTGGCCCCTTCCTTGTGGGAGAAGGAGCCGGACGTTTGCCTTTTCGGAAAGAGGTTCTGCCGAGAACGAGCGCCGTGAGATGCTGAGTCTCTGGGAAACCACAGATGCCCAGTGCTGTTGTGCCTGTGTGTAGTGCGCACGGGGACAGTGAAGACCAGCAAGAGCTTTCAGGGCTGGCCCCTTCCTTGTGGGAGAAGGAGCCGGACGTTTGCCTTTTCGGAAAGAGGCTCTGCCGAGAACGAACGCCGTGAGATATGCCGTCTGTGGTTAAGCACAGATGCCCAGTGCTGTTGTGCCTGTGGGTAGGTTGCACGGGGACAGTGAAGACCAGCAAGAGCTTTCAGGGCTGGCCCCTTCCTTGTGGGAGAAGGAGCCGGACGTTTGCCTTTTCGGAAAGAGGCTCTGCCGAGAACAAGCGCCGTGAGATATGCCGTCTCTGGTCAAGCACAGATGCCCAGTGCTGTTTTGCCTGTGGGTAGGGTGCACAGGGCCAGTGAAGACCAGCAAGAGCTTTCAGGGCTGGCCCCTTCCTTGTGGGAGAAGGAGCCGGACGTTTGCCTTTTCGGAAAGTGGCTCTGCCGATAGCGAACGCCATGAGATATGCCGTCTGTGGTTAAGCATAGATGCCCAGTGCTGTTGTGCCTGTTGATAGGGTGTTTGCGGACGGTTAAGACAGCAAGAGCTTTCAGGGCTGGCCCCTTCCTTGTGGGAGAAGGAGCCGGACGTTTGCCTTTTCGGAAAGAGGTTCTGCCGAGAACGAGCGCCGTGAGATGCTGAGTCTCTGGGAAAGCACAGATGCCCAGTGCTGTTGTGCCTGTGGGTAGGGTGCACGGGGCCAGTGAAGACCAGCAAGAGCTTTCAGGGCTGGCCCCTTCCTTGTGGGAGAAGGAGCCGGACGTTTGCCTTTTCGGAAAGAGGCTCTGCCGAGAACGAACGCAGTGAGATATGCCGTCTGTGGTTAAGCACAGATGCCCAGTGCTGTTGTGCCTGTGGATAGGGCGCACGGGGACAGTGAAGACCAGCAAGAGCTTTCAGGGCTGGCCCCTTCCTTGTGGGAGAAGGAGCCGGACGTTTGCCTTTTCGGAAAGAGGCTCTGCCGAGAACGAGCGCCGTGAGATGCTGAGTCTCTGGGAAAGCACAGATGCCCAGTGCTGTTGTGCCTGTGGATAGGGTGCACGGGGCCAGTGAAGACCAGCAAGAGCTTTCAGGGCTGGCCCCGTCCTTGTGGGAGAAGGAGTCGGACGTTTGCCTTTTCGGAAAGAGGCTCTGCCGAGAACGAGCGCCCTGAGATGCTGAGTCTCTGGGAAAGCACAGATGCCCAGTGCTGTTGTGCCTGTGTGTAGGGCGCACGGGGCCAGTGAAGACCAGCAAGAGCTTTCAGGGCTGGCCCCTTCCTTGTGGGAGAAGGAGCCGGACGTTTGCCTTTTCGGAAAGAGGCTCTGCCGAGAACGAGCGCCGTGAGATGTTTAGACTCTGGGTAAGCACAGATGCCCAGTGCTGTTGTGCCTGTGGATAGGGTGTTTGGGGACGGTTAAGACTAGCAAGAGCTTTCAGGGCTGGCCCCTTCCTTGTGGGAGAAGGAGCCGGACGTTTGCCTTTTCGGAAAGAGGCTCTGCCGAGAACAAGCGCCTTGAGATGTTTAGTCTGTGGTTAAGCACAGATGCCCAGTGCTGTTGTGCCTGTGGATAGGGCGCACGGGGACAGTGAAGACCAGCAAGAGCTTTCAGGGCTGGCCCCTTCCTTGTGGGAGAAGGAGCCGGACGTTTGCCTTTTCGGAAAGAGGCTCTGCCGAGAACGAGCGCCGTGAGATGCTGAGTCTCTGGGAAAGCACAGATGCCCAGTGCTGTTGTGCCTGTGGATAGGGTGCACGGGGACAGTGAAGACCAGCAAGAGCTTTCAGGGCTGGCCCCTTCCTTGTGGGAGAAGGAGCCGGACGTTTGCCTTTTCGGAAAGAGGCTCTGCCGATAGCGAACGCCGTGAGATATGCCGTCTGTGGTTAAGCACAGATGCCCAGTGCTGTTGTGCCTGTGGGTAGGGTGTTTGGGGACGGTTAAGACCAGCAAGAGCTTTCAGGGCTGGCCCCTTCCTTGTGGGAGAAGGAGCCGGACGATTGCCTTTTCGGAAAGAGGCTCTGCCGAGAACAAGCGCCGTGAGATATGCCGTCGGTGGTTAAGCACAGATGCCCAGTGCTGTTGTGCCTGTGGATAGGGTGCACGGGGACAGTGAAGACCAGCAAGAGCTTTCAGGGCTGGCCCCTTCCTTGTGGGAGAAGGAGCCGGACGTTTGCCTTTTCGGAAAGAGGTTCTGCCGAGAACGAGCGCCGTGAGATGCTGAGTCTCTGGGAAAGCAGAGATGCCCAGTGCTGTTGTGCCTGTGTGTAGGGCGCACGGGGACAGTGAAGACCAGCAAGAGCTTTCAGGGCTGGCCCCTTCCTTGTGGGAGAAGGAGCCGGACGTTTGCCTTTTCGGAAAGAGGCTCTTCCGAGAACGAACGCCGTGAGATATGCCGTCTGTGGTTAAGCACAGATGCCCAGTGCTGTTGTGCCTGTGGGTAGGGTGCACGGGGACAGTGAAGACCAGCAAGAGCTTTCAGGGCTGGCCCCTTCCTTGTGGGAGAAGGAGCCGGACGTTTGCCTTTTCGGAAAGAGGCTCTGCCGAGAACAAGCGCCGTGAGATATGCCGTCTCTGGTCAAGCACAGATGCCCAGTGCTGTTTTGCCTGTGGGTAGGGTGCACAGGGCCAGTGAAGACCAGCAAGAGCTTTCAGGGCTGGCCCCTTCCTTGTGGGAGAAGGAGCCGGACGTTTGCCTTTTCGGAAAGTGGCTCTGCCGATAGCGAACGCCATGAGATATGCCGTCTGTGGTTAAGCATAGATGCCCAGTGCTGTTGTGCCTGTTGATAGGGTGTTTGCGGACGGTTAAGACAGCAAGAGCTTTCAGGGCTGGCCCCTTCCTTGTGGGAGAAGGAGCCGGACGTTTGCCTTTTCGGAAAGAGGTTCTGCCGAGAACGAGCGCCGTGAGATGCTGAGTCTCTGGGAAAGCACAGATGCCCAGTGCTGTTGTGCCTGTGGGTAGGGTGCACGGGGACAGTGAAGACCAGCAAGAGCTTTCAGGGCTGGCCCCTTCCTTGTGGGAGAAGGAGCCGGACGTTTGCCTTTTCGGAAAGAGGCTCTGCCGAGAACGAACGCCGTGAGATATGCCGTCTGTGGTTAAGCACAGATGCCCAGTGCTGTTGTGCCTGTGGATAGGGCGCACGGGGACAGTGAAGACCAGCAAGAGCTTTCAGGGCTGGCCCCTTCCTTGTGGGAGAAGGAGCCGGACGTTTGCCTTTTCGGAAAGAGGCTCTGCCGAGAACGAGCGCCGTGAGATGCTGAGTCTCAGGGAAAGCACAGATGCCCAGTGCTGTTGTGCCTGTGGATAGGGTGCACGGGGCCAGTGAAGACCAGCAAGAGCTTTCAGGGCTGGCCCCTTCCTTGTGGGAGAAGGAGTCGGACGTTTGCCTTTTCGGAAAGAGGCTCTGCCGAGAACGAACGCAGTGAGATATGCCGTCTGTGGTTAAGCACAGATGCCCAGTGCTGTTGTGCCTGTGGATAGGGCGCACGGGGACAGTGAAGACCAGCAAGAGCTTTCAGGGCTGGCCCCTTCCTTGTGGGAGAAGGAGCCGGACGTTTGCCTTTTCGGAAAGAGGCTCTGCCGAGAACGAGCGCCGTGAGATGTTTAGTCTCTGGGTAAGCACAGATGCCCAGTGCTGTTGTGCCTGTGGATAGGGTGTTTGGGGACGGTTAAGACTAGCAAGAGCTTTCAGGGCTGGCCCCTTCCTTGTGGGAGAAGGAGCCGGACGTTTGCCTTTTCGGAAAGAGGCTCTGCCGAGAACAAGCGCCGTGAGATATGCCGTCTGTGGTTAAGCACAGATGCCCAGTGCTGTTGTGCCTGTGGATAGGGTGCACGGGGACAGTGAAGACCAGCAAGAGCTTTCAGGGCTGGCCCCTTCCTTGTGGGAGAAGGAGCCGGACGTTTGCCTTTTCGGAAAGAGGCTCTGCCGATAGCGAACGCCGTGAGATATGCCGTCTGTGGTTAAGCACAGATGCCCAGTGCTGTTGTGCCTGTGGGTAGGGTGTTTGGGGACGGTTAAGACCAGCAAGAGCCTTCAGGGCTGGCCCCTTCCTTGTGGGAGAAGGAGCCGGACGATTGCCTTTTCGGAAAGAGGCTCTGCCGAGAACAAGCGCCGTGAGATATGCCGTCGGTGGTTAAGCACAGATGCCCAGTGCTGTTGTGCCTGTGGGTAGGGTGCACGGGGCCAGTGAAGACCAGCAAGAGCTTTCAGGGCTGGCCCCTTCCTTGTGGGAGAAGGAGCCGGACGTTTGCCTTTTCGGAAAGAGGCTCTGCCGATAGCGAACGCCGTGAGATATGCCGTCTGTGGTTAAGCACAGATGCCCAGTGCTTTTGTGCCTGTGGGTAGGGTGTTTGGGGACGGTTAAGACCAGCAAGAGCTTTCAGGGCTGGCCCCTTCCTTGTGGGAGAAGGAGCCGGACGATTGCCTTTTCGGAAAGAGGCTCTGCCGAGAACAAGCGCCGTGAGATATGCCGTCGGTGGTTAAGCACAGATGCCCAGTGCTGTTGTGCCTGTGGATAGGGCGCACGGGGACAGTGAAGACCAGCAAGAGCCTTCAGGGCTGGCCCCTTCCTTGTGGGAGAAGGAGCCGGACGATTGCCTTTTCGGAAAGAGGCTCTGCCGAGAACGAGCGCAGAGAGATGCTGAGTCTCTGGTTAAGCACAGATGCCCAGTGCTGTTGTGCCTGTGGATAGGGTGCACGGGGACAGTGAAGACCAGCAAGAGCTTTCAGGGCTGGCCCCTTCCTTGTGGGAGAAGGAGCCGGACGTTTGCCTTTTCGGAAAGAGGCTCTGCCGAGAACGAGCGCCGTGAGATGCTGAGTCTCTGGGAAAGCACAGATGCCCAGTGCTGTTGTGCCTGTGGATAGGGTGCACGGGGCCAGTGAAGACCAGCAAGAGCTTTCAGGGCTGGCCCCGTCCTTGTGGGAGAAGGAGTCGGACGTTTGCCTTTTCGGAAAGAGGCTCTGCCGAGAACGAGCGCCGTGAGATGCTGAGTCTCTGGGAAAGCACAGATGCCCAGTGCTGTTGTGCCTGTGTGTAGGGCGCACGGGGCCAGTGAAGACCAGCAAGAGCTTTCAGGGCTGGCCCCTTCCTTGTGGGAGAAGGAGCCGGACGTTTGCCTTTTCGGAAAGAGGCTCTGCCGAGAACGAGCGCCGTGAGATGTTTAGTCTCTGGGTAAGCACAGATGCCCAGTGCTGTTGTGCCTGTGGATAGGGTGTTTGGGGACGGTTAAGACTAGCAAGAGCTTTCAGGGCTGGCCCCTTCCTTGTGGGAGAAGGAGCCGGACGTTTGCCTTTTCGGAAAGAGGCTCTGCCGAGAACAAGCGCCGTGAGATATGCCGTCGGTGGTTAAGCACAGATGCCCAGTGCTGTTGTGCCTGTGGATAGGGTGCACGGGGACAGTGAAGACCAGCAAGAGCTTTCAGGGCTGGCCCCTTCCTTGTGGGAGAAGGAGCCGGACGTTTGCCTTTTCGGAAAGAGGCTCTGCCGAGAACAAGCGCCGTGAGATATGCCGTCGGTGGTTAAGCACAGATGCCCAGTGCTGTTGTGCCTGTGTGTAGGGCGCACGGGGACAGTGAAGACCAGCAAGAGCTTTCAGGGCTGGCCCCTTCCTTGTGGGAGAAGGAGCCGGACGTTTGCCTTTTCGGAAAGAGGCTCTGCCGAGAACGAGCGCCGTGAGATATGCCGTCTGTGGTTAAGCACAGATGCCCAGTGCTGTTTTGCCTGTGGGTAGGGTGCACAGGGCCAGTGAAGACCAGCAAGAGCTTTCAGGGCTGGCCCCTTCCTTGTGGGAGAAGGAGCCGGACGTTTGCCTTTTCGGAAAGTGGCTCTGCCGATAGCGAACGCCATGAGATATGCCGTCTGTGGTTAAGCATAGATGCCCAGTGCTGTTGTGCCTGTTGATAGGGTGTTTGCGGACGGTTAAGACAGCAAGAGCTTTCAGGGCTGGCCCCTTCCTTGTGGGAGAAGGAGCCGGACGTTTGCCTTTTCGGAAAGAGGTTCTGCCGAGAACGAGCGCCGTGAGATGCTGAGTCTCTGGGAAAGCACAGATGCCCAGTGCTGTTGTGCCTGTGGGTAGGGTGCACGGGGACAGTGAAGACCAGCAAGAGCTTTCAGGGCTGGCCCCTTCCTTGTGGGAGAAGGAGCCGGACGTTTGCCTTTTCGGAAAGAGGCTCTGCCGAGAACGAACGCCGTGAGATATGCCGTCTGTGGTTAAGCACAGATGCCCAGTGCTGTTGTGCCTGTGGATAGGGTGCACGGGGCCAGTGAAGACCAGCAAGAGCTTTCAGGGCTGGCCCCTTCCTTGTGGGAGAAGGAGCCGGACGTTGGCCTTTTCGGAAAGAGGCTCTGCCGAGAACGAGCGCCGTGAGATGCTGAGTCTCAGGGAAAGCACAGATGCCCAGTGCTGTTGTGCCTGTGGATAGGGTGCACGGGGCCAGTGAAGACCAGCAAGAGCTTTCAGGGCTGGCCCCTTCCTTGTGGGAGAAGGAGTCGGACGTTTGCCTTTTCGGAAAGAGGCTCTGCCGAGAACGAGCGCCGTGAGATGCTGAGTCTCTGGGAAAGCACAGATGCCCAGTGCTGTTGTGCCTGTGTGTAGGGCGCACGGGGCCAGTGAAGACCAGCAAGAGCTTTCAGGGCTGGCCCCTTCCTTGTGGGAGAAGGAGCCGGACGTTTGCCTTTTCGGAAAGAGGCTCTGCCGAGAACGAGCGCCGTGAGATGTTTAGTCTCTGGGTAAGCACAGATGCCCAGTGCTGTTGTGCCTGTGGATAGGGTGTTTGGGGACGGTTAAGACTAGCAAGAGCTTTCAGGGCTGGCCCCTTCCTTGTGGGAGAAGGAGCCGGACGTTTGCCTTTTCGGAAAGAGGCTCTGCCGAGAACAAGCGCCGTGAGATATGCCGTCTGTGGTTAAGCACAGATGCCCAGTGCTGTTGTGCCTGTGGATAGGGTGCACGGGGACAGTGAAGACCAGCAAGAGCTTTCAGGGCTGGCCCCTTCCTTGTGGGAGAAGGAGCCGGACGTTTGCCTTTTCGGAAAGAGGCTCTGCCGAGAACGAGCGCCGTGAGATATGGCGTCTGTGGTTAAGCACAGATGCCCATTGCTGTTGTGCCTGTGGATAGGGTGCACGGGGACAGTGAAGACCAGCAAGAGCTTTCAGGGCTGGCCCCTTCCTTGTGGGAGAAGGAGCCGGACGTTTGCCTTTTCGGAAAGAGGCTCTGCCGATAGCGAACGCCGTGAGATATGCCGTCTGTGGTTAAGCACAGATGCCCAGTGCTGTTGTGCCTGTGGGTAGGGTGTTTGGGGACGGTTAAGACCAGCAAGAGCCTTCAGGGCTGGCCCCTTCCTTGTGGGAGAAGGAGCCGGACGATTGCCTTTTCGGAAAGAGGCTCTGCCGAGAACAAGCGCCGTGAGATATGCCGTCGGTGGTTAAGCACAGATGCCCAGTGCTGTTGTGCCTGTGGGTAGGGCGCACGGGGACAGTGAAGACCAGCAAGAGCCTTCAGGGCTGGCCCCTTCCTTGTGGGAGAAGGAGCCGGACGATTGCCTTTTCGGAAAGAGGCTCTGCCGAGAACGAGCGCAGAGAGATGCTGAGTCTCTGGTTAAGCACAGATGCCCAGTGCTGTTGTGCCTGTGGATAGGGTGCACGGGGACAGTGAAGACCAGCAAGAGCTTTCAGGGCTGGCCCCTTCCTTGTGGGAGAAGGAGCCGGACGTTTGCCTTTTCGGAAAGAGGCTCTGCCGAGAACGAGCGCCGTGAGATGCTGAGTCTCTGGGAAAGCACAGATGCCCAGTGCTGTTGTGCCTGTGGATAGGGTGCACGGGGCCAGTGAAGACCAGCAAGAGCTTTCAGGGCTGGCCCCGTCCTTGTGGGAGAAGGAGTCGGACGTTTGCCTTTTCGGAAAGAGGCTCTGCCGAGAACGAGCGCCGTGAGATGCTGAGTCTCTGGGAAAGCACAGATGCCCAGTGCTGTTGTGCCTGTGTGTAGGGCGCACGGGGCCAGTGAAGACCAGCAAGAGCTTTCAGGGCTGGCCCCTTCCTTGTGGGAGAAGGAGCCGGACGTTTGCCTTTTCGGAAAGAGGCTCTGCCGAGAACGAGCGCCGTGAGATGTTTAGTCTCTGGGTAAGCACAGATGCCCAGTGCTGTTGTGCCTGTGGATAGGGTGTTTGGGGACGGTTAAGACTAGCAAGAGCTTTCAGGGCTGGCCCCTTCCTTGTGGGAGAAGGAGCCGGACGTTTGCCTTTTCGGAAAGAGGCTCTGCCGAGAACAAGCGCCGTGAGATATGCCGTCGGTGGTTAAGCACAGATGCCCAGTGCTGTTGTGCCTGTGGATAGGGTGCACGGGGACAGTGAAGACCAGCAAGAGCTTTCAGGGCTGGCCCCTTCCTTGTGGGAGAAGGAGCCGGACGTTTGCCTTTTCGGAAAGAGGCTCTGCCGAGAACAAGCGCCGTGAGATATGCCGTCGGTGGTTAAGCACAGATGCCCAGTGCTGTTGTGCCTGTGTGTAGGGCGCACGGGGACAGTGAAGACCAGCAAGAGCTTTCAGGGCTGGCCCCTTCCTTGTGGGAGAAGGAGCCGGACGTTTGCCTTTTCGGAAAGAGGCTCTGCCGAGAACGAGCGCCGTGAGATATGCCGTCTGTGGTTAAGCACAGATGCCCAGTGCTGTTTTGCCTGTGGGTAGGGTGCACAGGGCCAGTGAAGACCAGCAAGAGCTTTCAGGGCTGGCCCCTTCCTTGTGGGAGAAGGAGCCGGACGTTTGCCTTTTCGGAAAGTGGCTCTGCCGATAGCGAACGCCATGAGATATGCCGTCTGTGGTTAAGCATAGATGCCCAGTGCTGTTGTGCCTGTTGATAGGGTGTTTGCGGACGGTTAAGACAGCAAGAGCTTTCAGGGCTGGCCCCTTCCTTGTGGGAGAAGGAGCCGGACGTTTGCCTTTTCGGAAAGAGGTTCTGCCGAGAACGAGCGCCGTGAGATGCTGAGTCTCTGGGAAAGCACAGATGCCCAGTGCTGTTGTGCCTGTGGGTAGGGTGCACGGGGACAGTGAAGACCAGCAAGAGCTTTCAGGGCTGGCCCCTTCCTTGTGGGAGAAGGAGCCGGACGTTTGCCTTTTCGGAAAGAGGCTCTGCCGAGAACGAACGCCGTGAGATATGCCGTCTGTGGTTAAGCACAGATGCCCAGTGCTGTTGTGCCTGTGGATAGGGTGCACGGGGCCAGTGAAGACCAGCAAGAGCTTTCAGGGCTGGCCCCTTCCTTGTGGGAGAAGGAGCCGGACGTTTGCCTTTTCGGAAAGAGGCTCTGCCGAGAACGAGCGCCGTGAGATGCTGAGTCTCAGGGAAAGCACAGATGCCCAGTGCTGTTGTGCCTGTGGATAGGGTGCACGGGGCCAGTGAAGACCAGCAAGAGCTTTCAGGGCTGGCCCCTTCCTTGTGGGAGAAGGAGTCGGACGTTTGCCTTTTCGGAAAGAGGCTCTGCCGAGAACGAGCGCCGTGAGATGCTGAGTCTCTGGGAAAGCACAGATGCCCAGTGCTGTTGTGCCTGTGTGTAGGGCGCACGGGGCCAGTGAAGACCAGCAAGAGCTTTCAGGGCTGGCCCCTTCCTTGTGGGAGAAGGAGCCGGACGTTTGCCTTTTCGGAAAGAGGCTCTGCCGAGAACGAGCGCCGTGAGATGTTTAGTCTCTGGGTAAGCACAGATGCCCAGTGCTGTTGTGCCTGTGGATAGGGTGTTTGGGGACGGTTAAGACTAGCAAGAGCTTTCAGGGCTGGCCCCTTCCTTGTGGGAGAAGGAGCCGGACGTTTGCCTTTTCGGAAAGAGGCTCTGCCGAGAACAAGCGCCGTGAGATATGCCGTCTGTGGTTAAGCACAGATGCCCAGTGCTGTTGTGCCTGTGGATAGGGTGCACGGGGACAGTGAAGACCAGCAAGAGCTTTCAGGGCTGGCCCCTTCCTTGTGGGAGAAGGAGCCGGACGTTTGCCTTTTCGGAAAGAGGCTCTGCCGAGAACGAGCGCCGTGAGATATGGCGTCTGTGGTTAAGCACAGATGCCCATTGCTGTTGTGCCTGTGGATAGGGTGCACGGGGACAGTGAAGACCAGCAAGAGCTTTCAGGGCTGGCCCCTTCCTTGTGGGAGAAGGAGCCGGACGTTTGCCTTTTCGGAAAGAGGCTCTGCCGATAACGAACGCCGTGAGATATGCCGTCTGTGGTTAAGCACAGATGCCCAGTGCTGTTGTGCCTGTGGGTAGGGTGTTTGGGGACGGTTAAGACCAGCAAGAGCCTTCAGGGCTGGCCCCTTCCTTGTGGGAGAAGGAGCCGGACGATTGCCTTTTCGGAAAGAGGCTCTGCCGAGAACAAGCGCCGTGAGATATGCCGTCGGTGGTTAAGCACAGATGCCCAGTGCTGTTGTGCCTGTGGGTAGGGTGCACGGGGCCAGTGAAGACCAGCAAGAGCTTTCAGGGCTGGCCCCTTCCTTGTGGGAGAAGGAGCCGGACGTTTGCCTTTTCGGAAAGAGGCTCTGCCGATAGCGAACGCCGTGAGATATGCCGTCTGTGGTTAAGCACAGATGCCCAGTGCTTTTGTGCCTGTGGGTAGGGTGTTTGGGGACGGTTAAGACCAGCAAGAGCTTTCAGGGCTGGCCCCTTCCTTGTGGGAGAAGGAGCCGGACGATTGCCTTTTCGGAAAGAGGCTCTGCCGAGAACAAGCGCCGTGAGATATGCCGTCGGTGGTTAAGCACAGATGCCCAGTGCTGTTGTGCCTGTGGATAGGGCGCACGGGGACAGTGAAGACCAGCAAGAGCCTTCAGGGCTGGCCCCTTCCTTGTGGGAGAAGGAGCCGGACGATTGCCTTTTCGGAAAGAGGCTCTGCCGAGAACGAGCGCAGAGAGATGCTGAGTCTCTGGTTAAGCACAGATGCCCAGTGCTGTTGTGCCTGTGGATAGGGTGCACGGGGCCAGTGAAGACCAGCAAGAGCTTTCAGGGCTGGCCCCTTCCTTGTGGGAGAAGGAGCCGGACGTTTGCCTTTTCGGAAAGAGGCTCTGCCGAGAACGAGCGCCGTGAGATGCTGAGTCTCTGGGAAAGCACAGATGCCCAGTGCTGTTGTGCCTGTGGATAGGGTGCACGGGGCCAGTGAAGACCAGCAAGAGCTTTCAGGGCTGGCCCCGTCCTTGTGGGAGAAGGAGTCGGACGTTTGCCTTTTCGGAAAGAGGCTCTGCCGAGAACGAGCGCCGTGAGATGCTGAGTCTCTGGGAAAGCACAGATGCCCAGTGCTGTTGTGCCTGTGTGTAGGGCGCACGGGGCCAGTGAAGACCAGCAAGAGCTTTCAGGGCTGGCCCCTTCCTTGTGGGAGAAGGAGCCGGACGTTTGCCTTTTCGGAAAGAGGCTCTGCCGAGAACGAGCGCCGTGAGATGTTTAGTCTCTGGGTAAGCACAGATGCCCAGTGCTGTTGTGCCTGTGGATAGGGTGTTTGGGGACGGTTAAGACTAGCAAGAGCTTTCAGGGCTGGCCCCTTCCTTGTGGGAGAAGGAGCCGGACGTTTGCCTTTTCGGAAAGAGGCTCTGCCGAGAACAAGCGCCGTGAGATATGCCGTCGGTGGTTAAGCACAGATGCCCAGTGCTGTTGTGCCTGTGGATAGGGTGCACGGGGACAGTGAAGACCAGCAAGAGCTTTCAGGGCTGGCCCCTTCCTTGTGGGAGAAGGAGCCGGACGTTTGCCTTTTCGGAAAGAGGCTCTGCCGAGAACGAGCGCCGTGAGATATGCCGTCTGTGGTTAAGCACAGATGCCCAGTGCTGTTGTGCCTGTGGGTAGGGTGTTTGGGGACGGTTAAGACCAGCAAGAGCCTTCAGGGCTGGCCCCTTCCTTGTGGGAGAAGGAGCCGGACGATTGCCTTTTCGGAAAGAGGCTCTGCCGAGAACAAGCGCCGTGAGATATGCCGTCGGTGGTTAAGCACAGATGCCCAGTGCTGTTGTGCCTGTGGATAGGGTGCACGGGGCCAGTGAAGACCAGCAAGAGCTTTCAGGGCTGGCCCCTTCCTTGTGGGAGAAGGAGCCGGACGTTTGCCTTTTCGGAAAGAGGCTCTGCCGAGAACGAGCGCCGTGAGATATGCTGTCTGTGGTTAAGCACAGATGCCCAGTGCTGTTGTGCCTGTGGGTAGGGTGCACAGGGCCAGTGAAGACCAGCAAGAGCTTTCAGGGCTGGCCCCTTCCTTGTGGGAGAAGGAGCCGGACGTTTGCCTTTTCGGAAAGAGGCTCTGCCGATAGCGAACGCCGTGAGATATGCCGTCTGTGGTTAAGCACAGATGCCCAGTGCTTTTGTGCCTGTGGGTAGGGTGCACGGGGACAGTGAAGACCAGCAAGAGCTTTCAGGGCTGGCCCCTTCCTTGTGGGAGAAGGAGCCGGACGATTGCCTTTTCGGAAAGAGGCTCTGCCGAGAACAAGCGCCGTGAGATATGCCGTCGGTGGTTAAGCACAGATGCCCAGTGCTGTTGTGCCTGTGGATAGGGCGCACGGGGACAGTGAAGACCAGCAAGAGCCTTCAGGGCTGGCCCCTTCCTTGTGGGAGAAGGAGCCGGACGATTGCCTTTTCGGAAAGAGGCTCTGCCGAGAACGAGCGCAGAGAGATGCTGAGTCTCTGGTTAAGCACAGATGCCCAGTGCTGTTGTGCCTGTGCATACGTTGCACGGGGCCAGTGAAGACCAGCAAGAGCTTTCAGGGCTGGCCCCTTCCTTGTGGGAGAAGGAGCCGGACGTTTGCCTTTTCGGAAAGAGGCTCTGCCGAGAACGAGCGCCGTGAGATGCTGAGTCTCTGGGAAAGCACAGATGCCCAGTGCTGTTGTGCCTGTGGATAGGGTGCACGGGGCCAGTGAAGACCAGCAAGAGCTTTCAGGGCTGGCCCCGTCCTTGTGGGAGAAGGAGTCGGACGTTTGCCTTTTCGGAAAGAGGCTCTGCCGAGAACGAGCGCCGTGAGATGCTGAGTCTCTGGGAAAGCACAGATGCCCAGTGCTGTTGTGCCTGTGTGTAGGGCGCACGGGGCCAGTGAAGACCAGCAAGAGCTTTCAGGGCTGGCCCCTTCCTTGTGGGAGAAGGAGCCGGACGTTTGCCTTTTCGGAAAGAGGCTCTGCCGAGAACGAGCGCCGTGAGATGTTTAGTCTCTGGGTAAGCACAGATGCCCAGTGCTGTTGTGCCTGTGGATAGGGTGTTTGGGGACGGTTAAGACTAGCAAGAGCTTTCAGGGCTGGCCCCTTCCTTGTGGGAGAAGGAGCCGGACGTTTGCCTTTTCGGAAAGAGGCTCTGCCGAGAACAAGCGCCGTGAGATATGCCGTCTGTGGTTAAGCACAGATGCCCAGTGCTGTTGTGCCTGTGGATAGGGTGCACGGGGACAGTGAAGACCAGCAAGAGCTTTCAGGGCTGGCCCCTTCCTTGTGGGAGAAGGAGCCGGACGTTTGCCTTTTCGGAAAGAGGCTCTGCCGAGAACAAGCGCCGTGAGATATGCCGTCGGTGGTTAAGCACAGATGCCCAGTGCTGTTGTGCCTGTGGATAGGGCGCACGGGGACAGTGAAGACCAGCAAGAGCTTTCAGGGCTGGCCCCTTCCTTGTGGGAGAAGGAGCCGGACGTTTGCCTTTTCGGAAAGAGGCTCTGCCGAGAACGAGCGCCGTGAGATATGCCGTCTGTGGTTAAGCACAGATGCCCAGTGCTGTTGTGCCTGTGGATAGGGTGCACGGGGACAGTGAAGACCAGCAAGAGCTTTCAGGGCTGGCCCCTTCCTTGTGGGAGAAGGAGCCGGACGTTTGCCTTTTCGGAAAGAGGCTCTGCCGAGAACGAGCGCCGTGAGATATGCCGTCTGTGGTTAAGCACAGATGCCCAGTGCTGTTGATCCTGTGGATAGGGTGCACGGGGACAGTGAAGACCAGCAAGAGCTTTCAGGGCTGGCCCCTTCCTTGTGGGAGAAGGAGCCGGACGTTTGCCTTTTCGGAAAGAGGCTCTGCCGATAGCGAACGCCGTGAGATATGCCGTCTGTGGTTAAGCACAGATGCCCAGTGCTGTTGTGCCTGTGGGTAGGGTGTTTGGGGACGGTTAAGACCAGCAAGAGCTTTCAGGGCTGGCCCCTTCCTTGTGGGAGAAGGAGCCGGACGATTGCCTTTTCGGAAAGAGGCTCTGCCGAGAACAAGCGCCGTGAGATATGCCGTCGGTGGTTAAGCACAGATGCCCAGTGCTGTTGTGCCTGTGGATAGGGTGCACGGGGACAGTGAAGACCAGCAAGAGCTTTCAGGGCTGGCCCCTTCCTTGTGGGAGAAGGAGCCGGACGTTTGCCTTTTCGGAAAGAGGCTCTGCCGAGAACGAGCGCCGTGAGATATGCTGTCTGTGGTTAAGCACAGATGCCCAGTGCTGTTGTGCCTGTGGGTAGGGTGCACGGGGCCAGTGAAGACCAGCAAGAGCTTTCAGGGCTGGCCCCTTCCTTGTGGGAGAAGGAGTCGGACGTTTGCCTTTTCGGAAAGAGGCTCTGCCGAGAACGAGCGCCGTGAGATGCTGAGTCTCTGGGAAAGCACAGATGCCCAGTGCTGTTGTGCCTGTGTGTAGGGCGCACGGGGACAGTGAAGACCAGCAAGAGCTTTCAGGGCTGGCCCCTTCCTTGTGGGAGAAGGAGCCGGACGTTTGCCTTTTCGGAAAGAGGCTCTGCTGAGAACGAGCGCCGTGAGATGTTTAGTCTCTGGGTAAGCACAGATGCCCAGTGCTGTTGTGCCTGTGGATAGGGTGTTTGGGGACGGTTAAGACTAGCAAGAGCTTTCAGGGCTGGCCCCTTCCTTGTGGGAGAAGGAGCCGGACGTTTGCCTTTTCGGAAAGAGGCTCTGCCGAGAACAAGCGCCGTGAGATATGCCGTCTGTGGTTAAGCACAGATGCCCAGTGCTGTTGTGCCTGTGGATAGGGTGCACGGGGACAGTGAAGACCAGCAAGAGCTTTCAGGGCTGGCCCCTTCCTTGTTGCAGAAGTAGCCGGACGCTTGCCTTTTCGGAAAGAGGCTCTGCCGAGAACGAGCACCGTGAGATATGCCGTCTGTGGTTAAGCACAGATGCCCAGTGCTGTTGTGCCTGTTGATAGGGTGTTTGGGGACGGTTAAGACAGCAAGAGCTTTCAGGGCTGGCCCCTTCCTTGTGGGAGAAGGAGCCGGACGTTTGCCTTTTCGGAAAGAGGCTCTGCCGAGAACGAGCGCCGTGAGATGCTGAGTCTCTGGGAAAGCACAGATGCCCAGTGCTGTTGTGCCTGTGGGTAGGTTGCACGGGGACAGTGAAGACCAGCAAGAGCTTTCAGGGCTGGCCCCTTCCTTGTGGGAGAAGGAGCCGGACGTTTGCCTTTTCGGAAAGAGGCTCTGCCGAGAACGAGCGCCGTGAGATGCTGAGTCTCTGGGAAAGCACAGATGCCCAGTGCTGTTGTGCCTGTGGATAGGGTGCACGGGGACAGTGAAGACCAGCAAGAGCTTTCAGGGCTGGCCCCTTCCTTGTGGGAGAAGGAGCCGGACATTTGCCTTTTCGGACAGAGGCTCTGCCGAGAACGAGCGCCGTGAGATATGCCGTCTGTGGTTAAGCACAGATGCCCAGTGCTGTTGTGCCTGTGGGTAGGTTGCACGGGGACAGTGAAGACCAGCAAGAGCTTTCAGGGCTGGCCCCTTCCTTGTGGGAGAAGGAGCCGGACGTTTGCCTTTTCGGAAAGAGGCTCTGCCGAGAACGAGCGCCGTGAGATGCTGAGTCTCTGGGAAAGCACAGATGCCCAGTGCTGTTGTGCCTGTGGATAGGGTGCACGGGGACAGTGAAGACCAGCAAGAGCTTTCAGGGCTGGCCCCTTCCTTGTGGGAGAAGGAGCCGGACGTTTGCCTTTTCGGAAAGAGGCTCTGCCGAGAACGAGTGCCGTGAGATGCTGAGTCTCTGGGAAAGCACAGATGCCCAGTGCTGTTGTGCCTGTGGGTAGGGTGCACGGGGACAGTGAAGACCAGCAAGAGCTTTCAGGGCTGGCCCCTTCCTTGTGGGAGAAGGAGCCGGACGTTTGCCTTTTCGGAAAGAGGCTCTGCCGAGAACGAGCGCCGTGAGATATGCCGTCTCTGGTCAAGCACAGATGCCCAGTGCTGTTTTGCCTGTGGGTAGGGTGCACAGGGCCAGTGAAGAC
The DNA here is from genome assembly GCF_947461875.1 of Haliaeetus albicilla. NCBI lineage: Eukaryota > Metazoa > Chordata > Aves > Accipitriformes > Accipitridae > Haliaeetus > Haliaeetus albicilla. The sequence continues at coordinate 9,584,416 of NC_091498.1, forward strand.
CAGCAAGAGCTTTCAGGGCTGGCCCCTTCCTTGTGGGAGAAGGAGCCGGACGTTTGCCTTTTCGGAAAGGGGCTCTGCCGAGAGCGAACGCAGTGAGATATGCCGTCTGTGGTTAAGCACAGATGCCCAGTGCTGTTGTGCCTGTGGATAGTGTGTTTGGGGACGGTTAAGACAGCAAGAGCTTTCAGGGCTGGCCCCTTCCTTGTGGGAGAAGGAGCCGGACGTTTGCCTTTTCGGAAAGAGGTTCTGCCGAGAACGAGCGCCGTGAGATGCTGAGTCTCTGGGAAAGCACAGATGCCCAGTGCTGTTGTGCCTGTGGATAGGGTGCACGGGGACAGTGAAGACCAGCAAGAGCTTTCAGGGCTGGCCCCTTCCTTGTGGGAGAAGGAGCCGGACATTTGCCTTTTCGGACAGAGGCTCTGCCGAGAACGAGCGCCGTGAGATATGCCGTCTGTGGTTAAGCACAGATGCCCAGTGCTGTTGTGCCTGTGGGTAGGTTGCACGGGGACAGTGAAGACCAGCAAGAGCTTTCAGGGCTGGCCCCTTCCTTGTGGGAGAAGGAGCCGGACGTTTGCCTTTTCGGAAAGAGGCTCTGCCGAGAACGAGCGCCGTGAGATGCTGAGTCTCTGGGAAAGCACAGATGCCCAGTGCTGTTGTGCCTGTGGATAGGGTGCACGGGGACAGTGAAGACCAGCAAGAGCTTTCAGGGCTGGCCCCTTCCTTGTGGGAGAAGGAGCCGGACGTTTGCCTTTTCGGAAAGAGGCTCTGCCGAGAACGAGTGCCGTGAGATGCTGAGTCTCTGGGAAAGCACAGATGCCCAGTGCTGTTGTGCCTGTGGGTAGGGTGCACGGGGACAGTGAAGACCAGCAAGAGCTTTCAGGGCTGGCCCCTTCCTTGTGGGAGAAGGAGCCGGACGTTTGCCTTTTCGGAAAGAGGCTCTGCCGAGAACGAGCGCCGTGAGATATGCCGTCTCTGGTCAAGCACAGATGCCCAGTGCTGTTTTGCCTGTGGGTAGGGTGCACAGGGCCAGTGAAGACCAGCAAGAGCTTTCAGGGCTGGCCCCTTCCTTGTGGGAGAAGGAGCCGGACGTTTGCCTTTTCGGAAAGGGGCTCTGCCGAGAGCGAACGCAGTGAGATATGCCGTCTGTGGTTAAGCACAGATGCCCAGTGCTGTTGTGCCTGTGGATAGTGTGTTTGGGGACGGTTAAGACAGCAAGAGCTTTCAGGGCTGGCCCCTTCCTTGTGGGAGAAGGAGCCGGACGTTTGCCTTTTCGGAAAGAGGTTCTGCCGAGAACGAGCGCCGTGAGATGCTGAGTCTCTGGGAAAGCACAGATGCCCAGTGCTGTTGTGCCTGTGGGTAGGGTGCACGGGGACAGTGAAGACCAGCAAGAGCTTTCAGGGCTGGCCCCTTCCTTGTGGGAGAAGGAGCCGGACGTTTGCCTTTTCGGAAAGAGGCTCTGCCGAGAACGAGCGCCGTGAGATATGCTGTCTGTGGTTAAGCACAGATGCCCAGTGCTGTTGTGCCTATGCATAGGGTGCACGGGGCCAGTGAAGACCAGCAAGAGCTTTCAGGGCTGGCCCCTTCTTTGTGGGAGAAGGAGCCGGACGTTTGCCTTTTCGGAAAGAGGCTCTGCCGATAGTGAACGCCGTGAGATATGCCGTCTGTGGTTAAGCACAGATGCCCAGTGCTGTTGTGCCTGTGGGTAGGGTGTTTGGGGACGGTTAAGACCAGCAAGAGCTTTCAGGGCTGGCCCCTTCCTTGTGGGAGAAGGAGCCGGACGTTTGCCTTTTCGGAAAGAGGCTCTGCCGAGAGGGAGCGCCGTGAGATATGCCGTCGGTGGTTAAGCACAGATGCCCAGTGCTGTTGTGCCTGTGGATAGGGTGCACGGGGCCAGTGAAGACCAGCAAGAGCTTTCAGGGCTGGCCCCTTCCTTGTGGGAGAAGGAGCCGGACGTTTGCCTTTTCGGAAAGAGGCTCTGCCGAGAACAAGCGCCGTGAGATGCTGAGTCTCTGGGAAAGCACAGATGCCCAGTGCTGTTGTGCCTGTGTGTAGGGCGCACGGGGACAGTGAAGACCAGCAAGAGCTTTCAGGGCTGGCCCCTTCCTTGTGGGAGAAGGAGCCGGACGTTTGCCTTTTCGGAAAGAGGCTCTGCCGAGAACGAGCGCCGTGAGATGTTTAGTCTCTGGGTAAGCACAGATGCCCAGTGCTGTTGTGCCTGTGGATAGGGTGTTTGGGGACGGTTAAGACTAGCAAGAGCTTTCAGGGCTGGCCCCTTCCTTGTGGGAGAAGGAGCCGGACGTTTGCCTTTTCGGAAAGAGGCTCTGCCGAGAACAAGCGCCGTGAGATATGCCGTCTGTGGTTAATCACAGATGCCCATTGCTATTGTGCCTGTGGATAGGGTGCACGGGGACAGTGAAGACCAGCAAGAGCTTTCAGGGCTGGCCCCTTCCTTGTGGGAGAAGGAGCCGGACGTTTGCCTTTTCGGAAAGAGGCTCTGCCGAGAACGAGCGCCGTGAGATATGCCGTCTGTGGTTAAGCACAGATGCCCAGTGCTGTTGTGCCTATTCATAGGGTGCACGGGGACAGTGAAGACCAGCAAGAGCTTTCAGGGCTGGCCCCTTCCTTGTGGGAGAAGGAGCCGGACGTTTGCCTTTTCGGAAAGAGACTCTGCCAAGAACAAGCGCCGTGAGATGCTGAGTCTCTGGGAAAGCACAGATGCCCATTGCTATTGTGCCTTTGGTTAGGGTGCACGGGGACAGTGAAGACCAGCAAGAGCTTTCAGGACTGGCCCCTTCCTTGTGGGAGAAGGAGCTGGACGTTTGCCTTTTCGGAAAGAGGCTCTGCCGAGAACGGACGCCGTGAGATGCTGAGTCTCTGGGAAAGCACAGATGCCCAGTGCTGTTGTGCCTGTGGGTAGGGTGCACGGGGACAGTGAAGACCAGCAAGAACTTTCAGGGCTGGCCCCTTCCTTGTGGGAGAAGGAGCCGGACGTTTGCCTTTTCGGAAAGAGGCTCTGCCGAGAACGAGCGCCGTGAGATATGCCGTCTGTGGTTAAGCACAGATGCCCAGTGCTGTTGTGCCTGTGGATAGGGTGCACGGGGCCAGTGAAGACCAGCAAGAGCTTTCAGGGCTGGCCCCTTCCTTGTGGGAGAAGGAGCCGGACGTTTGCCTTTTCGGAAAGAGGCTCTGCCGAGAACGAGCGCCGTGAGATGCTGAGTCTCTGGGAAAGCACAGATGCCCAGTGCTGTTGTGCCTGTGGGTAGGGTGCACGGGGACAGTGAAGACCAGCAAGAGCTTTCAGGGCTGGCCCCTTCCTTGTGGGAGAAGGAGCCGGACGTTTGCCTTTTCGGAAAGAGGCTCTGCCGAGAACGAGCGCCGTGAGATGCTGAGTCTCTGGGAAAGCACAGATGCCCAGTGCTGTTGTGCCTGTGGGTAGGGTGCACGGGGACAGTGAAGACCAGCAAGAGCTTTCAGGGCTGGCCCCTTCCTTGTGGGAGAAGGAGCCAGACGTTTCCCTTTTTGGAAGTGGCTCTGCCGAGAACGAGCGCCGTGAGATATACCGTCTGTGGTTAAGCACAGATGCCCAGTGCTGTTGTGCCTGTGGGTAGGGTGCACGGGGCCAGTGAAGACCAGCAACAGCTTTCAGGGCTGGCCCCTTCCTTGTGGGAGAAGGAGCCGGACGTTTGCCTTTTCGGAAAGAGGCTCTGACGATAGCGAACGCCGTGAGATATGCCGTCTGTGGTTAAACACAGATGCCCAGTGCTGTTGTGCCTGTGGAAAGGGTGTTTGGGGACGGTTAAGACCAGCAAGAGCTTTCAGGGCTGGCCCCTTCCTTGTGGGAGAAGGAGCCGGACGTTTGCCTTTTCGGAAAGAGGCTCTGCCGAGAACGAGCGCCGTGAGATGCTGAGTCTCTGAGTAAGCACAGATGCCCAGTGCTGTTGTGCCTGTGGATAGGGTGCACGGGGACAGTGAAGACCAGCAAGAGCTTTCAGGGCTGGCCCCTTCCTTGTGGGAGAAGGAGCCGGACGTTGGCCTTTTCGGAAAGAGGCTCTTGTGAGAACAAGTGCCGTGAGATATGCCGTCTGTGGTTAATCACAGATGCCCATTGCTGTTGTGCCTGTGGATAGGGTGCATGGGGACAGTGAAGACCAGCAAGAGCTTTCAGGGCTGGCCCCTTCCTTGTGGGAGAAGGAGCCAGACATTTGCCTTTTCGGAAAGAGGCTCTGCCGAGAACAAGCGCCGTGAGATATGCCGTCTGTGGTTAAGCACAGATGCCCAGTGCTGTTGTGCCTGTGGGTAGGGCGCACGGGGACAGTGAAGACCAGCAAGAGCTTTCAGGGCTGGCCCCTTCCTTGTGGGAGAAGGAGCCGGACGTTTGCCTTTTCGGAAAGAGGCTCTGCCGAGAACGAATGCCGTGAGATGTTGAGTGTCTGGGTAAGCACAGATGCCCAGTGCTGTTGTGCCTGTGGGTAGGTTGCACGGGGACAGTGAAGACCAGCAAGAGCTTTCAGGGCTGGCCCCTTCCTTGTGGGAGAAGGAGCCGGACGCTTGCCTTTTCGGAAAGAGGCTCTGCCGAGAACGAGCGCCGTGAGATATGCCGTCTGTGGTTAAGCACAGATGCCCAGTGCTGTTGTGCCTGTGGATAGGGTGTTTGGGGCCAGTGAAGACCAGCAAGAGCTTTCAGGGCTGGCCCCTTCCTTGTGGGAGAAGGAGCCGGACGTTTGCCTTTTCGGAAAGAGGCTCTGCCGAGAACGAGCGCCGTGAGATGCTGAGTCTCTGGGAAAGCACAGATGCCCAGTGCTGTTGTGCCTGTGGATAGGGTGCACGGGGACAGTGAAGACCAGCAAGAGCTTTCAGGGCTGGCCCCTTCCTTGTGGGAGAAGGAGCCGGACGTTTGCCTTTTCGGAAAGAGGCTCTGCCGAGAACGAGCGCCGTGAGATGCTGTGTCTCTGGGAAAGCACAGATGCCCAGTGCTGTTGTGCCTGTGGGTAGGGTGCACGGGGACAGTGAAGACCAGCAAGAGCTTTCAGGGCTGGCCCCTTCCTTGTGGGAGAAGGAGCCAGACGTTTCCCTTTTTGGAAGTGGCTCTGCCGAGAACGAGCGCCGTGAGATATACCGTCTGTGGTTAAGCACAGATGCCCAGTGCTGTTGTGCCTGTGGATAGGGTGCACGGGGCCAGTGAAGACCAGCAACAGCTTTCAGGGCTGGCCCCTTCCTTGTGGGAGAAGGAGCCGGACGTTTGCCTTTTCGGAAAGAGGCTCTGCCGATAGCGAACGCCGTGAGATATGCCGTCTGTGGTTAAACACAGATGCCCAGTGCTGTTGTGCCTGTGGATAGGGTGTTTGGGGACGGTTAAGACCAGCAAGAGCTTTCAGGGCTGGCCCCTTCCTTGTGGGAGAAGGAGCCGGACGTTTGCCTTTTCGGAAAGAGGCTCTGCCGAGAACGAGCGCCGTGAGATGCTGAGTCTCTGAGTAAGCACAGATGCCCAGTGCTGTTGTGCCTGTGGATAGGGTGCACGGGGACAGTGAAGACCAGCAAGAGCTTTCAGGGCTGGCCCCTTCCTTGTGGGAGAAGGAGCCGGACGTTGGCCTTTTCGGAAAGAGGCTCTTGTGAGAACAAGTGCCGTGAGATATGCCGTCTGTGGTTAATCACAGATGCCCATTGCTGTTGTGCCTGTGGATAGGGTGCACGGGGACAGTGAAGACCAGCAAGAGCTTTCAGGGCTGGCCCCTTCCTTGTGGGAGAAGGAGCCGGACATTTGCCTTTTCGGAAAGAGGCTCTGCCGAGAACAAGCGCCGTGAGATATGCCGTCTGTGGTTAAGCACAGATGCCCAGTGCTGTTGTGCCTGTGGGTAGGGCGCACGGGGACAGTGAAGACCAGCAAGAGCTTTCAGGGCTGGCCCCTTCCTTGTGGGAGAAGGAGCCGGACGTTTGTCTTTTCGGAAAGAGGCTCTGCCGAGAACGAGCGCCGTGAGATGCTGAGTCTCTGAGTAAGCACAGATGCCCAGTGCTGTTGTGCCTGTGGATAGGGTGCACGGGGACAGTGAAGACCAGCAAGAGCTTTCAGGGCTGGCCCCTTCCTTGTGGGAGAAGGAGCCGGACGTTTGCCTTTTCGGAAAGAGGCTCTGCCGAGAACGAGCGCCGTGATATATGCCGTCTGTGGTTAAGCACAGATGCCCAGTGCTGTTGTGCCTGTGGGTAGGTTGCACGGGGACAGTGAAGACCAGCAAGAGCTTTCAGGGCTGGCCCCTTCCTTGTGGGAGAAGGAGCCGGACGTTTGCCTTTTCGGAAAGAGGCTCTGCCGAGAACGAGCGCCGTGAGATGCTGAGTCTCTGGGAAAGCACAGATGCCCAGTGCTGTTGTGCCTGTGCGTAGGGTGCACGGGGACAGTGAAGACCAGCAAGAGCTTTCAGGACTGGCCCCATCCTTGTGGGAGAAGGATCTGGACGTTTGTCTTTTCGGAAAGAGGCTCTGCCGAGAACGAGCGCCGTGAGATGCTGAGTCTCTGGGAAAGCACAGATGCCCAGTGCTGTTGTGCCTGTGGGTAGGGTGCACGGGGCCAGTGAAGACCAGCAAGAGCTTTCAGGGCTGGCCCCTTCCTTGTGGGAGAAGGAGCCGGACGTTTGCCTTTTCGGAAAGAGGCTCTGCCGATAGCGAACGCCGTGAGATATGCCGTCTGTGGTTAAGCACAGATGCCCAGTGCTGTTGTGCCTGTGGATAGGGTGCACGGGGACAGTGAAGACCAGCAAGAGCTTTCAGGGCTGGCCCCTTCCTTGTGGGAGAAGGAGCCGGACGTTTGCCTTTTCGGAAAGAGGCTCTGCCGAGAACGAGCGCTGTGAGATATGCCGTCTGTGGTTAAGCACAGATGCCCAGTGCTGTTGTGCCTGTGGGTAGGGTGTTTGGGGACGGTTAAGACCAGCAAGAGCTTTCAGGGCTGGCCCCTTCCTTGTGGGAGAAGGAGCCGGACGTTTGCCTTTTCGGAAAGAGGCTCTGCCGAGAACAAGCGCCGTGAGATGCTGAGTCTCTGGGTAAGCAAAGATGCCCAGTGCTGTTGTGCCTGTGGATAGGGTGCACGGGGACAGTGAAGACCAGCAAGAGCTTTCAGGGCTGACCCCTTCCTTGTGGGAGAAGGAGCCGGACGTTTGCCTTTTCGGAAAGAGGCTCTGCCAAGAACAAGCGCCGTGAGATATGCCGTCTGTGGTTAAGCACAGATGCCCAGTGCTGTTGTGCCTATGCATAGGGTGCACGGGGCCAGTGAAGACCAGCAAGAGCTTTCAGGGCTGGCCCCTTCCTTGTGGGAGAAGGAGCCGGACGTTTGCCTTTTCGGAAAGAGGCTCTGCCGAGAACGAGCGCCGTGAGATGTTGAGTCTCTGGGTAAGCACAGATGCCCAATGCTGTTGTGCCTGTGGGTAGGGTGCACGGGGCCAGTGAAGACCAGCAAGAGCTTTCAGGGCTGGCCCCTTCCTTGTGGGAGAAGGAGCCGGACGTTTGCCTTTTCGGAAAGAGGCTCTGCCGAGAACGAGCGCCGTGAGATGTTTAGTCTCTGGGTAAGCACAGATGCCCAGTGCTGTTGTGCCTGTGGGTAGGTTGCACGGGGACAGTGAAGACCAGCAAGAGCTTTCAGGGCTGGCCCCTTCCTTGTGGGAGAAGGAGCCGGACGTTTGCCTTTTCGGAAAGAGGCTCTGCCGAGAACGAGCGCCGTGAGATATGCCGTCTGTGGTTAAGCAGATGTCCAGTGCTGTTGTGCCTGTGGATAGGGTGCACGGGGACAGTGAAGACCAGCAAGAGCTTTCAGGGCTGGCCCCTTCCTTGTGGGAGAAGGAGCCGGACGTTTGCCTTTTCGGAAAGAGGCTCTGCCGAGAACGAGCGCCGTGAGATATGCCGTCTGTGGTTAAGCACAGATGCCCAGTGCTGTTGTGCCTGTGGTTAGGGTGTTTGGGGACGGTTAAGACCAGCAAGAGCTTTCAGGGCTGGCCCCTTCCTTGTGGGAGAAGGAGCCGGACGTTGGCCTTTTCGGAAAGAGGCTCTGCCGAGAACGAGCGCCGTGAGATGCTGAATCTGTGGTTAAGCACAGATGCCCATTGCTGTTGTGCCTGTGCATAGGTTGCACGGGGACAGTGAAGACCAGCAAGAGCTTTCAGGGCTGGCCCCTTCCTTGTGGAAGAAGGAGCCGGACGTTTGCCTTTTCGGAAAGAGGCTCTGCCGAGAACGAGCGCCATGAGATATGCCGTCTGTGGTTAAGCACAGATGCCCAGTGCTGTTGTGCCTGTGGATACGGTGCACGGGGACAGTGAAGACCAGCAAGAGCTTTCAGGGCTGGCCCCTTCCTTGTGGGAGAAGGAGCTGGACGTTTGCCTTTTCGGAAAGAGGCTCTGCCGAGAACGAGCGCCGTGAGATGCTGTGTCTCTGGGAAAGCACAGATGCCCAGTGCTGTTGTGCCTGTGGGTAGGGTGCACGGGGATAGTGAAGACCAGCAAGAGCTTTCAGGGCTGGCCCCTTCCTTGTGGGAGAAGGAGCCGGACGTTTGCCTTTTCGGAAAGAGGCTCTGCCGAGAACGAGCGCCGTGAGATATGCCGTCTGTGGTTAAGCACAGATATCCAGTGCTGTTGTGCCTGTGGATAGGGTGCACGGGGACAGTGAAGACCAGCAAGAGCTTTCAGGGCTGGCCCCTTCCTTGTGGGAGAAGGAGCCGGACGTTTGCCTTTTCGGAAAGAGGCTCTGCCGAGAACGAGCGCCGTGAGATGCTGAGTCTCTTGGAAAGCACAGATGCCCAGTGCTGTTGTGCCTGTGGATAGGGTGCACGGAGACAGTGAAGACCAGCAAGAGCTTTCAGGGCTGGCCCCTTCCTTGTGGGAGAAGGAGCCGGACGTTTGCCTTTTCGGAAAGAGGCTCTGCCAAGAACAAGCGCCGTGAGATATGCCGTCTGTGGTTAAGCACAGATGCCCAGTGCTGTTGTGCCTGTGGATAGGGTGCACGGGGCCAGTGAAGACCAGCAAGAGCTTTCAGGGCTGGCCCCTTCCTTGTGGGAGAAGGAGCCGGACGTTTGCCTTTTCGGAAAGAGGCTCTGCCGAGAACAAGCGCCGTGACATGCTGAATCTGTGGTTAAGCACAGATGCCCAATGCTGTTGTGCCTGTGGGTAGGTTGCACGGGGACAGTGAAGACCAGCAAGAGCTTTCAGGGCTGGCCCCTTCCTTGTGGGAGAAGGAGCCGGACGTTTGCCTTTTCGGAAAGAGGCTCTGCCGAGAACGAGCGCCGTGAGATATGCCGTCTGTGGTTAAGCAGATGCCCAGTGCTGTTGTGCCTATGCATAGGGTGCACGGGGACAGTGAAGACCAGCAAGAGCTTTCAGGGCTGGCCCCTTCCTTGTGGGAGAAGGAGCCGGACGTTTGCCTTTTCGGAAAGAGGCTCTGCCGAGAGCAAACACCGTGAGATATGCCGTCAGTGGTTAAGCACAGATGCCCAGTGCTGTTGTGCCTGTGGTTAGGGTGTTTGGGGACAGTTAAGACCAGCAAGAGCTTTCAGGGCTGGCCCCTTCCTTGTGGGAGAAGGAGCCGGACGTTGGCCTTTTCGGAAAGAGGCTCTTCCGAGAACGAGCGCCGTGAGATGCTGAATCTGTGGTTAAGCACAGATGCCCATTGCTGTTGTGCCTGTGCATAGGTTGCACGGGGACAGTGAAGACCAGCAAGAGCTTTCAGGGCTGGCCCCTTCCTTGTGGGAGAAGGAGCCGGACGTTTGCCTTTTCGGAAAGAGGCTCTGCCGAGAACGAGCGCCGTGAGATGCTGAATCTGTGGTTAAGCACAGATGCCCAGTGCTGTTGTGCCTATGCATAGGGTGCACGGGGCCAGTGAAGACCAGCAAGAGCTTTCAGGGCTGGCCCCTTCCTTGTGGGAGAAGGAGCCGGACGTTTGCCTTTTCGGAAAGAGGCTCTGCCGAGAACGAGCGCCATGAGATATGCCGTCTGTGGTTAAGCACAGATGCCCAGTGCTGTTGTGCCTGTGGGTAGGGTGCACGGGGACAGTGAAGACCAGCAAGAGCTTTCAGGGCTGGCCCCTTCCTTGTGGGAGAAGGAGCCGGACGTTGGCCTTTTCGGAAAGAGGCTCTGCCGAGAACGAGCGCCGTGAGATGCTGAGTCTCTGGGAAAGCACAGATGCCCAGTGCTGTTGTGCCTGTGGTTAGGGTGCACGGGGACAGTGAAGACCAGCAAGAGCTTTCAGGGCTGGCCCCTTCCTTGTGGGAGAAGGAGCTGGACGTTTGCCTTTTCGGAAAGAGGCTCTGCCGAGAACGAGCGCCGTGAGATATGCCGTCTGTGGTTAAGCAGATGTCCAGTGCTGTTGTGCCTGTGGATAGGGTGCACGGGGATAGTGAAGACCAGCAAGAGCTTTCAGGGCTGGCCCCTTCCTTGTGGGAGAAGGAGCCGGACGTTTGCCTTTTCGGAAAGAGGCTCTGCCGAGAACGAGCGCCGTGAGATATGCCGTCTGTGGTTAATCACAGATGCCCAGTGCTGTTGTGCCTGTGGATAGGGTGCACGGGGACAGTGAAGACCAGCAAGAGCTTTCAGGGCTGGCCCCTTCCTTGTGGGAGAAGGAGCCGGACGTTTGCCTTTTCGGAAAGAGGCTCTGCCGAGAACGAGCGCCATGAGATGCTGAGTCTCTGGGAAAGCACAGATGCCCAGTGCTGTTGTGCCTGTGGATAGGGTGCACGGGGCCAGTGAAGACCAGCAAGAGCTTTCAGGGCTGGCCCCTTCCTTGTGGGAGAAGGAGCCGGACGTTTGCCTTTTCGGAAAGAGGCTCTGCCGAGAACGAGCGCCGTGAGATGCTGAGTCTCTTGGAAAGCACAGATGCCCAGTGCTGTTGTGCCTGTGGATAGGGTGCACGGAGACAGTGAAGACCAGCAAGAGCTTTCAGGGCTGGCCCCTTCCTTGTGGGAGAAGGAGCCGGACGTTTGCCTTTTCGGAAAGAGGCTCTGCCGAGAACGAACGCCGTGAGATATGCCGTCTGTGGTTAAGCACAGATGCCCAGTGCTGTTGTGCCTGTGGGTAGGGTGCACGGGGACAGTGAAGACCAGCAAGAGCTTTCAGGGCTGGCCCCTTCCTTGTGGGAGAAGGAGCCGGACGTTTGCCTTTTCGGAAAGAGGCTCTGCCGAAAACGAGCACCGTGAGATGCTGAGTCTCTGGGAAAGCACAGATGCCCAATGCTGTTGTGCCTGTGGGTAGGGTGCACGGGGACAGTGAAGACCAGCAAGAGCTTTCAGGGCTGGCCCCTTCCTTGTGGGAGAAGGAGCCGGACGTTTGCCTTTTCGGAAAGAGGCTCTGCCGAGAACGAGCGCCGTGAGATGCTGAGTCTCTGGGAAAGCACAGATGCCCAGTGCTGTTGTGCCTGTGGGTAGGGTGCACGGGGCCAGTGAAGACCAGCAAGAGCTTTCAGGGCTGGCCCCTTCCTTGTGGGAGAAGGAGCCGGACGTTTGCCTTTTCGGAAAGAGGCTCTGCCGAGAACGAGCGCCGTGAGATATGCCGTCTGTGGTTAAGCACAGATGCCCCGTGCTGTTATGCCTGTGGATAGGGTGTTTGGGGCCAGTGAAGACCAGCAAGAGCTTTCAGGGCTGGCCCCTTCCTTGTGGGAGAAGGAGCCGGACGTTTGCCTTTTCGGAAAGAGGCTCTGCCGAGAACGAGCGCCGTGAGATGCTGAATCTGTGGTTAAGCACAGATGCCCAGTGCTGTTGTGCCTATGCATAGGGTGCACGGGGACAGTGAAGACCAGCAAGAGCTTTCAGGGCTGGCCCCTTCCTTGTGGGAGAAGGAGCCGGACGTTTGCCTTTTCGGAAAGAGGCTCTGCCGAGAACGAGCGCCGTGAGATGTTGAGTCTCTGGGTAAGCACAGATGCCCAGTGCTGTTGTGCCTGTGGATAGGGTGCATGGGGACAGTGAAGACCAGCAAGAGCTTTCAGGGCTGGCCCCTTCCTTGTGGGAGAAGGAGCCGGACGTTTGCCTTTTCGGAAAGAGGCTCTGCCGAGAACGAGCGCCGTGAGATATGCCGTCTGTGGTTAAGCAGATGTCCAGTGCTGTTGTGCCTATGCATAGGGTGCACGGGGACAGTGAAGACCAGCAAGAGCTTTCAGGGCTGGCCCCTTCCTTGTGGGAGAAGGAGCCGGACGTTTGCCTTTTCGGAAAGAGGCTCTGCCGAGAGCAAACACCGTGAGATATGCCGTCAGTGGTTAAGCACAGATGCCCAGTGCTGTTGTGCCTGTGGTTAGGGTGTTTGGGGACGGTTAAGACCAGCAAGAGCTTTCAGGGCTGGCCCCTTCCTTGTGGGAGAAGGAGCCGGACGTTGGCCTTTTCGGAAAGAGGCTCTGCCGAGAACGAGCGCCGTGAGATGCTGAATCTGTGGTTAAGCACAGATGCCCAGTGCTGTTGTGCCTGTGGGTAGGGTGCACGGGGACAGTGAAGACCAGCAAGAGCTTTCAGGGCTGGCCCCTTCCTTGTGGAAGAAGGAGCCGGACGTTTGCCTTTTCGGAAAGAGGCTCTGCCGAGAACGAGCGCCATGAGATATGCCGTCTGTGGTTAAGCACAGATGCCCAGTGCTGTTGTGCCTGTGGATACGGTGCACGGGGACAGTGAAGACCAGCAAGAGCTTTCAGGGCTGGCCCCTTCCTTGTGGGAGAAGGAGCCGGACGTTTGCCTTTTCAGAAAGAGGCTCTGCCGAAAACAAGCACCGTGAGATGCTGTGTCTCTGGGAAAGCACAGATGCCCAGTGCTGTTCTGCCTGTGGTTAGGGTGCACGGGTACAGTGAAGACCAGCAAGAGCTTTCAGGGCTGGCCCCTTCCTTGTGGGAGAAGGAGCCGGACGTTTGCCTTTTCGGAAAGAGGCTCTGCCGAGAACGAGCGCCGTGAGATATGCCGTCTGTGGTTAAGCACAGATGCCCAGTGCTGTTGTGCCTGTGGATAGGGTGCACGGGGACAGTGAAGACCAGCAAGAGCTTTCAGGGCTGGCCCCTTCCTTGTGGGAGAAGGAGCCGGACGTTTGCCTTTTCGGAAAGAGGCTCTGCCGAGAACGAGCGCCGTGAGATGCTGAGTCTCTGGGAAAGCACAGATGCCCAGTGCTGTTGTGCCTGTGGATAGGGTGCACGGAGACAGTGAAGACCAGCAAGAGCTTTCAGGGCTGGCCCCTTCCTTGTGGCAGAAGGAGCCGGACGCTTGCCTTTTCGGAAAGAGGCTCTGCCGAGAACGAGCGCCGTGAGATATGCCGTCTGTGGTTAAGCACAGATGCCCAGTGCTGTTGTGCCTGTGGATAGGGTGTTTGGGGATGGTTAAGACCAGCAAGAGCTTTCAGGGCTGGCCCCTTCCTTGTGGGAGAAGGAGCCGGACGTTTGCCTTTTCGGAAAGAGGCTCTGCCGAGAGCGAACGTCGTGAGATATGCCGTCTGTGGTTAAGCACAGATGCCCAGTGCTGTTGTGCCTGTGGATAGGGTGCACGGGGCCAGTGAAGACCAGCAAGAGCTTTCAGGGCTGGCCCCTTCCTTGTGGGAGAAGGAGCCGGACGTTTGCCTTTTCGGAAAGAGGCTCTGCCGAGAACGAGCGCCGTGAGATATGCCGTCTGTGGTTAAGCACAGATGCCAAGTGCTGTTGTGCCTGTGGATAGGGTGCACGGGGACAGTGAAGACCAGCAAGAGCTTTCAGGGCTGGCCCCTTCCTTGTGGGAGAAGGAGCCGGACGTTTGCCTTTTCGGAAAGAGGCTCTGCCGAGAACGAGCGCCGTGAGATGCTGAGTCTCTGGGAAAGCACAGATGCCCAGTGCTGTTGTGCCTGTGGGTAGGGTGCACGGGGACAGTGAAGACCAGCAAGAGCTTTCAGGGCTGGCCCCTTCCTTGTGGGAGAAGGAGCCGGACGTTTGCCTTTTCGGAAAGAGGCTCTGCCGAGAACGAGCGCCGTGAGATATGCCGTCTGTGGTTAAGCACAGATGCCCAGTGCTGTTGTGCCTGTGGGTAGGGTGCACGGGGACAGTGAAGACCAGCAAGAGCTTTCAGGGCTGGCCCCTTCCTTGTGGGAGAAGGAGCCGGACGTTTGCCTTTTCGGAAAGAGGCTCTGCCGAAAACGAGCACCGTGAGATGCTGAGTCTCTGGGAAAGCACAGATGCCCAGTGCTGTTGTGCCTGTGGGTAGGGCGCACGGGGACAGTGAAGACCAGCAAGAGCTTTCAGTACTGGCCCCTTCCTTGTGGGAGAAGGAGCCGGACGTTTGCCTTTTCGGAAAGAGGCTCTGCCGAGAACGAGCGCCGTGAGATGCTGAGTCTCTGGGAAAGCACAGATGCCCAGTGCTGTTGTGCCTGTGGATAGGGTGCACGGGGACAGTGAAGACCAGCAAGAGCTTTCAGGGCTGGCCCCTTCCTTGTGGGAGAAGGAGCCGGACGTTTGCCTTTTCGGAAAGAGGCTCTGCCGAGAACGAGCGCCGTGAGATATGCCGTCTGTGGTTAAGCACAGATGCCCAGTGCTGTTGTGCCTGTGGGTAGGGTGCACGGGGACAGTGAAGACCAGCAAGAGCTTTCAGGGCTGGCCCCTTCCTTGTGGGAGAAGGAGCCGGACGTTTGCCTTTTCGGAAAGAGGCTCTGCCGAGAACGAGCGCCGTGAGATATGCCGTCTGTGGTTAAGCACAGATGCCCAGTGCTGTTGTGCCTGTGGATAGGGTGTTTGGGGACAGTGAAGACCAGCAAGAGCTTTCAGGGCTGGCCCCTTCCTTGTGGGAGAAGGAGCCGGACGTTTGCCTTTTCGGAAAGAGGCTCTGCCGAGAACGAGCGCCGTGAGATATGCCGTCTGTGGTTAAGCACAGATGCCCAGTGCTGTTGTGCCTGTGGATAGGGTGTTTCGGGACGGTTAAGACCAGCAAGAGCTTTCAGGGCTGGCCCCTTCCTTGTGGGAGAAGGAGCCGGACGTTTGCCTTTTCGGAAAGAGGCTCTGCCGAGAACAAGCGCCGTGAGATATGCCGTCTGTGGTTAAGCACAGATGCCCAGTGCTGTTGTGCCTCTGGATAGGGTGTTTGGGGACGGTTAAGACCAGCAAGAGCTTTCAGGGCTGGCCCCTTCCTTGTGGGAGAAGGAGCCGGACGTTTGCCTTTTCGGAAAGAGGCTCTGCCGAGAACGAGCGCCGTGAGATATGCCGTCTGTGGTTAAGCACAGATGCCCATTGCTGTTGTGCCTGTGGATAGGGTGCACGGGGCCAGTGAAGACCAGCAAGAGCTTTCAGGGCTGGCCCCTTCCTTGTGGGAGAAGGAGCCGGACGTTTGCCTTTTCGGAAAGAGGCTCTGCCGAGAGCGAACGTCGTGAGATATGCCGTCTGTGGTTAAGCACAGATGCCCAGTGCTGTTGTGCCTGTGGATAGGGTGCACGGGGACAGTGAAGACCAGCAAGAGCTTTCAGGGCTGGCCCCTTCCTTGTGGGAGAAGGAGCCGGACGTTTGCCTTTTCGGAAAGAGGCTCTGCCGAGAACGAGCGCCGTGAGATGCTGAGTCTCTGGGAAAGCACAGATGCCCAGTGCTGTTGTGCCTGTGGGTAGGGTGCACGGGGCCAGTGAAGACCAGCAAGAGCTTTCAGGGCTGGCCCCTTCCTTGTGGGAGAAGGAGCCGGACGTTTGCCTTTTCGGAAAGAGGCTCTGCCGAGAACGAGCGCCGTGAGATATGCCGTCTGTGGTTAAGCACAGATGCCCCGTGCTGTTATGCCTGTGGATAGGGTGTTTGGGGCCAGTGAAGACCAACAAGAGCTTTCAGGGCTGGCCCCTTCCTTGTGGGAGAAGGAGCCGGACGTTTGCCTTTTCGGAAAGAGGCTCTGCCGAGAAGGAGCGCCGTGAGATGCTGAATCTG
Organism: Haliaeetus albicilla; assembly: GCF_947461875.1. Lineage (NCBI taxonomy): Eukaryota > Metazoa > Chordata > Aves > Accipitriformes > Accipitridae > Haliaeetus > Haliaeetus albicilla. Next base: position 9,600,256 of record NC_091498.1, read on the forward strand.
TGGTTAAGCACAGATGCCCAGTGCTGTTGTGCCTATGCATAGGGTGCACGGGGACAGTGAAGACCAGCAAGAGCTTTCAGGGCTGGCCCCTTCCTTGTGGGAGAAGGAGCCGGACGTTTGCCTTTTCGGAAAGAGGCTCTGCCGAGAACGAGCGCCGTGAGATGTTGAGTCTCTGGGTAAGCACAGATGCCCAGTGCTGTTGTGCCTCTGGATAGGGTGTTTGGGGACGGTTAAGACCAGCAAGAGCTTTCAGGGCTGGCCCCTTCCTTGTGGGAGAAGGAGCCGGACGTTTGCCTTTTCGGAAAGAGGCTCTGCCGAGAACGAGCGCCGTGAGATATGCCGTCTGTGGTTAAGCAGATGTCCAGTGCTGTTGTGCCTATGCATAGGGTGCACGGGGACAGTGAAGACCAGCAAGAGCTTTCAGGGCTGGCCCCTTCCTTGTGGGAGAAGGAGCCGGACGTTTGCCTTTTCGGAAAGAGGCTCTGCCGAGAGCAAACACCGTGAGATATGCCGTCAGTGGTTAAGCACAGATGCCCAGTGCTGTTGTGCCTGTGGTTAGGGTGTTTGGGGACGGTTAAGACCAGCAAGAGCTTTCAGGGCTGGCCCCTTCCTTGTGGGAGAAGGAGCCGGACGTTGGCCTTTTCGGAAAGAGGCTCTGCCGAGAACGAGCGCCGTGAGATGCTGAATCTGTGGTTAAGCACAGATGCCCAGTGCTGTTGTGCCTGTGGGTAGGGTGCACGGGGACAGTGAAGACCAGCAAGAGCTTTCAGGGCTGGCCCCTTCCTTGTGGAAGAAGGAGCCGGACGTTTGCCTTTTCGGAAAGAGGCTCTGCCGAGAACGAGCGCCATGAGATATGCCGTCTGTGGTTAAGCACAGATGCCCAGTGCTGTTGTGCCTGTGGATACGGTGCACGGGGACAGTGAAGACCAGCAAGAGCTTTCAGGGCTGGCCCCTTCCTTGTGGGAGAAGGAGCCGGACGTTTGCCTTTTCAGAAAGAGGCTCTGCCGAAAACAAGCACCGTGAGATGCTGTGTCTCTGGGAAAGCACAGATGCCCAGTGCTGTTCTGCCTGTGGTTAGGGTGCACGGGTACAGTGAAGACCAGCAAGAGCTTTCAGGGCTGGCCCCTTCCTTGTGGGAGAAGGAGCCGGACGTTTGCCTTTTCGGAAAGAGGCTCTGCCGAGAACGAGCGCCGTGAGATATGCCGTCTGTGGTTAAGCACAGATGCCCAGTGCTGTTGTGCCTGTGGATAGGGTGCACGGGGACAGTGAAGACCAGCAAGAGCTTTCAGGGCTGGCCCCTTCCTTGTGGGAGAAGGAGCCGGACGTTTGCCTTTTCGGAAAGAGGCTCTGCCGAGAGCGAGCGCCGTGAGATGCTGAGTCTCTGGGAAAGCACAGATGCCCAGTGCTGTTGTGCCTGTGGATAGGGTGCACGGAGACAGTGAAGACCAGCAAGAGCTTTCAGGGCTGGCCCCTTCCTTGTGGCAGAAGGTGCCGGACGCTTGCCTTTTCGGAAAGAGGCTCTGCCGAGAACGAGCGCCGTGAGATATGCCGTCTGTGGTTAAGCACAGATGCCCAGTGCTGTTGTGCCTGTGGATAGGGTGTTTGGGGACGGTTAAGACCAGCAAGAGCTTTCAGGGCTGGCCCCTTCCTTGTGGGAGAAGGAGCCGGACGTTTGCCTTTTCGGAAAGAGGCTCTGCCGAGAGCGAACGTCGTGAGATATGCCGTCTGTGGTTAAGCACAGATGCCCAGTGCTGTTGTGCCTGTGGATAGGGTGCACGGGGCCAGTGAAGACCAGCAAGAGCTTTCAGGGCTGGCCCCTTCCTTGTGGGAGAAGGAGCCGGACGTTTGCCTTTTCGGAAAGAGGCTCTGCCGAGAACGAGCGCCGTGAGATATGCCGTCTGTGGTTAAGCACAGATGCCCAGTGCTGTTGTGCCTGTGGATAGGGTGCACGGGGACAGTGAAGACCAGCAAGAGCTTTCAGGGCTGGCCCCTTCCTTGTGGCAGAAGGAGCCGGACGTTTGCCTTTTCGGAAAGAGGCTCTGCCGAGAACGAGCGCCGTGAGATGCTGTGTCTCTGGGAAAGCACAGATGCCCAGTGCTGTTGTGCCTGTGGATAGGGTGCACGGGGACAGTGAAGACCAGCAAGAGCTTTCAGGGCTGGCCCCTTCCTTGTGGGAGAAGGAGCCGGACGTTTGCCTTTTCGGAAAGAGGCTCTGCCGAGAACGAGCGCCGTGAGATATGCCGTCTGTGGTTAAGCACAGATGCTCAGTGCTGTTGTGCCTGTGGATAGGGTGTTTGGGGCCAGTGAAGACCAGCAAGAGCTTTCAGGGCTGGCCCCTTCCTTGTGGGAGAAGGAGCCGGACGTTTGCCTTTTCGGAAAGAGGCTCTGCCGAGAACGAGCGCCGTGAGATGCTGAGTCTCTGGGAAAGCACAGATGCCCAGTGCTGTTGTGCCTGTGGGTAGGGCACACGGGGACAGCGAAGACCAGCAAGAGCTTTCAGTACTGGCCCCTTCCTTGTGGGAGAAGGAGCTGGACGTTTGTCTTTTCGGAAAGAGGCTCTGCCGAGAACGAGCGCCGTGAGATGCTGAGTCTCTGGGAAAGCACAGATGCCCAGTGCTGTTGTGCCTGTGGGTAGGGTGCACGGGGCCAGTGAAGACCAGCAAGAGCTTTCAGGGCTGGCCCCTTCCTTGTGGGAGAAGGAGCCGGACGTTTGCCTTTTCGGAAAGAGGCTCTGCCGAGAACGAGCGCCGTGAGATATGCCGTCTGTGGTTAAGCACAGATGCCCAGTGCTGTTGTGCCTGTAGGTAGGGTGCACGGGGACAGTGAAGACCAGCAAGAGCTTTCAGGGCTGGCCCCTTCCTTGTGGGAGAAGGAGCCGGACATTTGCCTTTTCGGAAAGAGGCTCTGCCGAGAACGAGCGCCGTGAGATATGCCGTCTGTGGTTAAGCACAGATGCCCAGTGCTGTTGTGCCTCTGGATAGGGTGTTTGGGGCCAGTGAAGACCAGCAAGAGCTTTCAGGGCTGGCCCCTTCCTTGTGGGAGAAGGAGCCGCACGTTTGCCTTTTCGGAAAGAGGCTCTGCCGAGAACGAGCGCCGTGAGATATGCCGTCTGTGGTTAAGCACAGATGCCCAGTGCTGTTGTGCCTGTGGATAGGGTGTTTGGGACCAGTGAAGACCAGCAAGAGCTTTCAGGGCTGGCCCCTTCCTTGTGGGAGAAGGAGCCGGACGTTTGCCTTTTCGGAAAGAGGCTCTGCCGAGAACGAGCGCCGTGAGATATGCCGTCTGTGGTTAAGCACAGATGCCCAGTGCTGTTGTGCCTGTGGATAGGGTGTTTGGGGACGGTTAAGACCAGCAAGAGCTTTCAGGGCTGGCCCCTTCCTTGTGGGAGAAGGAGCCGGACGTTTGCCTTTTCGGAAAGAGGCTCTGCCGAGAACAAGCGCCGTGAGATATGCCGTCTGTGGTTAAGCACAGATGCCCAGTGCTGTTGTGCCTGTGGATAGGGTGTTTGGGGACGGTTAAGACCAGCAAGAGCTTTCAGGGCTGGCCCCTTCCTTGTGGGAGAAGGAGCCGGACGTTTGCCTTTTCGGAAAGAGGCTCTGCCGAGAACGAGCGCCGTGAGATATGCCGTCTGTGGTTAAGCACAGATGCCCAGTGCTGTTGTGCCTGTGGATAGGGTGCACGGGGCCAGTGAAGACCAGCAAGAGCTTTCAGGGCTGGCCCCTTCCTTGTGGGAGAAGGAGCCGGACGTTTGCCTTTTCGGAAAGAGGCTCTGCCGAGAACGAGCGCCGTGAGATATGCCGTCTGTGGTTAAGCACAGATGCCCAGTGCTGTTGTGCCTGTGGATAGGGTGCACGGGGCCAGTGAAGACCAGCAAGAGCTTTCAGGGCTGGCCCCTTCCTTGTGGGAGAAGGAGCCGGACGTTTGCCTTTTCGGAAAGAGGCTCTGCCGACATCGAGCGCCGTGAGATGCTGAGTCTCTGGGAAAGCACAGATGCCCAGTGCTGTTGTGCCTGTGGATAGGGTGCACGGAGACAGTGAAGACCAGCAAGAGCTTTCAGGGCTGGCCCCTTCCTTGTGGCAGAAGGTGCCGGACGCTTGCCTTTTCGGAAAGAGGCTCTGCCGAGAACGAGCGCCGTGAGATATGCCGTCTGTGGTTAAGCACAGATGCCCAGTGCTGTTGTGCCTGTGGATAGGGTGTTTGGGGACGGTTAAGACCAGCAAGAGCTTTCAGGGCTGGCCCCTTCCTTGTGGGAGAAGGAGCCGGACGTTTGCCTTTTCGGAAAGAGGCTCTGCCGAGAGCGAACGTCGTGAGATATGCCGTCTGTGGTTAAGCACAGATGCCCAGTGCTGTTGTGCCTGTGGATAGGGTGCACGGGGCCAGTGAAGACCAGCAAGAGCTTTCAGGGCTGGCCCCTTCCTTGTGGGAGAAGGAGCCGGACGTTTGCCTTTTCGGAAAGAGGCTCTGCCGAGAACGAGCGCCGTGAGATATGCCGTCTGTGGTTAAGCACAGATGCCCAGTGCTGTTGTGCCTGTGGATAGGGTGCACGGGGACAGTGAAGACCAGCAAGAGCTTTCAGGGCTGGCCCCTTCCTTGTGGCAGAAGGAGCCGGACGTTTGCCTTTTCGGAAAGAGGCTCTGCCGAGAATGAGCGCCGTGAGATGCTGTGTCTCTGGGAAAGCACAGATGCCCAGTGCTGTTGTGCCTGTGGATAGGGTGCACGGGGACAGTGAAGACCAGCAAGAGCTTTCAGGGCTGGCCCCTTCCTTGTGGGAGAAGGAGCCGGACGTTTGCCTTTTCGGAAAGAGGCTCTGCCGAGAACGAGCGCCGTGAGATATGCCGTCTGTGGTTAAGCACAGATGCTCAGTGCTGTTGTGCCTGTGGATAGGGTGTTTGGGGCCAGTGAAGACCAGCAAGAGCTTTCAGGGCTGGCCCCTTCCTTGTGGGAGAAGGAGCCGGACGTTTGCCTTTTCGGAAAGAGGCTCTGCCGAGAACGAGCGCCGTGAGATGCTGAGTCTCTGGGAAAGCACAGATGCCCAGTGCTGTTGTGCCTGTGGGTAGGGCACACGGGGACAGTGAAGACCAGCAAGAGCTTTCAGTACTGGCCCCTTCCTTGTGGGAGAAGGAGCTGGACGTTTGTCTTTTCGGAAAGAGGCTCTGCCGAGAACGAGCGCCGTGAGATGCTGAGTCTCTGGGAAAGCACAGATGCCCAGTGCTGTTGTGCCTGTGGGTAGGGTGCACGGGGCCAGTGAAGACCAGCAAGAGCTTTCAGGGCTGGCCCCTTCCTTGTGGGAGAAGGAGCCGGACGTTTGCCTTTTCGGAAAGAGGCTCTGCCGAGAACGAGCGCCGTGAGATATGCCGTCTGTGGTTAAGCACAGATGCCCAGTGCTGTTGTGCCTGTGGATAGGGTGCACGGGGCCAGTGAAGACCAGCAAGAGCTTTCAGGGCTGGCCCCTTCCTTGTGGGAGAAGGAGCCGGACGTTTGCCTTTTCGGAAAGAGGCTCTGCCGAGAACGAGCGCCGTGAGATATGCCGTCTGTGGTTAAGCACAGATGCCCAGTGCTGTTGTGCCTGTGGATAGGGTGCACGGGGACAGTGAAGACCAGCAAGAGCTTTCAGGGCTGGCCCCTTCCTTGTGGGAGAAGGAGCCGGACGTTTGCCTTTTCGGAAAGAGGCTCTGCCGACATCGAGCGCCGTGAGATGCTGAGTCTCTGGGAAAGCACAGATGCCCAGTGCTGTTGTGCCTGTGGATAGGGTGCACGGAGACAGTGAAGACCAGCAAGAGCTTTCAGGGCTGGCCCCTTCCTTGTGGCAGAAGGTGCCGGACGCTTGCCTTTTCGGAAAGAGGCTCTGCCGAGAACGAGCGCCGTGAGATATGCCGTCTGTGGTTAAGCACAGATGCCCAGTGCTGTTGTGCCTGTGGATAGGGTGTTTGGGGACGGTTAAGACCAGCAAGAGCTTTCAGGGCTGGCCCCTTCCTTGTGGGAGAAGGAGCCGGACGTTTGCCTTTTCGGAAAGAGGCTCTGCCGAGAGCGAACGTCGTGAGATATGCCGTCTGTGGTTAAGCACAGATGCCCAGTGCTGTTGTGCCTGTGGATAGGGTGCACGGGGCCAGTGAAGACCAGCAAGAGCTTTCAGGGCTGGCCCCTTCCTTGTGGGAGAAGGAGCCGGACGTTTGCCTTTTCGGAAAGAGGCTCTGCCGAGAACGAGCGCCGTGAGATATGCCGTCTGTGGTTAAGCACAGATGCCCAGTGCTGTTGTGCCTGTGGATAGGGTGCACGGGGACAGTGAAGACCAGCAAGAGCTTTCAGGGCTGGCCCCTTCCTTGTGGCAGAAGGAGCCGGACGTTTGCCTTTTCGGAAAGAGGCTCTGCCGAGAATGAGCGCCGTGAGATGCTGTGTCTCTGGGAAAGCACAGATGCCCAGTGCTGTTGTGCCTGTGGATAGGGTGCACGGGGACAGTGAAGACCAGCAAGAGCTTTCAGGGCTGGCCCCTTCCTTGTGGGAGAAGGAGCCGGACGTTTGCCTTTTCGGAAAGAGGCTCTGCCGAGAACGAGCGCCGTGAGATATGCCGTCTGTGGTTAAGCACAGATGCTCAGTGCTGTTGTGCCTGTGGATAGGGTGTTTGGGGCCAGTGAAGACCAGCAAGAGCTTTCAGGGCTGGCCCCTTCCTTGTGGGAGAAGGAGCCGGACGTTTGCCTTTTCGGAAAGAGGCTCTGCCGAGAACGAGCGCCGTGAGATGCTGAGTCTCTGGGAAAGCACAGATGCCCAGTGCTGTTGTGCCTGTGGGTAGGGCACACGGGGACAGTGAAGACCAGCAAGAGCTTTCAGTACTGGCCCCTTCCTTGTGGGAGAAGGAGCTGGACGTTTGTCTTTTCGGAAAGAGGCTCTGCCGAGAACGAGCGCCGTGAGATGCTGAGTCTCTGGGAAAGCACAGATGCCCAGTGCTGTTGTGCCTGTGGGTAGGGTGCACGGGGCCAGTGAAGACCAGCAAGAGCTTTCAGGGCTGGCCCCTTCCTTGTGGGAGAAGGAGCCGGACGTTTGCCTTTTCGGAAAGAGGCTCTGCCGAGAACGAGCGCCGTGAGATATGCCGTCTGTGGTTAAGCACAGATGCCCAGTGCTGTTGTGCCTGTGGGTAGGGTGCACGGGGACAGTGAAGACCAGCAAGAGCTTTCAGGGCTGGCCCCTTCCTTGTGGGAGAAGGAGCCGGACGTTTGCCTTTTCGGAAAGAGGCTCTGCCGAGAACGAGCGCCGTGAGATATGCCGTCTGTGGTTAAGCACAGATGCCCAGTGCTGTTGTGCCTCTGGATAGGGTGTTTGGGGCCAGTGAAGACCAGCAAGAGCTTTCAGGGCTGGCCCCTTCCTTGTGGGAGAAGGAGCCGCACGTTTGCCTTTTCGGAAAGAGGCTCTGCCGAGAACGAGCGCCGTGAGATATGCCGTCTGTGGTTAAGCACAGATGCCCAGTGCTGTTGTGCCTGTGGATAGGGTGTTTGGGACCAGTGAAGACCAGCAAGAGCTTTCAGGGCTGGCCCCTTCCTTGTGGGAGAAGGAGCCGGACGTTTGCCTTTTCGGAAAGAGGCTCTGCCGAGAACGAGCGCCGTTAGATATGCCGTCTGTGGTTAAGCACAGATGCCCAGTGCTGTTGTGCCTGTGGATAGGGTGTTTCGGGACGGTTAAGACCAGCAAGAGCTTTCAGGGCTGGCCCCTTCCTTGTGGGAGAAGGAGCCGGACGTTTGCCTTTTCGGAAAGAGGCTCTGCCGAGAACAAGCGCCGTGAGATATGCCGTCTGTGGTTAAGCACAGATGCCCAGTGCTGTTGTGCCTGTGGATAGGGTGTTTGGGGACGGTTAAGACCAGCAAGAGCTTTCAGGGCTGGCCCCTTCCTTGTGGGAGAAGGAGCCGGACGTTTGCCTTTTCGGAAAGAGGCTCTGCCGAGAACGAGCGCCGTGAGATATGCCGTCTGTGGTTAAGCACAGATGCCCAGTGCTGTTGTGCCTGTGGATAGGGTGCACGGGGCCAGTGAAGACCAGCAAGAGCTTTCAGGGCTGGCCCCTTCCTTGTGGGAGAAGGAGCCGGACGTTTGCCTTTTCGGAAAGAGGCTCTGCCGAGAACGAGCGCCGTGAGATATGCCGTCTGTGGTTAAGCACAGATGCCCAGTGCTGTTGTGCCTGTGGATAGGGTGCACGGGGCCAGTGAAGACCAGCAAGAGCTTTCAGGGCTGGCCCCTTCCTTGTGGGAGAAGGAGCCGGACGTTTGCCTTTTCGGAAAGAGGCTCTGCCGACATCGAGCGCCGTGAGATGCTGAGTCTCTGGGAAAGCACAGATGCCCAGTGCTGTTGTGCCTGTGGGTAGGGTGCACGGGGCCAGTGAAGACCAGCAAGAGCTTTCAGGGCTGGCCCCTTCCTTGTGGGAGAAGGAGCCGGACGTTTGCCTTTTCGGAAAGAGGCTCTGCCGAGAACGAGCGCCGTGAGATATGCCGTCTGTGGTTAAGCACAGATGCCCCGTGCTGTTATGCCTGTGGATAGGGTGTTTGGGGCCAGTGAAGACCAGCAAGAGCTTTCAGGGCTGGCCCCTTCCTTGTGGGAGAAGGAGCCGGACGTTTGCCTTTTCGGAAAGAGGCTCTGCCGAGAACGAGCGCCGTGAGATGCTGAATCTGTGGTTAAGCACAGATGCCCAGTGCTGTTGTGCCTATGCATAGGGTGCACGGGGACAGTGAAGACCAGCAAGAGCTTTCAGGGCTGGCCCCTTCCTTGTGGGAGAAGGAGCCGGACGTTTGCCTTTTCGGAAAGAGGCTCTGCCGAGAACGAGCGCCGTGAGATGTTGAGTCTCTGGGTAAGCACAGATGCCCAGTGCTGTTGTGCCTGTGGATAGGGTGCACGGGGCCAGTGAAGACCAGCAAGAGCTTTCAGGGCTGGCCCCTTCCTTGTGGGAGAAGGAGCCGGACGTTTGCCTTTTCGGAAAGAGGCTCTGCCGAGAACGAGCGCCGTGAGATATGCCGTCTGTGGTTAAGCAGATGTCCAGTGCTGTTGTGCCTATGCATAGGGTGCACGGGGACAGTGAAGACCAGCAAGAGCTTTCAGGGCTGGCCCCTTCCTTGTGGGAGAAGGAGCCGGACGTTTGCCTTTTCGGAAAGAGGCTCTGCCGAGAGCAAACACCGTGAGATATGCCGTCAGTGGTTAAGCACAGATGCCCAGTGCTGTTGTGCCTGTGGTTAGGGTGTTTGGGGACGGTTAAGACCAGCAAGAGCTTTCAGGGCTGGCCCCTTCCTTGTGGGAGAAGGAGCCGGACGTTTGCCTTTTCGGAAAGAGGCTCTGCCGAGAACGAGCGCCGTGAGATGCTGAATCTGTGGTTAAGCACAGATGCCCAGTGCTGTTGTGCCTGTGGGTAGGGTGCACGGGGACAGTGAAGACCAGCAAGAGCTTTCAGGGCTGGCCCCTTCCTTGTGGGAGAAGGAGCCGGACATTTGCCTTTTCGGAAAGAGGCTCTGCCGAGAACGAGCGCCATGAGATATGCCGTCTGTGGTTAAGCACAGATGCCCAGTGCTGTTGTGCCTATGCATAGGGTGCACGGGGACAGTGAAGACCAGCAAGAGCTTTCAGGGCTGGCCCCTTCCTTGTGGGAGAAGGAGCCGGACGTTTGCCTTTTCAGAAAGAGGCTCTGCCGAAAACAAGCACCGTGAGATGCTGTGTCTCTGGGAAAGCACAGATGCCCAGTGCTGTTCTACCTGTGGTTAGGGTGCACAGGGACAGTGAAGACCAGCAAGAGCTTTCAGGGCTGGCCCCTTCCTTGTGGGAGAAGGAGCCGGACGTTTGCCTTTTCGGAAAGAGGCTCTGCCGAGAACGAGCGCCGTGAGATATGCCGTCTGTGGTTAAGCACAGATGCCCAGTGCTGTTGTGCCTGTGGATAGGGTGCACGGGGACAGTGAAGACCAGCAAGAGCTTTCAGGGCTGGCCCCTTCCTTGTGGGAGAAGGAGCCGGACGTTTGCCTTTTCGGAAAGAGGCTCTGCCGAGAACGAGCGCCGTGAGATGCTGAGTCTCTGGGAAAGCACAGATGCCCAGTGCTGTTGTGCCTGTGGATAGGGTGCACGGAGACAGTGAAGACCAGCAAGAGCTTTCAGGGCTGGCCCCTTCCTTGTGGGAGAAGGTGCCGGACGCTTGCCTTTTCGGAAAGAGGCTCTGCCGAGAACGAGCGCCGTGAGATATGCCGTCTGTGGTTAAGCACAGATGCCCAGTGCTGTTGTGCCTCTGGATAGGGTGTTTGGGGCCAGTGAAGACCAGCAAGAGCTTTCAGGGCTGGCCCCTTCCTTGTGGGACAAGGAGCCGGACGTTTGCCTTTTCGGAAAGAGGCTCTGCCGAGAACGAGCGCCGTGAGATATGCCGTCAGTGGTTAAGCACAGATGCCCAGTGCTGTTGTGCCTGTGGATAGGGCGCACGGGGCCAGTGAAGACCAGCAAGAGCTTTCAGGGCTGGCCCCTTCCTTGTGGGAGAAGGAGCCGGACGTTTGCCTTTTCGGAAAGAGGCTCTGCCGAGAACGAGCGCCGTGAGATGCTGAGTCTCTGGGAAAGCACAGATGCCCAGTGCTGTTGTGCCTGTGGGTAGGGCGCACGGGGACAGTGAAGACCAGCAAGAGCTTTCAGGGCTGGCCCCTTCCTTGTGGGAGAAGGAGCCGGACGTTTGCCTTTTCGGAAAGAGGCTCTGCCGAGAACGAGCGCCGTGAGATGCTGAGTCTCTGGGAAAGCACAGATGCCCAGTGCTGTTGTGCCTGTGGGTAGGGTGCACGGGGCCAGTGAAGACCAGCAAGAGCTTTCAGGGCTGGCCCCTTCCTTGTGGGAGAAGGAGCCGGACGTTTGCCTTTTCGGAAAGAGGCTCTGCCGAGAACGAGCGCCGTGAGATATGCCGTCTGTGGTTAAGCACAGATGCCCAGTGCTGTTGTGCCTGTGGGTAGGGTGCACGGGGACAGTGAAGACCAGCAAGAGCTTTCAGGGCTGGCCCCTTCCTTGTGGGAGAAGGAGCCGGACGTTTGCCTTTTCGGAAAGAGGCTCTGCCGAGAACGAGCGCCGTGAGATATGCCGTCTGTGGTTAAGCACAGATGCCCAGTGCTGTTGTGCCTCTGGATAGGGTGTTTGGGGCCAGTGAAGACCAGCAAGAGCTTTCAGGGCTGGCCCCTTCCTTGTGGGAGAAGGAGCCGGACGTTTGCCTTTTCGGAAAGAGGCTCTGCCGAGAGCGAACGCAGTCAGATGCTGAGTCTCTGGTTAAGCACAGATGCCCAGTGCTGTTGTGCCTGTGGATAGGGTGCACGGGGACAGTGAAGACCAGCAAGAGCTTTCAGGGCTGGCCCCTTCCTTGTGGGAGAAGGAGCCGGACGTTGGCCTTTTCGGAAAGAGGCTCTGCCGAGAACGAGCGCCGTGAGATATGCCGTCTGTGGTTAAGCACAGATGCCCAGTGCTGTTGTGCCTGTGGATAGGGTGCACGGGGCCAGTGAAGACCAGCAAGAGCTTTCAGGGCTGGCCCCTTCCTTGTGGGAGAAGGAGCCGGACGTTTGCCTTTTCAGAAAGAGGCTCTGCCGAGAGCGAACGCAGTGAGATGCTGAGTCTCTGGGAAAGCACAGATGCCCAGTGCTGTTGTGCCTGTGGATAGGGTGCACGGGGCCAGTGAAGACCAGCAAGAGCTTTCAGGGCTGGCCCCTTCCTTGTGGGAGAAGGAGCCGGACGTTTGCCTTTTCGGAAAGAGGCTCTGCCGAGAACGAGCGCCGTGAGATATGCCGTCTGTGGTTAAGCACAGATGCCCAGTGCTGTTGTGCCTGTGGGTAGGGTGCACGGGGCCAGTGAAGACCAGCAAGAGCTTTCAGGGCTGGCCCCTTCCTTGTGGGAGAAGGAGCCGGACGTTTGCCTTTTCGGAAAGAGGCTCTGCCGAGAACGAGCGCCGTGAGATATGCCGTCTGTGGTTAAGCACAGATGCCCAGTGCTGTTGTGCCTGTGGGTAGGGTGCACGGGGACAGTGAAGACCAGCAAGAGCTTTCAGGGCTGGCCCCTTCCTTGTGGGAGAAGGAGCCGGACGTTTGCCTTTTCGGAAAGAGGCTCTGCCGAGAACGAGCGCCGTGAGATATGCCGTCTGTGGTTAAGCACAGATGCCCAGTGCTGTTGTGCCTGTGGGTAGGGTGCACGGGGCCAGTGAAGACCAGCAAGAGCTTTCAGGGCTGGCCCCTTCCTTGTGGGAGAAGGAGCCGGACGTTTGCCTTTTCGGAAAGAGGCTCTGCCGAGAACGAGCGCCGTGAGATATGCCGTCTGTGGTTAAGCACAGATGCCCAGTGCTGTTGTGCCTGTGGATAGGGTGTTTGGGGACAGTGAAGACCAGCAAGAGCTTTCAGGGCTGGCCCCTTCCTTGTGGGAGAAGGAGCCGGACGTTTGCCTTTTCGGAAAGAGGCTCTGCCGAGAACGAGCGCCGTGAGATATGCCGTCTGTGGTTAAGCACAGATGCCCAGTGCTGTTGTGCCTGTGGATAGGGTGTTTCGGGACGGTGAAGACCAGCAAGAGCTTTCAGGGCTGGCCCCTTCCTTGTGGGAGAAGGAGCCGGACGTTTGCCTTTTCGGAAAGAGGCTCTGCCGAGAACAAGCGCCGTGAGATATGCCGTCTGTGGTTAAGCACAGATGCCCAGTGCTGTTGTGCCTGTGGGTAGGGTCTTTGGGGCCAGTGAAGACCAGCAAGAGCTTTCAGGGCTGGCCCCTTCCTTGTGGGAGAAGGAGCCGGACGTTTGCCTTTTCGGAAAGAGGCTCTGCCGAGAACAAGCGCCGTGAGATATGCCGTCTGTGGTTAAGCACAGATGCCCAGTGCTGTTGTGCCTATGCATAGGGTGCACGGGGCCAGTGAAGACCAGCAAGAGCTTTCAGGGCTGGCCCCTTCCTTGTGGGAGAAGGAGCCGGACGTTTGCCTTTTCGGAAAGAGGCTCTGCCGAGAACGAGCGCCGTGAGATATGCCGTCTGTGGTTAAGCACAGATGCCCAGTGCTGTTGTGCCTATGCATAGGGTGCACGGGGCCAGTGAAGACCAGCAAGAGCTTTCAGGGCTGGCCCCTTCCTTGTGGGAGAAGGAGCCGGACGTTTGCCTTTTCGGAAAGAGGCTCTGCCGAGAACGAGCGCCGTGAGATGTTGAGTCTCTGGGTAAGCACAGATGCCCAATGCTGTTGTGCCTGTGGGTAGGTTGCACGGGGCCAGTGAAGACCAGCAAGAGCTTTCAGGGCTGGCCCCTTCCTTGTGGGAGAAGGAGCCGGACGTTTGCCTTTTCGGAAAGAGGCTCTGCCGAGAGCAAACACCATGAGATATGCCGTCAGTGGTTAAGCACAGATGCCCAGTGCTGTTGTGCCTGTGGTTAGGGTGTTTGGGGACGGTTAAGACCAGCAAGAGCTTTCAGGGCTGGCCCCTTCCTTGTGGGAGAAGGAGCCGGACGTTGGCCTTTTCGGAAAGAGGCTCTGCCGAGAACGAGCGTCGTGAGATGCTGAATCTGTGGTTAAGCACAGATGCCCATTGCTGTTGTGCCTGTGCATAGGTTGCACGGGGACAGTGAAGACCAGCAAGAGCTTTCAGGGCTGGCCCCTTCCTTGTGGGAGAAGGAGTAGGACGTTTGCCTTTTCGGAAAGAGGCTCTGCCGAGAACGAGCGCCGTGAGATGCTGAATCTGTGGTTAAGCACAGATGCCCAGTGCTGTTGTGCCTGTGGGTAGGGTGCACGGGGCCAGTGAAGACCAGCAAGAGCTTTCAGGGCTGGCCCCTTCCTTGTGGGAGAAGGAGCCGGACGTTTGCCTTTTCGGAAAGAGGCTCTGCCGAGAACGAGCGCCGTTAGATGCTGAGTCTCTTGGAAAGCACAGATGCCCAGTGCTGTTGTGCCTGTGGATAGGGTGCACGGAGACAGTGAAGACCAGCAAGAGCTTTCAGGGCTGGCCCCTTCCTTGTGGGAGAAGGAGCCGGACGTTTGCCTTTTCGGAAAGAGGCTCTGCCAAGAACAAGCGCCGTGAGATATGCCGTCTGTGGTTAAGCACAGATGCCCAGTGCTGTTGTGCCTATGCATAGGGTGCACGGGGCCAGTGAAGACCAGCAAGAGCTTTCAGGGCTGGCCCCTTCCTTGTGGGAGAAGGAGCCGGACGTTTGCCTTTTCGGAAAGAGGCTCTGCCGAGAACGAGCGCCGTGAGATGTTGAGTCTCTGGGTAAGCACAGATGCCCAATGCTGTTGTGCCTGTGGGTAGGTTGCACGGGGACAGTGAAGACCAGCAAGAGCTTTCAGGGCTGGCCCCTTCCTTGTGGGAGAAGGAGCCGGACGTTTGCCTTTTCGGAAAGAGGCTCTGCCGAGAACGAGCGCCGTGAGATATGCTGTCTGTGGTTAAGCACAGATGCCCAGTGCTGTTGTGCCTGTGGATAGGGTGCACGGGGACAGTGAAGACCAGCAAGAGCTTTCAGGGGTGGCCCCTTCCTTGTGGGAGAAGGAGCCGGACGTTTGCCTTTTCGGAAAGAGGCTCTGCCGAGAGCAAACACCGTGAGATATGCCGTCAGTGGTTAAGCACAGATGCCCAGTGCTGTTGTGCCTGTGGTTAGGGTGTTTGGGGACGGTTAAGACCAGCAAGAGCTTTCAGGGCTGGCCCCTTCCTTGTGGGAGAAGGAGCCGGACGTTGGCCTTTTCGGAAAGAGGCTCTGCCGAGAACGAGCGCCGTGAGATGCTGAATCTGTGGTTAAGCACAGATGCCCATTGCTGTTGTGCCTGTGCATAGGTTGCACCGGGACAGTGAAGACCAGCAAGAGCTTTCAGGGCTGGCCCCTTCCTTGTGGAAGAAGGAGCCGGACGTTTGCCTTTTCGGAAAGAGGCTCTGCCGAGAACGAGCGCCATGAGATATGCCGTCTGTGGTTAAGCACAGATGCCCAGTGCTGTTGTGCCTGTGGGTAGGGTGCACGGGGACAGTGAAGACCAGCAAGAGCTTTCAGGGCTGGCCCCTTCCTTGTGGGAGAAGGAGCCGGACGTTTGCCTTTTCAGAAAGAGGCTCTGCCGAGAGCGAACGCAGTGAGATGCTGAGTCTCTGGGAAAGCACAGATGCCCAGTGCTGTTGTGCCTGTGGTTACGGTGCACGGGGACAGTGAAGACCAGCAAGAGCTTTCAGGGCTGGCCCCTTCCTTGTGGGAGAAGGAGCTGGACGTTTGCCTTTTCGGAAAGAGGCTATGCCGAAAACAAGCACCGTGAGATGCTGTGTCTCTGGGAAAGCACAGATGCCCATTGCTGTTGTGCCTGTGGGTAGGGTGCACGGGGACAGTGAAGACCAGCAAGAGCTTTCAGGGCTGGCCCCTTCCTTGTGGGAGAAGGAGCCGGACGCTTGCCTTTTCGGAAAGAGGCTCTGCCGAGAACGAGCGCCGTGAGATATGCCGTCTGTGGTTAAGCACAGATGCCCAGTGCTGTTGTGCCTGTGGATAGGGTGTTTGGGGACGGTTAAGACCAGCAAGAGCTTTCAGGGCTGGCCCCTTCCTTGTGGGACAAGGAGCCGGACGTTTGCCTTTTCCGAAAGAGGCTCTGCCGAGAACAAGCGCCGTGAGATATGCCGTCTGTGGTTAAGCACAGATGCCCATTGCTGTTGTGCCTGTGGGTAGGGTGCACGGGGCCAGTGAAGACCAGCAAGAGCTTTCAGGGCTGGCCCCTTCCTTGTGGGAGAAGGAGCCGGACGTTTGCCTTTTCGGAAAGAGGCTCTGCCGATAGCGAATGCAGTGAGATATGCCGTCTGTGGTTAAGCACAGATGCCCAGTGCTGTTGTGCCTGTGGATAGGGTGTTTCGGGACGGTTAAGACCAGCAAGAGCTTTCAGGGCTGGCCCCTTCCTTGTGGGAGAAGGAGCCAGACGTTTGCCTTTTCGGAAAGAGGCTCTGCCGAGAACGAGCGCCGTGAGATGCTGAATCTGTGGTTAAGCACAGATGCCCAGTGCTGTTGTGCCTATGCATAGGGTGCACGGGGCCAGTGAAGACCAGCAAGAGCTTTCAGGGCTGGCCCCTTCCTTGTGGGAGAAGGAGCTGGACGTTTGCCTTTTCGGAAAGAGGCTCTGCCGAGAACGAGCGCCGTGAGATGTTGAGTCTCTGGGTAAACACAGATGCCCAATGCTGTTGTGCCTGTGGGTAGGGTGCATGGGGCCAGTGAAGACCAGCAAGAGCTTTCAGGGCTGGCCCCTTCCTTGTGGGAGAAGGAGCCGGACGTTTGCCTTTTCGGAAAGAGGCTCTGCCGAGAACGAGCGCCGTGAGATGTTGAGTCTCTGGGTAAGCACAGATGCCCAATGCTGTTGTGCCTGTGGGTAGGTTGCACGGGGACAGTGAAGACCAGCAAGAGCTTTCAGGGCTGGCCCCTTCCTTGTGGGAGAAGGAGCCGGACGTTTGCCTTTTCGGAAAGAGGCTCTGCCGAGAACGAGCGCCGTGAGATATGCTGTCTGTGGTTAAGCACAGATGCCCAGTGCTGTTGTGCCTGTGGATAGGGTGCACGGGGACAGTGAAGACCAGCAAGAGCTTTCAGGGCTGGCCCCTTCCTTGTGGGAGAAGGAGCCGGACGTTTGCCTTTTCGGAAAGAGGCTCTGCCGAGAGCAAACACCGTGAGATATGCCGTCAGTGGTTAAGCACAGATGCCCAGTGCTGTTGTGCCTGTGGTTAGGGTGTTTGGGGACGGTTAAGACCAGCAAGAGCTTTCAGGGCTGGCCCCTTCCTTGTGGGAGAAGGAGCCGGACGTTGGCCTTTTCGGAAAGAGGCTCTGCCGAGAACGAGCGCCGTGAGATGCTGAATCTGTGGTTAAGCACAGATGCCCATTGCTGTTGTGCCTGTGCATAGGTTGCACCGGGACAGTGAAGACCAGCAAGAGCTTTCAGGGCTGGCCCCTTCCTTGTGGAAGAAGGAGCCGGACGTTTGCCTTTTCGGAAAGAGGCTCTGCCGAGAACGAGCGCCATGAGATATGCCGTCTGTGGTTAAGCACAGATGCCCAGTGCTGTTGTGCCTGTGGGTAGGGTGCACGGGGACAGTGAAGACCAGCAAGAGCTTTCAGGGCTGGCCCCTTCCTTGTGGGAGAAGGAGCCGGACGTTTGCCTTTTCAGAAAGAGGCTCTGCCGAGAGCGAACGCAGTGAGATGCTGAGTCTCTGGGAAAGCACAGATGCCCAGTGCTGTTGTGCCTGTGGTTACGGTGCACGGGGACAGTGAAGACCAGCAAGAGCTTTCAGGGCTGGCCCCTTCCTTGTGGGAGAAGGAGCTGGACGTTTGCCTTTTCGGAAAGAGGCTATGCCGAAAACAAGCACCGTGAGATGCTGTGTCTCTGGGAAAGCACAGATGCCCATTGCTGTTGTGCCTGTGGGTAGGGTGCACGGGGACAGTGAAGACCAGCAAGAGCTTTCAGGGCTGGCCCCTTCCTTGTGGGAGAAGGAGCCGGACGCTTGCCTTTTCGGAAAGAGGCTCTGCCGAGAACGAGCGCCGTGAGATATGCCGTCTGTGGTTAAGCACAGATGCCCAGTGCTGTTGTGCCTGTGGATAGGGTGTTTGGGGACGGTTAAGACCAGCAAGAGCTTTCAGGGCTGGCCCCTTCCTTGTGGGACAAGGAGCCGGACGTTTGCCTTTTCCGAAAGAGGCTCTGCCGAGAACAAGCGCCGTGAGATATGCCGTCTGTGGTTAAGCACAGATGCCCATTGCTGTTGTGCCTGTGGGTAGGGTGCACGGGGCCAGTGAAGACCAGCAAGAGCTTTCAGGGCTGGCCCCTTCCTTGTGGGAGAAGGAGCCGGACGTTTGCCTTTTCGGAAAGAGGCTCTGCCGATAGCGAATGCAGTGAGATATGCCGTCTGTGGTTAAGCACAGATGCCCAGTGCTGTTGTGCCTGTGGATAGGGTGTTTCGGGACGGTTAAGACCAGCAAGAGCTTTCAGGGCTGGCCCCTTCCTTGTGGGAGAAGGAGCCAGACGTTTGCCTTTTCGGAAAGAGGCTCTGCCGAGAACGAGCGCCGTGAGATGCTGAATCTGTGGTTAAGCACAGATGCCCAGTGCTGTTGTGCCTATGCATAGGGTGCACGGGGCCAGTGAAGACCAGCAAGAGCTTTCAGGGCTGGCCCCTTCCTTGTGGGAGAAGGAGCTGGACGTTTGCCTTTTCGGAAAGAGGCTCTGCCGAGAACGAGCGCCGTGAGATGTTGAGTCTCTGGGTAAGCACAGATGCCCAATGCTGTTGTGCCTGTGGGTAGGGTGCATGGGGCCAGTGAAGACCAGCAAGAGCTTTCAGGGCTGGCCCCTTCCTTGTGGGAGAAGGAGCCGGACGTTTGCCTTTTCGGAAAGAGGCTCTGCCGAGAACGAGCGCCGTGAGATGTTGAGTCTCTGGGTAAGCACAGATGCCCAATGCTGTTGTGCCTGTGGGTAGGTTGCACGGGGACAGTGAAGACCAGCAAGAGCTTTCAGGGCTGGCCCCTTCCTTGTGGGAGAAGGAGCCGGACGTTTGCCTTTTCGGAAAGAGGCTCTGCCGAGAACGAGCGCCGTGAGATATGCTGTCTGTGGTTAAGCACAGATGCCCAGTGCTGTTGTGCCTGTGGATAGGGTGCACGGGGACAGTGAAGACCAGCAAGAGCTTTCAGGGCTGGCCCCTTCCTTGTGGGAGAAGGAGCCGGACGTTTGCCTTTTCGGAAAGAGGCTCTGCCGAGAGCAAACACCGTGAGATATGCCGTCAGTGGTTAAGCACAGATGCCCAGTGCTGTTGTGCCTGTGGTTAGGGTGTTTGGGGACGGTTAAGACCAGCAAGAGCTTTCAGGGCTGGCCCCTTCCTTGTGGGAGAAGGAGCCGGACGTTTGCCTTTTCGGAAAGAGGCTCTGCCGAGAACGAGCGCCGTGAGATGCTGAATCTGTGGTTAAGCACAGATGCCCATTGCTGTTGTGCCTGTGCATAGGTTGCACGGGGACAGTGAAGACCAGCAAGAGCTTTCAGGGCTGGCCCCTTCCTTGTGGGAGAAGGAGCCGGACGTTTGCCTTTTCGGAAAGAGGCTCTGCCGAGAACGAGCGCCATGAGATATGCCGTCTGTGGTTAAGGACAGATGCCCAGTGCTGTTGTGCCTGTGGGTAGGGTGCACGGGGACAGTGAAGACCAGCAAGAGCTTTCAGGGCTGGCCACTTCCTTGTGGGAGAAGGAGCCGGACGTTTGCCTTTTCAGAAAGAGGCTCTGCCGAGAGCGAACGCAGTGAGATGCTGAGTCTCTGGGAAAGCACAGATGCCCAGTGCTGTTGTGCCTGTGGTTAGGGTGCACGGGGACAGTGAAGACCAGCAAGAGCTTTCAGGGCTGGCCCCTTCCTTGTGGGAGAAGGAGCTGGACGTTTGCCTTTTCGGAAAGAGGCTATGCCGAAAACAAGCACCGTGAGATGCTGTGTCTCTGGGAAAGCACAGATGCCCATTGCTGTTGTGCCTGTGGGTAGGGTGCACGGGGATAGTGAAGACCAGCAAGAGCTTTCAGGGCTGGCCCCTTCCTTGTGGGAGAAGGAGCCGGACGTTTGCCTTTTCGGAAAGAGGCTCTGCCGAGAACGAGCGCCGTGAGATATGCCGTCTGTGGTTAAGCACAGATGCCCAGTGCTGTTCTGCCTGTGGATAGGGTGCACGGGTACAGTGAAGACGAGCAAGAGCTTTCAGGGCTGGCCCCTTCCTTGTGGCAGAAGGAGCCGGACGTTTGCCTTTTCGGAAAGAGGCTCTGCCGAGAACGAGCGCCGTGAGATGCTGTGTCTCTGGGAAAGCACAGATGCCCAGTGCTGTTGTGCCTGTGGATAGGGTGCACGGGGACAGTGAAGACCAGCAAGAGCTTTCAGGGCTGGCCCCTTCCTTGTGGGAGAAGGAGCCGGACGTTTGCCTTTTCGGAAAGAGGCTCTGCCGAGAACGAGCGCCGTGAGATATGCCGTCTGTGGTTAAGCACAGATGCCCAGTGCTGTTGTGCCTGTGGATACGGTGCACGGGGACAGTGAAGACCAGCAAGAGCTTTCAGGGCTGGCCCCTTCCTTGTGGGACAAGGAGCCGGACGTTTGCCTTTTCCGAAAGAGGCTCTGCCGAGAACAAGCGCCGTGAGATATGCCGTCTGTGGTTAAGCACAGATGCCCATTGCTGTTGTGCCTGTGGATAGGGTGCACGGGGCCAGTGAAGACCAGCAAGAGCTTTCAGGGCTGGCCCCTTCCTTGTGGGAGAAGGAGCCGGACGTTTGCCTTTTCGGAAAGAGGCTCTGCCGAGAACGAGCGCCGTGAGATGCTGAATCTGTGGTTAAGCACAGATGCCCATTGCTGTTGTGCCTGTGGGTAGGGTGCACGGGGACAGTGAAGACCAGCAAGAGCTTTCAGGGCTGGCCCCTTCCTTGTGGGAGAAGGAGCCGGACGTTTGCCTTTTCGGAAAGAGGCTCTGCCGATAGCGAATGCAGTGAGATATGCCGTCTGTGGTTAAGCACAGATGCCCAGTGCTGTTGTGCCTGTGGATAGGGTGTTTCGGGACGGTTAAGACCAGCAAGAGCTTTCAGGGCTGGCCCCTTCCTTGTGGGAGAAGGAGCCAGACGTTTGCCTTTTCGGAAAGAGGCTCTGCCGAGAACGAGCGCCGTGAGATGCTGAATCTGTGGTTAAGCACAGATGCCCAGTGCTGTTGTGCCTATGCATAGGGTGCACGGGGCCAGTGAAGACCAGCAAGAGCTTTCAGGGCTGGCCCCTTCCTTGTGGGAGAAGGAGCTGGACGTTTGCCTTTTCGGAAAGAGGCTCTGCCGAGAACGAGCGCCGTGAGATTCTGAGTCTCTTGGAAAGCACAGATCCCCAGTGCTGTTGTGCCTGTGGATAGGGTGCACGGGGACAGTGAAGACCAGCAAGAGCTTTCAGGGCTGGCCCCTTCCTTGTGGGAGAAGGAGCCGGACGTTTGCCTTTTCGGAAAGAGGCTCTGCCAAGAACAAGCGCCGTGAGATATGCCGTCTGTGGTTAAGCACAGATGCCCAGTGCTGTTGTGCCTGTGGGTAGGGTGCACGGGGACAGTGAAGACCAGCAAGAGCTTTCAGGGCTGGCCCCTTCCTTGTGGGAGAAGGAGCCGGACGTTTGCCTTTTCGGAAAGAGGCTCTGCCGAGAACGAGCGCCGTGAGATGTTGAGTCTCTGGGTAAGCACAGATGCCCAGTGCTGTTGTGCCTGTGGGTAGGTTGCACGGGGCCAGTGAAGACCAGCAAGAGCTTTCAGGGCTGGCCCCTTCCTTGTGGGAGAAGGAGCCGGACGTTTGCCTTTTCGGAAAGAGGCTCTGCCGAGAACGAGCGCCGTGAGATGTTGAGTCTCTGGGTAAGCACAGATGCCCAATGCTGTTGTGCCTGTGGGTAGGTTGCACGGGGACAGTGAAGACCAGCAAGAGCTTTCAGGGCTGGCCCCTTCCTTGTGGGAGAAGGAGCCGGACGTTTGCCTTTTCGGAAAGAGGCTCTGCCGAGAACGAGCGCCGTGAGATATGCCGTCAGTGGTTAAGCACAGATGCCCAGTGCTGTTGTGCCTGTGGATAGGGTGCACGGGGACAGTGAAGACCAGCAAGAGCTTTCAGGGCTGGCCCCTTCCTTGTGGGAGAAGGAGCCGGACGTTTGCCTTTTCGGAAAGAGGCTCTGCCGAGAACGAGCGCCGTGAGATATGCCGTCAGTGGTTAAGCACAGATGCCCAGTGCTGTTGTGCCTGTGGTTAGGGTGTTTGGGGACGGTTAAGACCAGCAAGAGCTTTCAGGGCTGGCCCCTTCCTTGTGGGAGAAGGAGCCGTACGTTGGCCTTTTCGGAAAGAGGCTCTGCCGAGAACAAGCGCCGTGAGATGCTGAATCTGTGGTTAAGCACAGATGCCCATTGCTGTTGTGCCTGTGCATAGGTTGCACGGGGACAGTGAAGACCAGCAAGAGCTTTCAGGGCTGGCCCCTTCCTTGTGGAAGAAGGAGCCGGACGTTTGCCTTTTCGGAAAGAGGCTCTGCCGAGAACGAGCGCCATGAGATATGCCGTCTGTGGTTAAGCACAGATGCCCAGTGCTGTTGTGCCTGTGGATACGGTGCACGGGGACAGTGAAGACCAGCAAGAGCTTTCAGGGCTGGCCCCTTCCTTGTGGGAGAAGGAGCCGGACGTTTGCCTTTTCAGAAAGAGGCTCTGCCGAGAGCGAACGCAGTGAGGTGCTGAGTCTCTGGGAAAGCACAGATGCCCAGTGCTGTTGTGCCTGTGTTTAGGGTGCACGGGGACAGTGAAGACCAGCAAGAGCTTTCAGGGCTGGCCCCTTCCTTGTGGGAGAAGGAGCTGGACGTTTGCCTTTTCGGAAAGAGGCTCTGCCGAGAACGAGCGCCGTGAGATTCTGAGTCTCTTGGAAAGCACAGATGCCCAGTGCTGTTGTGCCTGTGGGTAGGGTGCACGGAGACAGTGAAGACCAGCAAGAGCTTTCAGGGCTGGCCCCTTCCTTGTGGGAGAAGGAGCCGGACGTTTGCCTTTTCGGAAAGAGGCTCTGCCAAGAACAAGCGCCGTGAGATATGCCGTCTGTGGTTAAGCACAGATGCCCAGTGCTGTTGTGCCTGTGGGTAGGGTGCACGGGGACAGTGAAGACCAGCAAGAGCTTTCAGGGCTGGCCCCTTCCTTGTGGGAGAAGGAGCCGGACGTTTGCCTTTTCGGAAAGAGGCTCTGCCGAGAACGAGCGCCGTGAGATGTTGAGTCTCTGGGTAAGCACAGATGCCCAGTGCTGTTGTGCCTGTGGGTAGGTTGCACGGGGCCAGTGAAGACCAGCAAGAGCTTTCAGGGCTGGCCCCTTCCTTGTGGGAGAAGGAGCCGGACGTTTGCCTTTTCGGAAAGAGGCTCTGCCAAGAACAAGCGCCGTGAGATGTTGAGTCTCTGGGTAAGCACAGATGCCCAATGCTGTTGTGCCTGTGGGTAGGTTGCACGGGGACAGTGAAGACCAGCAAGAGCTTTCAGGGCTGGCCCCTTCCTTGTGGGAGAAGGAGCCGGACGTTTGCCTTTTCGGAAAGAGGCTCTGCCGAGAACGAGCGCCGTGAGATGTTGAGTCTCTGGGTAAGCACAGATGCCCAGTGCTGTTGTGCCTGTGGGTAGGTTGCACGGGGCCAGTGAAGACCAGCAAGAGCTTTCAGGGCTGGCCCCTTCCTTGTGGGAGAAGGAGCCGGACGTTTGCCTTTTCGGAAAGAGGCTCTGCCGAGAACGAGCGCCGTGAGATGCTGTGTGTCTGGGAAAGCACAGATGCCCAGTGCTGTTGTGCCTGTGGATAGGGTGCACGGGGACAGTGAAGACCAGCAAGAGCTTTCAGGGCTGGCCCCTTCCTTGTGGGAGAAGGAGCCGGACGCTTGCCTTTTCGGAAAGAGGCTCTGCCGAAAACAAGCACCGTGAGATATGCCGTCTGTGGTTAAGCACAGATGCCCAGTGCTGTTGTGCCTGTGGATAGGGTGTTTGGGGATGGTTAAGACCAGCAAGAGCTTTCAGGGCTGGCCCCTTCCTTGTGGGACAAGGAGCCGGACGTTTGCCTTTTCCGAAAGAGGCTCTGCCAAGAACAAGCGCCGTGAGATATGCCGTCTGTGGTTAAGCACAGATGCCCAGTGCTGTTGTGCCTGTGGATAGGGTGCACGGGGACAGTGAAGACCAGCAAGAGCTTTCAGGGCTGGCCCCTTCCTTGTGGGAGAAGGAGCCGGACGTTTGCCTTTTCGGAAAGAGGCTCTGCCGAGAGCGAGCGCCGTGAGATGCTGAATCTGTGGTTAAGCACAGATGCCCATTGCTGTTGTGCCTGTGGGTAGGTTGCACGGGGACAGTGAAGACCAGCAAGAGCTTTCAGGGCTGGCCCCTTCCTTGTGGGAGAAGGAGCCGGACGTTTGCCTTTTCGGAAAGAGGCTCTGCCGAGAACGAGCGCCGTGAGATGTTGAGTCTCTGGGTAAGCACAGATGCCCAGTGCTGTTGTGCCTGTGGATAGGGTGCACGGGGACAGTGAAGACCAGCAAGAGCTTTCAGGGCTGGCCCCTTCCTTGTGGGAGAAGGAGCCGGACGCTTGCCTTTTCGGAAAGAGGCTCTGCCGAAAACAAGCACCGTGAGATATGCCGTCTGTGGTTAAGCACAGATGCCCAGTGCTGTTGTGCCTGTGGATAGGGTGTTTGGGGATGGTTAAGACCAGCAAGAGCTTTCAGGGCTGGCCCCTTCCTTGTGGGAGAAGGAGCCGGACGTTTGCCTTTTCCGAAAGAGGCTCTGCCAAGAACAAGCGCCGTGAGATATGCCGTCTGTGGTTAAGCACAGATGCCCAGTGCTGTTGTGCCTGTGGATAGGGTGCACGGGGACAGTGAAGACCAGCAAGAGCTTTCAGGGCTGGCCCCTTCCTTGTGGGAGAAGGAGCCGGACGTTTGCCTTTTCGGAAAGAGGCTCTGCCGAGAGCGAGCGCCGTGAGATGCTGAATCTGTGGTTAAGCACAGATGCCCATTGCTGTTGTGCCTGTGGGTAGGGTGCACGGGGACAGTGAAGACCAGCAAGAGCTTTCAGGGCTGGCCCCTTCCTTGTGGGAGAAGGAGCCGGACGTTTGCCTTTTCGGAAAGAGGCTCTGCCGATAGCGAATGCAGTGAGATATGCCGTCTGTGGTTAAGCACAGATGCCCAGTGCTGTTGTGCCTGTGGATAGGGTGTTTCGGGACGGTTAAGACCAGCAAGAGCTTTCAGGGCTGGCCCCTTCCTTGTGGGAGAAGGAGCCAGACGTTTGCCTTTTCGCAAAGAGGCTCTGCCGAGAACGAGCGCCGTGAGATGCTGAATCTGTGGTTAAGCACAGATGCCCAGTGCTGTTGTGCCTATGCATAGGGTGCACGGGGCCAGTGAAGACCAGCAAGAGCTTTCAGGGCTGGCCCCTTCCTTGTGGGAGAAGGAGCCGGACGTTTGCCTTTTCGGAAAGAGGCTCTGCCGAGAACGAGCGCCGTGAGATATGCCGTCTGTGGTTAAGCACAGATGCCCAGTGCTGTTGTGCCTGTGGGTAGGGTGCACGGGGACAGTGAAGACCAGCAAGAGCTTTCAGGGCTGGCCCCTTCCTTGTGGGAGAAGGAGCCGGACGTTTGCCTTTTCGGAAAGAGGCTCTGCCGAGAACGAGCGCCGTGAGATGTTGAGTCTCTGGGTAAGCACAGATGCCCAGTGCTGTTGTGCCTGTGGGTAGGTTGCACGGGGCCAGTGAAGACCAGCAAGAGCTTTCAGGGCTGGCCCCTTCCTTGTGGGAGAAGGAGCCGGACGTTTGCCTTTTCGGAAAGAGGCTCTGCCGAGAACGAGCGCCGTGAGATGTTGAGTCTCTGGGTAAGCACAGATGCCCAATGCTGTTGTGCCTGTGGGTAGGTTGCACGGGGACAGTGAAGACCAGCAAGAGCTTTCAGGGCTGGCCCCTTCCTTGTGGGAGAAGGAGCCGGACGTTTGCCTTTTCGGAAAGAGGCTCTGCCGAGAACGAGCGCCGTGAGATATGCCGTCAGTGGTTAAGCACAGATGCCCAGTGCTGTTGTGCCTGTGGATAGGGTGCACGGGGACAGTGAAGACCAGCAAGAGCTTTCAGGGCTGGCCCCTTCCTTGTGGGAGAAGGAGCCGGACGTTTGCCTTTTCGGAAAGTGGCTCTGCCGAGAACAAGCGCCGTGAGATATGCCGTCTGTGGTTAAGCATAGATGCCCAGTGCTGTTGTGCCTCTTGATAGGGTGTATGGGGACGGTTAAGACACCAAGAGATTTCAGGGCTGGCCCCTTCCTTGTGGGAGAAGGAGCCGGACGTTTGCCTTTTCGGAAAGAGGTTCTGCCCAGAACGAGCGCCGTGAGATGCTGAGTCTCTGGGAAAGCACAGATGCCCAGTGCTGTTGTGCCTGTGGGTAGGGTGCACGGGGCCAGTGAAGACCAGCAAGAGCTTTCAGGGCTGGGCCCTTCCTTGCGGGAGAAGGAGCCGGACGTTTGCCTTTTCGGAAAGAGGCTCTGCCGAGAACGAGCGCCATGAGATATGCCGTCTGTGGTTAAGCACAGATGCCCAGTGCTGTTGTGCCTGTGGATACGGTGCACGGGGACAGTGAAGACCAGCAAGAGCTTTCAGGGCTGGCCCCTTCCTTGTGGGAGAAGGAGCCGGACGTTTGCCTTTTCAGAAAGAGGCTCTGCCGAGAGCGAACGCAGTGAGATGCTGAGTCTCTGGGAAAGCACAGATGCCCAGTGCTGTTGTGCCTGTGGTTAGGGTGCACGGGGACAGTGAAGACCAGCAAGAGCTTTCAGGGCTGGCCCCTTCCTTGTGGGAGAAGGAGCTGGACGTTTGCCTTTTCGGAAAGAGGCTCTGCCGAGAACGAGCGCCGTGAGATTCTGAGTCTCTTGGAAAGCACAGATGCCCAGTGCTGTTGTGCCTGTGGATAGGGTGCACGGAGACAGTGAAGACCAGCAAGAGCTTTCAGGGCTGGCCCCTTCCTTGTGGGAGAAGGAGCCGGACGTTTGCCTTTTCGGAAAGAGGCTCTGCCAAGAACAAGCGCCGTGAGATATGCCGTCTGTGGTTAAGCACAGATGCCCAGTGCTGTTGTGCCTGTGGGTAGGGTGCACGGGGACAGTGAAGACCAGCAAGAGCTTTCAGGGCTGGCCCCTTCCTTGTGGGAGAAGGAGCCGGACGTTTGCCTTTTCGGAAAGAGGCTCTGCCGAGAACGAGCGCCGTGAGATGTTGAGTCTCTGGGTAAGCACAGATGCCCAGTGCTGTTGTGCCTGTGGGTAGGTTGCACGGGGCCAGTGAAGACCAGCAAGAGCTTTCAGGGCTGGCCCCTTCCTTGTGGGAGAAGGAGCCGGACGTTTGCCTTTTCGGAAAGAGGCTCTGCCGAGAACGAGCGCCGTGAGATGCTGAGTCTCTGGGTAAGCACAGATGCCCAATGCTGTTGTGCCTGTGGGTAGGTTGCACGGGGACAGTGAAGACCAGCAAGAGCTTTCAGGGCTGGCCCCTTCCTTGTGGGAGAAGGAGCCGGACGTTTGCCTTTTCGGAAAGAGGCTCTGCCGAGAACGAGCGCCGTGAGATGTTGAGTCTCTGGGTAAGCACAGATGCCCAGTGCTGTTGTGCCTGTGGGTAGGTTGCACGGGGCCAGTGAAGACCAGCAAGAGCTTTCAGGGCTGGCCCCTTCCTTGTGGGAGAAGGAGCCGGACGTTTGCCTTTTCGGAAAGAGGCTCTGCCGAGAACGAGCGCCGTGAGATGCTGTGTCTCTGGGAAAGCACAGATGCCCAGTGCTGTTGTGCCTGTGGATAGGGTGCACGGGGACAGTGAAGACCAGCAAGAGCTTTCAGGGCTGGCCCCTTCCTTGTGGGAGAAGGAGCCGGACGCTTGCCTTTTCGGAAAGAGGCTCTGCCGAAAACAAGCACCGTGAGATATGCCGTCTGTGGTTAAGCACAGATGCCCAGTGCTGTTGTGCCTGTGGATAGGGTGTTTGGGGATGGTTAAGACCAGCAAGAGCTTTCAGGGCTGGCCCCTTCCTTGTGGGACAAGGAGCCGGACGTTTGCCTTTTCCGAAAGAGGCTCTGCCGAGAACAAGCGCCGTGAGATATGCCGTCTGTGGTTAAGCACAGATGCCCAGTGCTGTTGTGCCTGTGGATAGGGTGCACGGGGACAGTGAAGACCAGCAAGAGCTTTCAGGGCTGGCCCCTTCCTTGTGGGAGAAGGAGCCGGACGTTTGCCTTTTCGGAAAGAGGCTCTGCCGAGAGCGAGCGCCGTGAGATGCTGAATCTGTGGTTAAGCACAGATGCCCATTGCTGTTGTGCCTGTGGGTAGGGTGCACGGGGACAGTGAAGACCAGCAAGAGCTTTCAGGGCTGGCCCCTTCCTTGTGGGAGAAGGAGCCGGACGTTTGCCTTTTCGGAAAGAGGCTCTGCCGATAGCGAATGCAGTGAGATATGCCGTCTGTGGTTAAGCACAGATGCCCAGTGCTGTTGTGCCTGTGGATAGGGTGTTTCGGGACGGTTAAGACCAGCAAGAGCTTTCAGGGCTGGCCCCTTCCTTGTGGGAGAAGGAGCCAGACGTTTGCCTTTTCGCAAAGAGGCTCTGCCGAGAACGAGCGCCGTGAGATGCTGAAGCTGTGGTTAAGCACAGATGCCCAGTGCTGTTGTGCCTATGCATAGGGTGCACGGGGCCAGTGAAGACCAGCAAGAGCTTTCAGGGCTGGCCCCTTCCTTGTGGGAGAAGGAGCCGGACGTTTGCCTTTTCGGAAAGAGGCTCTGCCGAGAACGAGCGCCGTGAGATGTTGAGTCTCTTGGAAAGCACAGATGCCCAGTGCTGTTGTGCCTGTGGATAGGGTGCACGGAGACAGTGAAGACCAGCAAGAGCTTTCAGGGCTGGCCCCTTCCTTGTGGGAGAAGGAGCCGGACGTTTGCCTTTTCGGAAAGAGGCTCTGCCAAGAACAAGCGCCGTGAGATATGCCGTCTGTGGTTAAGCACAGATGCCCAGTGCTGTTGTGCCTGTGGGTAGGGTGCACGGGGACAGTGAAGACCAGCAAGAGCTTTCAGGGCTGGCCCCTTCCTTGTGGGAGAAGGAGCCGGACGTTTGCCTTTTCGGAAAGAGGCTCTGCCGAGAACGAGCGCCGTGAGATGTTGAGTCTCTGGGTAAGCACAGATGCCCAGTGCTGTTGTGCCTGTGGGTAGGTTGCACGGGGACAGTGAAGACCAGCAAGAGCTTTCAGGGCTGGCCCCTTCCTTGTGGGAGAAGGAGCCGGACGTTTGCCTTTTCGGAAAGAGGCTCTGCCGAGAACGAACGCCGTGAGATATGCCGTCTGTGGTTAAGCAGATGTCCAGTGCTGTTGTGCCTATGCATAGGGTGCACGGGGACAGTGAAGACCAGCAAGAGCTTTCAGGGCTGGCCCCTTCCTTGTGGGAGAAGGAGCCGGACGTTTGCCTTTTCGGAAAGAGGCTCTGCCGAGAGCAAACACCGTGAGATATGCCGTCTGTGGTTAAGCACAGATGCCCAGTGCTGTTGTGCCTGTGGTTAGGGTGTTTGGGGACGGTTAAGACCAGCAAGAGCTTTCAGGGCTGGCCCCTTCCTTGTGGGAGAAGGAGCCGGACGTTGGCCTTTTCGGAAAGAGGCTCTGCCGAGAACGAGCGCCGTGAGATGCTGAATCTGTGGTTAAGCACAGATGCCCATTGCTGTTGTGCCTGTGCATAGGTTGCACGGGGACAGTGAAGACCAGCAAGAGCTTTCAGGGCTGGCCCCTTCCTTGTGGAAGAAGGAGCCGGACGTTTGCCTTTTCGGAAAGAGGCTCTGCCGAGAACGAGCGCCATGAGATATGCCGTCTGTGGTTAAGCACAGATGCCCAGTGCTGTTGTGCCTGTGGATACGGTGCACGGGGACAGTGAAGACCAGCAAGAGCTTTCAGGGCTGGCCCCTTCCTTGTGGGAGAAGGAGCCGGACGTTTGCCTTTTCAGAAAGAGGCTCTGCCGAGAGCGAACGCAGTGAGATGCTGAGTCTCTGGGAAAGCACAGATGCCCAGTGCTGTTGTGCCTGTGGTTAGGGTGCACGGGGCCAGTGAAGACCAGCAAGAGCTTTCAGGGCTGGCCCCTTCCTTGTGGGAGAAGGAGCCGGACGTTTGCCTTTTCGGAAAGAGGCTCTGCCGAAAACAAGCACCGTGAGATGCTGTGTCTCTGGGAAAGCACAGATGCCCAGTGCTGTTCTGCCTGTGGTTAGGGTGCACGGGTACAGTGAAGACGAGCAAGAGCTTTCAGGGCTGGCCCCTTCCTTGTGGGAGAAGGAGCCGGACGTTTGCCTTTTCGGAAAGAGGCTCTGCCGAGAACGAGCGCCGTAAGATATGCCGTCTGTGGTTAAGCACAGATGCCCAGTGCTGTTGTGCCTGTGGGTAGGGTGCACGGGGACAGTGAAGACCAGCAAGAGCTTTCAGGGCTGGCCCCTTCCTTGTGGGAGAAGGAGCCGGACGTTTGCCTTTTCGGAAAGAGGCTCTGCCGAGAACGAGCGCCGTGAGATGCTGAGTCTCTGGGAAAGCACAGATGCCCAGTGCTGTTGTGCCTGTGGATAGGGTGCACGGAGACAGTGAAGACCAGCAAGAGCTTTCAGGGCTGGCCCCTTCCTTGTGGCAGAAGGAGCCGGACGCTTGCCTTTTCGGAAAAAGGCTCTGCCGAGAACGAGCGCCGTGAGATATGCCGTCTGTGGTTAAGCACAGATGCCCAGTGCTGTTGTGCCTGTGGATAGGGTGCACGGGGACAGTGAAGACCAGCAAGAGCTTTCAGGGCTGGCCCCTTCCTTGTGGGAGAAGGAGCCGGACGTTTGCCTTTTCGGAAAGAGGCTCTGCCGAGAACAAGCGCCGTGAGATATGCCGTCTGTGGTTTAGCACAGATGCCCATTGCTGTTGTGCCTGTGGATAGGGTGCACGGGGCCAGTGAAGACCAGCAAGAGCTTTCAGTGCTGGCCCCTTCCTTGTGGGAGAAGGAGCCGGACGTTTGCCTTTTCGGAAAGAGGCTCTGCCGAGAACGAGCGCCGTGAGATATGCCGTCTGTGGTTAAGCACAGATGCCCAGTGCTGTTGTGCCTGTGGATAGGGTGCACGGGGACAGTGAAGACCAGCAAGAGCTTTCAGGGCTGGCCCCTTCCTTGTGGGAGAAGGAGCCGGACGTTTGCCTTTTCGGAAAGAGGCTCTGCCGAGAACGAGCGCCGTGAGATGCTGAGTCTCTGGGAAAGCACAGATGCCCAGTGCTGTTGTGCCTGTGGGTAGGGTGCACGGGGACAGTGAAGACCAGCAAGAGCTTTCAGGGCTGGCCCCTTCCTTGTGGGAGAAGGAGCCGGACGTTTGCCTTTTCGGAAAGAGGCTCTGCCAAGAACAAGCGCCGTGAGATATGCCGTCTGTGGTTAAGCACAGATGCCCAGTGCTGTTGTGCCTATGCATAGGGTGCACGGGGACAGTGAAGACCAGCAAGAGCTTTCAGGGCTGGCCCCTTCCTTGTGGGAGAAGGAGCCGGACGTTTGCCTTTTCGGAAAGAGGCTCTGCCGAGAACGAGCGCCGTGAGATGCTGAGTCTCTGGGAAAGCACAGATGCCCAGTGCTGTTGTGCCTGTGGATAGGGTGCACGGGGACAGTGAAGACCAGCAAGAGCTTTCAGGGCTGGCCCCTTCCTTGTGGGAGAAGGAGCCGGACGTTTGCCTTTTCGGAAAGAGGCTCTGCCGAGAACGAGCGCCGTGAGATGTTGAGTCTCTGGGTAAGCACAGATGCCCAATGCTGTTGTGCCTGTGGGTAGGTTGCACGGGGCCAGTGAAGACCAGCAAGAGCTTTCAGGGCTGGCCCCTTCCTTGTGGGAGAAGGAGCCGGACGTTTGCCTTTTCGGAAAGAGGCTCTGCCGAGAACGAGCGCCGTGAGATATGCCGTCTGTGGTTAAGCACAGATGCCCAGTGCTGTTGTGCCTGTGGATAGGGTGCACGGGGCCAGTGAAGACCAGCAAGAGCTTTCAGGGCTGGCCCCTTCCTTGTGGGAGAAGGAGCCGGACGTTTGCCTTTTCGGAAAGAGGCTCTGCCGAGAGCAAACACCGTGAGATATGCCGTCAGTGGTTAAGCACAGATGCCCAGTGCTGTTGTGCCTGTGGATAGGGTGCACGGGTACAGTGAAGACGAGCAAGAGCTTTCAGGGCTGGCCCCTTCCTTGTGGCAGAAGGAGCCGGACGTTTGCCTTTTCGGAAAGAGGCTCTGCCGAGAACGAGCGCCGTGAGATGCTGTGTCTCTGGGAAAGCACAGATGCCCAGTGCTGTTGTGCCTGTGGATAGGGTGCACGGGGACAGTGAAGACCAGCAAGAGCTTTCAGGGCTGGCCCCTTCCTTGTGGGAGAAGGAGCCGGACGCTTGCCTTTTCGGAAGGAGGCTCTGCCGAGAACGAGCGCCGTGAGATATGCCGTCTGTGGTTAAGCACAGATGCCCAGTGCTGTTGTGCCTGTGGTTAGGGTGCACGGGGCCAGTGAAGACCAGCAAGAGCTTTCAGGGCTGGCCCCTTCCTTGTGGGAGAAGGAGCCGGACGTTTGCCTTTTCGGAAAGAGGCTCTGCCGAGAACAAGCGCCGTGAGATATGCCGTCTGTGGTTAAGCACAGATGCCCAGTGCTGTTGTGCCTGTGGATAGGGTGCACGGGGACAGTGAAGACCAGCAAGAGCTTTCAGGGCTGGCCCCTTCCTTGTGGGAGAAGGAGCCGGACGTTTGCCTTTTCGGAAAGAGGCTCTGCCGAGAGCGAGCGCCGTGAGATGCTGAATCTGTGGTTAAGCACAGATGCCCATTGCTGTTGTGCCTGTGGGTAGGGTGCACGGGGACAGTGAAGACCAGCAAGAGCTTTCAGGGCTGGCCCCTTCCTTGTGGGAGAAGGAGCCGGACGTTTGCCTTTTCGGAAAGAGGCTCTGCCGATAGCGAATGCAGTGAGATATGCCGTCTGTGGTTAAGCACAGATGCCCAGTGCTGTTGTGCCTGTGGATAGGGTGTTTCGGGACGGTTAAGACCAGCAAGAGCTTTCAGGGCTGGCCCCTTCCTTGTGGGAGAAGGAGCCAGACGTTTGCCTTTTCGGAAAGAGGCTCTGCCGAGAACGAGCGCCGTGAGATGCTGAATCTGTGGTTAAGCACAGATGCCCAGTGCTGTTGTGCCTATGCATAGGGTGCACGGGGCCAGTGAAGACCAGCAAGAGCTTTCAGGGCTGGCCCCTTCCTTGTGGGAGAAGGAGCCGGACGTTTGCCTTTTCGGAAAGAGGCTCTGCCGAGAACGAGCGCCGTGAGATGCTGAGTCTCTTGGAAAGCACAGATGCCCAGTGCTGTTGTGCCTGTGGATAGGGTGCACGGAGACAGTGAAGACCAGCAAGAGCTTTCAGGGCTGGCCCCTTCCTTGTGGGAGAAGGAGCCGGACGTTTGCCTTTTCGGAAAGAGGCTCTGCCAAGAACAAGCGCCGTGAGATATGCCGTCTGTGGTTAAGCACAGATGCCCAGTGCTGTTGTGCCTGTGGGTAGGGTGCACGGGGACAGTGAAGACCAGCAAGAGCTTTCAGGGCTGGCCCCTTCCTTGTGGGAGAAGGAGCCGGACGTTTGCCTTTTCGGAAAGAGGCTCTGCCGAGAACGAGCGCCGTGACATGTTGAGTCTCTGGGTAAGCACAGATGCCCAGTGCTGTTGTGCCTGTGGGTAGGTTGCACGGGGCCAGTGAAGACCAGCAAGAGCTTTCAGGGCTGGCCCCTTCCTTGTGGGAGAAGGAGCCGGACGTTTGCCTTTTCGGAAAGAGGCTCTGCCGAGAACGAGCGCCGTGAGATATGCCGTCTGTGGTTAAGCACAGATGCCCAGTGCTGTTGTGCCTGTGGATAGGGTGCACGGGGACAGTGAAGACCAGCAAGAGCTTTCAGGGCTGGCCCCTTCCTTGTGGGAGAAGGAGCCGGACGTTTGCCTTTTCGGAAAGAGGCTCTGCCGAGAACGAGCGCCGTGAGATGCTGAGTCTCTGGGAAAGCACAGATGCCCAGTGCTGTTGTGCCTGTGGATAGGGTGCACGGAGACAGTGAAGACCAGCAAGAGCTTTCAGGGCTGGCCCCTTCCTTGTGGCAGAAGGTGCCGGACGCTTGCCTTTTCGGAAAGAGGCTCTGCCGAGAACGAGCGCCGTGAGATATGCCGTCTGTGGTTAAGCACAGATGCCCAGTGCTGTTGTGCCTGTGGATAGGGTGTTTGGGGACGGTTAAGACCAGCAAGAGCTTTCAGGGCTGGCCCCTTCCTTGTGGGAGAAGGAGCCGGACGTTTGCCTTTTCGGAAAGAGGCTCTGCCGAGAGCGAACGTCGTGAGATATGCCGTCTGTGGTTAAGCACAGATGCCCAGTGCTGTTGTGCCTGTGGATAGGGTGCACGGGGCCAGTGAAGACCAGCAAGAGCTTTCAGGGCTGGCCCCTTCCTTGTGGGAGAAGGAGCCGGACGTTTGCCTTTTCGGAAAGAGGCTCTGCCGAGAACGAGCGCCGTGAGATATGCCGTCTGTGGTTAAGCACAGATGCCCAGTGCTGTTGTGCCTGTGGATAGGGTGCACGGGGACAGTGAAGACCAGCAAGAGCTTTCAGGGCTGGCCCCTTCCTTGTGGGAGAAGGAGCCGGACGTTTGCCTTTTCGGAAAGAGGCTCTGCCGAGAACGAGCGCCGTGAGATGCTGAGTCTCTGGGAAAGCACAGATGCCCAGTGCTGTTGTGCCTGTGGGTAGGGTGCACGGGGCCAGTGAAGACCAGCAAGAGCTTTCAGGGCTGGCCCCTTCCTTGTGGGAGAAGGAGCCGGACGTTTGCCTTTTCGGAAAGAGGCTCTGCCGAGAACGAGCGCCGTGAGATATGCCGTCTGTGGTTAAGCACAGATGCCCAGTGCTGTTGTGCCTGTGGATAGGGTGCACGGGGACAGTGAAGACCAGCAAGAGCTTTCAGGGCTGGCCCCTTCCTTGTGGGAGAAGGAGCCGGACGTTTGCCTTTTCGGAAAGAGGCTCTGCCGAGAACGAGCGCCGTGAGATGCTGAATCTGTGGTTAAGCACAGATGCCCAGTGCTGTTGTGCCTATGCATAGGGTGCACGGGGCCAGTGAAGACCAGCAAGAGCTTTCAGGGCTGGCCCCTTCCTTGTGGGAGAAGGAGCCGGACGTTTGCCTTTTCGGAAAGAGGCTCTGCCGAGAACGAGCGCCGTGAGATGTTGAATCTCTGGCTAAGCACAGATCCCCAGTGCTGTTGTGCCTGTGGATAGGGTGCACGGGGACAGTGAAGACCAGCAAGAGCTTTCAGGGCTGGCCCCTTCCTTGTGGGAGAAGGAGCCGGACATTTGCCTTTTCGGAAAGAGGCTCTGCCGAGAACGAGCGCCGTGAGATATGCCGTCTGTGGTTAAGCAGATGTCCAGTGCTGTTGTGCCTATGCATAGGGTGCACGGGGACAGTGAAGACCAGCAAGAGCTTTCAGGGCTGGCCCCTTCCTTGTGGGAGAAGGAGCCGGACGTTTGCCTTTTCGGAAAGAGGCTCTGCCGAGAGCAAACACCGTGAGATATGCCGTCAGTGGTTAAGCACAGATGCCCAGTGCTGTTGTGCCTGTGGTTAGGGTGTTTGGGGACGGTTAAGACCAGCAAGAGCTTTCAGGGCTGGCCCCTTCCTTGTGGGAGAAGGAGCCGGACGTTGGCCTTTTCGGAAAGAGGCTCTGCCGAGAACGAGCGCCGTGAGATGCTGAATCTGTGGTTAAGCACAGATGCCCAGTGCTGTTGTGCCTGTGGGTAGGGTGCACGGGGACAGTGAAGACCAGCAAGAGCTTTCAGGGCTGGCCCCTTCCTTGTGGGAGAAGGAGCCGGACGTTTGCCTTTTCGGAAAGAGGCTCTGCCGAGAACGAGCGCCATGAGATATGCCGTCTGTGGTTAAGCACAGATGCCCAGTGCTGTTGTGCCTGTGGATACGGTGCACGGGGACAGTGAAGACCAGCAAGAGCTTTCAGGGCTGGCCCCTTCCTTGTGGGAGAAGGAGCCGGACGTTTGCCTTTTCAGAAAGAGGCTCTGCCGAGAGCGAACGCAGTGAGATGCTGAGTCTCTGGGAAAGCACAGATGCCCAGTGCTGTTGTGCCTGTGGATAGGGTGCACGGGGCCAGTGAAGACCAGCAAGAGCTTTCAGGGCTGGCCCCTTCCTTGTGGGAGAAGGAGCCGGACGTTTGCCTTTTCGGAAAGAGGCTCTGCCGAGAACGAGCGCCATGAGATATGCCGTCTGTGGTTAAGCACAGATGCCCAGTGCTGTTGTGCCTGTGGTTAGGGTGCACGGGGACAGTGAAGACGAGCAAGAGCTTTCAGGGCTGGCCCCTTCCTTGTGGGAGAAGGAGCTGGACGTTTGCCTTTTCGGAAAGAGGCTCTGCCGAAAACAAGCACCGTGAGATGCTGTGTCTCTGGGAAAGCACAGATGCCCAGTGCTGTTCTGCCTGTGGGTAGGGTGCACGGGTACAGTGAAGACCAGCAAGAGCTTTCAGGGCTGGCCCCTTCCTTGTGGCAGAAGGTGCCGGACGCTTGCCTTTTCGGAAAGAGGCTCTGCCGAGAACGAGCGCCGTGAGATATGCCGTCTGTGGTTAAGCACAGATGCCCAGTGCTGTTGTGCCTGTGGATAGGGTGCACGGGGACAGTGAAGACCAGCAAGAGCTTTCAGGGCTGGCCCCTTCCTTGTGGGAGAAGGAGCCGGACGTTTGCCTTTTCGGAAAGAGGCTCTGCCGAGAACGAGCGCCGTGAGATGCTGAGTCTCTGGGAAAGCACAGATGCCCAGTGCTGTTGTGCCTGTGGGTAGGGTGCACGGGGCCAGTGAAGACCAGCAAGAGCTTTCAGGGCTGGCCCCTTCCTTGTGGGAGAAGGAGCCGGACGTTTGCCTTTTCGGAAAGAGGCTCTGCCGAGAACGAACGTCGTGAGATATGCCGTCTGTGGTTAAGCACAGATGCCCAGTGCTGTTGTGCCTGTGGATAGGGTGCACGGGGACAGTGAAGACCAGCAAGAGCTTTCAGGGCTGGCCCCTTCCTTGTGGGAGAAGGAGCCGGACGTTTGCCTTTTCGGAAAGAGGCTCTGCCGAGAACGAGCGCCGTGAGATATGCCGTCTGTGGTTAAGCACAGATGCCCAGTGCTGTTGTGCCTGTGGATAGGGTGCACGGGGACAGTGAAGACCAGCAAGAGCTTTCAGGGCTGGCCCCTTCCTTGTGGGAGAAGGAGCCGGACGTTTGCCTTTTCGGAAAGAGGCTCTGCCGAGAACGAGCGCCGTGAGATATGCCGTCTGTGGTTAAGCACAGATGCCCAGTGCTGTTGTGCCTGTGGATACGGTGCACGGGGACAGTGAAGACCAGCAAGAGCTTTCAGGGCTGGCCCCTTCCTTGTGGGAGAAGGAGCCGGACGTTTGCCTTTTCGGAAAGAGGCTCTGCCGAGAACGAGCGCCGTGAGATATGCCGTCTGTGGTTAAGCACAGATGCCCAGTGCTGTTGTGCCTCTGGATAGGGTGTTTGGGGCCAGTGAAGACCAGCAAGAGCTTTCAGGGCTGGCCCCTTCCTTGTGGGAGAAGGAGCCGGACGTTTGCCTTTTCGGAAAGAGGCTCTGCCGAGAACGAGCGCCGTGAGATATGCCGTCTGTGGTTAAGCACAGATGCCCAGTGCTGTTGTGCCTGTGGATAGGGTGTTGGGGACCAGTGAAGACCAGCAAGAGCTTTCAGGGCTGGCCCCTTCCTTGTGGGAGAAGGAGCCGGACGTTTGCCTTTTCGGAAAGAGGCTCTGCCGAGAGCGAACGCAGTGAGATGCTGAGTCTCTGGGAAAGCACAGATGCCCAGTGCTGTTGTGCCTGTGGTTAGGGTGCACGGGGACAGTGAAGACCTGCAAGAGCTTTCAGGGCTGGCCCCTTCCTTGTGGGAGAAGGAGCTGGACGTTTGCCTTTTCGGAAAGAGGCTCTGCCGAAAACAAGCACCGTGAGATGCTGTGTCTCTGGGAAAGCACAGATGCCCAGTGCTGTTCTGCCTGTGGTTAGGGTGCACGGGTACAGTGAAGACCAGCAAGAGCTTTCAGGGCTGGCCCCTTCCTTGTGGGAGAAGGAGCCGGACGTTTGCCTTTTCGGAAAGAGGCTCTGCCGAGAGCGAGCGCCGTGAGATATGCCGTCTGTGGTTAAGCACAGATGCCCAGTGCTGTTGTGCCTGTGGATAGGGTGCACGGGGCCAGTGAAGACCAGCAAGAGCTTTCAGGGCTGGCCCCTTCCTTGTGGGAGAAGGAGCCGGACGTTTGCCTTTTCGGAAAGAGGCTCTGCCGAGAACGAGCGCCGTGAGATGCTGAGTCTCTGGGAAAGCACAGATGCCCAGTGCTGTTGTGCCTGTGGATAGGGTGCACGGAGACAGTGAAGACCAGCAAGAGCTTTCAGGGCTGGCCCCTTCCTTGTGGCAGAAGGAGCCGGACGCTTGCCTTTTCGGAAAGAGGCTCTGCCGAGAACGAGCGCCGTGAGATATGCCGTCTGTGGTTAAGCACAGATGCCCAGTGCTGTTTTGCCTGTGGATAGGGTGTTTGGGGACGGTTAAGACCAGCAAGAGCTTTCAGGGCTGGCCCCTTCCTTGTGGGAGAAGGAGCCGGACGTTTGCCTTTTCGGAAAGAGGCTCTGCCGAGAGCGAGCGCCGTGAGATATGCCGTCTGTGGTTAAGCACAGATGCCCAGTGCTGTTGTGCCTGTGGATAGGGTGCACGGGGCCAGTGAAGACCAGCAAGAGCTTTCAGGGCTGGCCCCTTCCTTGTGGGAGAAGGAGCCGGACGTTTGCCTTTTCGGAAAGAGGCTCTGCCGAGAACGAGCGCCGTGAGATGCTGAATCTGTGGTTAAGCACAGATGCCCAGTGCTGTTGTGCCTATGCATAGGGTGCACGGGGCCAGTGAAGACCAGCAAGAGCTTTCAGGGCTGGCCCCTTCCTTGTGGGAGAAGGAGCCGGACGTTTGCCTTTTCGGAAAGAGGCTCTGCCGAGAACGAGCGCCGTGAGATGTTGAGTCTCTGGGTAAGCACAGATGCCCAGTGCTGTTGTGCCTGTGGATAGGGTGCACGGGGCCAGTGAAGACCAGCAAGAGCTTTCAGGGCTGGCCCCTTCCTTGTGGGAGAAGGAGCCGGACGTTTGCCTTTTCGGAAAGAGGCTCTGCCGAGAACGAGCGCCGTGAGATATGCCGTCTGTGGTTAAGCACAGATGCCCAGTGCTGTTGTGCCTGTGGATAGGGTGTTTGGGACCAGTGAAGACCAGCAAGAGCTTTCAGGGCTGGCCCCTTCCTTGTGGGAGAAGGAGCCGGACGTTTGCCTTTTCGGAAAGAGGCTCTGCCGAAAACAAGCACCGTGAGATGCTGTGTCTCTGGGAAAGCACAGATGCCCAGTGCTGTTCTGCCTGTGGTTAGGGTGCACGGGGACAGTGAAGACCAGCAAGAGCTTTCAGGGCTGGCCCCTTCCTTGTGGGAGAAGGAGCCGGACGTTTGCCTTTTCGGAAAGAGGCTCTGCCGAGAGCGAGCGCCGTGAGATATGCCGTCTGTGGTTAAGCACAGATGCCCAGTGCTGTTGTGCCTGTGGATAGGGTGCACGGGGCCAGTGAAGACCAGCAAGAGCTTTCAGGGCTGGCCCCTTCCTTGTGGGAGAAGGAGCCGGACGTTTGCCTTTTCGGAAAGAGGCTCTGCCGAGAACGAGCGCCGTGAGATGCTGAGTCTCTGGGAAAGCACAGATGCCCAGTGCTGTTGTGCCTGTGGATAGGGTGCACGGAGACAGTGAAGACCAGCAAGAGCTTTCAGGGCTGGCCCCTTCCTTGTGGCAGAAGGAGCCGGACGCTTGCCTTTTCGGAAAGAGGCTCTGCCGAGAACGAGCGCCGTGAGATATGCCGTCTGTGGTTAAGCACAGATGCCCAGTGCTGTTTTGCCTGTGGATAGGGTGTTTGGGGACGGTTAAGACCAGCAAGAGCTTTCAGGGCTGGCCCCTTCCTTGTGGGAGAAGGAGCCGGACGTTTGCCTTTTCGGAAAGAGGCTCTGCCGAGAGCGAACGTCGTGAGATATGCCGTCTGTGGTTAAGCACAGATGCCCAGTGCTGTTGTGCCTGTGGATAGGGTGCACGGGGCCAGTGAAGACCAGCAAGAGCTTTCAGGGCTGGCCCCTTCCTTGTGGGAGAAGGAGCCGGACGTTTGCCTTTTCGGAAAGAGGCTCTGCCGAGAACGAGCGCCGTGAGATGCTGAATCTGTGGTTAAGCACAGATGCCCAGTGCTGTTGTGCCTATGCATAGGGTGCACGGGGCCAGTGAAGACCAGCAAGAGCTTTCAGGGCTGGCCCCTTCCTTGTGGGAGAAGGAGCCGGACGTTTGCCTTTTCGGAAAGAGGCTCTGCCGAGAACGAGCGCCGTGAGATGTTGAGTCTCTGGGTAAGCACAGATGCCCAGTGCTGTTGTGCCTGTGGATAGGGTGCACGGGGCCAGTGAAGACCAGCAAGAGCTTTCAGGGCTGGCCCCTTCCTTGTGGGAGAAGGAGCCGGACGTTTGCCTTTTCGGAAAGAGGCTCTGCCGAGAACGAGCGCCGTGAGATATGCCGTCTGTGGTTAAGCAGATGTCCAGTGCTGTTGTGCCTGTGGATAGGGTGCACGGGGACA
Organism: Haliaeetus albicilla; assembly: GCF_947461875.1. Taxonomy (NCBI): domain Eukaryota; kingdom Metazoa; phylum Chordata; class Aves; order Accipitriformes; family Accipitridae; genus Haliaeetus; species Haliaeetus albicilla. The sequence continues at coordinate 9,640,264 of NC_091498.1, forward strand.
GTGAAGACCAGCAAGAGCTTTCAGGGCTGGCCTCTTCCTTGTGGGAGAAGGAGCCGGACGTTTGCCTTTTCGGAAAGAGGCTCTGCCGAGAGCAAACACCGTGAGATATGCCGTCAGTGGTTAAGCACAGATGCCCAGTGCTGTTGTGCCTGTGGTTAGGGTGTTTGGGGACGGTTAAGACCAGCAAGAGCTTTCAGGGCTGGCCCCTTCCTTGTGGGAGAAGGAGCCGGACGTTGGCCTTTTCGGAAAGAGGCTCTGCCGAGAACGAGCGCCGTGAGATGCTGAATCTGTGGTTAAGCACAGATGCCCAGTGCTGTTGTGCCTGTGGGTAGGGTGCACGGGGACAGTGAAGACCAGCAAGAGCTTTCAGGGCTGGCCCCTTCCTTGTGGAAGAAGGAGCCGGACGTTTGCCTTTTCGGAAAGAGGCTCTGCCGAGAACGAGCGCCATGAGATATGCCGTCTGTGGTTAAGCACAGATGCCCAGTGCTGTTGTGCCTGTGGGTAGGGTGCACGGGGCCAGTGAAGACCAGCAAGAGCTTTCAGGGCTGGCCCCTTCCTTGTGGGAGAAGGAGCCGGACGTTTGCCTTTTCGGAAAGAGGCTCTGCCGAGAGCAAACACAGTGAGATATGCCGTCTGTGGTTAAGCACAGATGCCCAGTGCTGTTGTGCCTGTGGATAGGGTGTTGGGGACCAGTGAAGACCAGCAAGAGCTTTCAGGGCTGGCCCCTTCCTTGTGGGAGAAGGAGCCGGACGTTTGCCTTTTCGGAAAGAGGCTCTGCCGAGAACAAGCGCCGTGAGATATGCCGTCTGTGGTTAAGCACAGATGCCCAGTGCTGTTGTGCCTGTGGATACGGTGCACGGGGACAGTGAAGACCAGCAAGAGCTTTCAGGGCTGGCCCCTTCCTTGTGGGAGAAGGAGCCGGACGTTTGCCTTTTCGGAAAGAGGCTCTGCCGAGAACGAGCGCCGTGAGATATGCCGTCTGTGGTTAAGCACAGATGCCCAGTGCTGTTGTGCCTGTGGATACGGTGCACGGGGACAGTGAAGACCAGCAAGAGCTTTCAGGGCTGGCCCCTTCCTTGTGGGAGAAGGAGCCGGACGTTTGCCTTTTCGGAAAGAGGCTCTGCCGAGAACGAGCGCCGTGAGATATGCCGTCTGTGGTTAAGCACAGATGCCCAGTGCTGTTGTGCCTGTGGATAGGGTGTTTGGGACCAGTGAAGACCAGCAAGAGCTTTCAGGGCTGGCCCCTTCCTTGTGGGAGAAGGAGCCGGACGTTTGCCTTTTCGGAAAGAGGCTCTGCCGAGAGCGAACGCAGTCAGATGCTGAGTCTCTGGTTAAGCACAGATGCCCAGTGCTGTTGTGCCTGTGGATAGGGTGCATGGGGCCAGTGAAGACCAGCAAGAGCTTTCAGGGCTGGCCCCTTCCTTGTGGGAGAAGGAGCCGGACGTTGGCCTTTTCGGAAAGAGGCTCTGCCGAGAACGAGCCCCGTGAGATATGCCGTCTGTGGTTAAGCACAGATGCCCAGTGCTGTTGTGCCTGTGGATAGGGTGCACGGGGACAGTGAAGACCAGCAAGAGCTTTCAGGGCTGGCCCCTTCCTTGTGGTAGAAGGAGCCGGACGTTTGCCTTTTCGGAAAGAGGCTCTGCCGAGAACGAGCGCCGTGAGATGCTGAGTCTCTGGGAAAGCACAGATGCCCAGTGCTGTTGTGCCTGTGGATAGGGTGCACGGGGCCAGTGAAGACCAGCAAGAGCTTTCAGGGCTGGCCCCTTCCTTGTGGGAGAAGGAGCCGGACGTTTGCCTTTTCGGAAAGAGGCTCTGCCGAGAACGAGCGCCGTGAGATATGCCGTCTGTGGTTAAGCACAGATGCCCAGTGCTGTTGTGCCTGTGGGTAGGGTGCACGGGGCCAGTGAAGACCAGCAAGAGCTTTCAGGGCTGGCCCCTTCCTTGTGGGAGAAGGAGCCGGACGTTTGCCTTTTCGGAAAGAGGCTCTGCCGAGAACGAGCGCCGTGAGATATGCCGTCTGTGGTTAAGCACAGATGCCCAGTGCTGTTGTGCCTGTGGATAGGGTGTTGGGGACCAGTGAAGACCAGCAAGAGCTTTCAGGGCTGGCCCCTTCCTTGTGGGAGAAGGAGCCGGACGTTTGCCTTTTCGGAAAGAGGCTCTGCCGAGAACGAGCGCCGTGAGATGCTGAGTCTCTGGGAAAGCACAGATGCCCAGTGCTGTTGTGCCTGTGGGTAGGGTGCACGGGGCCAGTGAAGACCAGCAAGAGCTGTCAGGGCTGGCCCCTTCCTTGTGGGAGAAGGAGCCGGACGTTTGCCTTTTCAGAAAGAGGCTCTGCCGAGAACGAGCGCCGTGAGATATGCCGTCTGTGGTTAAGCACAGATGCCCATTGCTGTTGTGCCTGTGGATAGGGTGCACGGGGACAGTGAAGACCAGCAAGAGCTTTCAGGGCTGGCCCCTTCCTTGTGGGAGAAGGAGCCGGACGTTTGCCTTTTCGGAAAGAGGCTCTGCCGAGAACGAGCTCCGTGAGATATGCCGTCTGTGGTTAAGCACAGATGCCCAGTGCTGTTGTGCCTGTGGTTAGGGTGCACGGGGCCAGTGAAGACCAGCAAGAGCTTTCAGGGCTGGCCCCTTCCTTGTGGGAGAAGGAGCCGGACGTTTGCCTTTTCGGAAAGAGGCTCTGCCGAGAACGAGCGCCGTGAGATATGCCGTCTGTGGTTAAGCACAGATGCCCAGTGCTGTTGTGCCTGTGGATAGGGTGCACGGGGACAGTGAAGACCAGCAAGAGCTTTCAGGGCTGGCCCCTTCCTTGTGGGAGAAGGAGCCGGACGTTTGCCTTTTCGGAAAGAGGCTCTGCCGAGAACGAGCGCCGTGAGATATGCCGTCTGTGGTTAAGCACAGATGCCCAGTGCTGTTGTGCCTGTGGATAGGGTGCACGGGGACAGTGAAGACCAGCAAGAGCTTTCAGGGCTGGCCCCTTCCTTGTGGGAGAAGGAGCCGGACGTTTGCCTTTTCGGAAAGAGGCTCTGCCGAGAACGAGCGCCGTGAGATATGCCGTCTGTGGTTAAGCACAGATGCCCAGTGCTGTTGTGCCTGTGGATAGGGTGTTTGGGGCCAGTGAAGACCAGCAAGAGCTTTCAGGGCTGGCCCCTTCCTTGTGGGAGAAGGAGCTGGACGTTTGTCTTTTCGGAAAGAGGCTCTGCCGAGAACGAGCGCCGTGAGATATGCCGTCTGTGGTTAAGCACAGATGCCCAGTGCTGTTGTGCCTGTGGATAGGGTGTTGGGGACCAGTGAAGACCAGCAAGAGCTTTCAGGGCTGGCCCCTTCCTTGTGGGAGAAGGAGCCGGACGTTTGCCTTTTCGGAAAGAGGCTCTGCCGAGAGCGAACGCAGTCAGATGCTGAGTCTCTGGTTAAGCACAGATGCCCAGTGCTGTTGTGCCTGTGGATAGGGTGCACGGGGCCAGTGAAGACCAGCAAGAGCTTTCAGGGCTGGCCCCTTCCTTGTGGGAGAAGGAGCCGGATGTTTGCCTTTTCGGAAAGAGGCTCTGCCGAGAACGAGCGCCGTGAGATATGCCGTCTGTGGTTAAGCACAGATGCCCAGTGCTGTTGTGCCTGTGGGTAGGGTGCACGGGGACAGTGAAGACCAGCAAGAGCTTTCAGGGCTGGCCCCTTCCTTGTGGGAGAAGGAGCCGGACGTTTGCCTTTTCGGAAAGAGGCTCTGCCGAGAACGAGCGCCGTGAGATGCTGTGTCTCTGGGAAAGCACAGATGCCCAGTGCTGTTGTGCCTGTGGGTAGGGTGCACGGGGACAGTGAAGACCAGCAAGAGCTTTCAGGGCTGGCCCCTTCCTTGTGGGAGAAGGAGCCGGACGTTTGCCTTTTCGGAAAGAGGCTCTGCCGAGAACGAGCGCCGTGAGATATGCCGTCTGTGGTTAAGCACAGATGCCCAGTGCTGTTGTGCCTGTGGGTAGGGTGCACGGGGACAGTGAAGACCAGCAAGAGCTTTCAGGGCTGGCCCCTTCCTTGTGGGAGAAGGAGCCGGACGTTTGCCTTTTCGGAAAGAGGCTCTGCCGAGAACGAGCGCCGTGAGATATGCCGTCTGTGGTTAAGCACAGATGCCCAGTGCTGTTGTGCCTGTGGGTAGGGTGCACGGGGCCAGTGAAGACCAGCAAGAGCTTTCAGGGCTGGCCCCTTCCTTGTGGGAGAAGGAGCCGGACGTTTGCCTTTTCGGAAAGAGGCTCTGCCGAGAACGAGCGCCGTGAGATATGCCGTCTGTGGTTAAGCACAGATGCCCAGTGCTGTTGTGCCTGTGGATAGGGTGCACGGGGCCAGTGAAGACCAGCAAGAGCTTTCAGGGCTGGCCCCTTCCTTGTGGGAGAAGGAGCCGGACGTTTGCCTTTTCGGAAAGAGGCTCTGCCGAGAACGAGCGCCGTGAGATGCTGAGTCTCTGGGAAAGCACAGATGCCCAGTGCTTTTGTGCCTGTGCATAGGGTGCACGGGGACAGTGAAGACCAGCAAGAGCTTTCAGGGCTGGCCCCTTCCTTGTGGGAGAAGGAGCCGGACGTTTGCCTTTTCGGAAAGAGGCTCTGCCGAGAACGAGCGCCGTGAGATATGCCGTCTGTGGTTAAGCACAGATGCCCAGTGCTGTTGTGCCTGTGGGTAGGGTGCACGGGGACAGTGAAGACCAGCAAGAGCTTTCAGGGCTGGCCCCTTCCTTGTGGGAGAAGGAGCCGGACGTTTGCCTTTTCGGAAAGAGGCTCTGCCGAGAACGAGCGCCGTGAGATGCTGTGTCTCTGGGAAAGCACAGATGCCCAGTGCTGTTGTGCCTGTGGATAGGGTGCACGGGGCCAGTGAAGACCAGCAAGAGCTTTCAGGGCTGGCCCCTTCCTTGTGGGAGAAGGAGCCGGACGCTTGCCTTTTCGGAAAGAGGCTCTGCCGAGAACGAGCGCCGTGAGATATGCCGTCTGTGGTTAAGCACAGATGCCCAGTGCTGTTGTGCCTGTGGATAGGGTGTTTGGGGACGGTTAAGACCAGCAAGAGCTTTCAGGGCTGGCCCCTTCCTTGTGGGAGAAGGAGCCGGACGTTTGCCTTTTCGGAAAGAGGCTCTGCCGAGAACAAGCGCCGTGAGATATGCCGTCTGTGGTTAAGCACAGATGCCCAGTGCTGTTGTGCCTGTGGATAGGGTGCACGGGGACAGTGAAGACCAGCAAGAGCTTTCAGGGCTGGCCCCTTCCTTGTGGGAGAAGGAGCCGGACGTTTGCCTTTTCGGAAAGAGGCTCTGCCGAGAACGAGCGCCGTGAGATGCTGTGTCTCTGGGAAAGCACAGATGCCCAGTGCTGTTGTGCCTGTGGGTAGGGTGCACGGGGACAGTGAAGACCAGCAAGAGCTTTCAGGGCTGGCCCCTTCCTTGTGGGAGAAGGAGCCGGACGTTTGCCTTTTCGGAAAGAGGCTCTGCCGAGAACGAGCGCCGTGAGATATGCCGTCTGTGGTTAAGCACAGATGCCCAGTGCTGTTGTGCCTGTGGATAGGGTGTTTGGGGACGGTTAAGACCAGCAAGAGCTTTCAGGGCTGGCCCCTTCCTTGTGGGAGAAGGAGCCGGACGTTTGCCTTTTCCGAAAGAGGCTCTGCCGAGAACAAGCGCCGTGAGATATGCCGTCTGTGGTTAAGCACAGATGCCCAGTGCTGTTGTGCCTGTGGGTAGGGTGCACGGGGACAGTGAAGACCAGCAAGAGCTTTCAGGGCTGGCCCCTTCCTTGTGGGAGAAGGAGCCGGACGTTTGCCTTTTCGGAAAGAGGCTCTGCCGATAGCGAATGCAGTGAGATATGCCGTCTGTGGTTAAGCACAGATGCCCAGTGCTGTTGTGCCTGTGCATAGGGTGTTTCGGGACGGTTAAGACCAGCAAGAGCTTTCAGGGCTGGCCCCTTCCTTGTGGGAGAAGGAGCCAGACGTTTGCCTTTTCGGAAAGAGGCTCTGCCGAGAACGAGCGCCGTGAGATGCTGAATCTGTGGTTAAGCACAGATGCCCAGTGCTGTTGTGCCTGTGGGTAGGGTGCACGGGGACAGTGAAGACCAGCAAGAGCTTTCAGGGCTGGCCCCTTCCTTGTGGGAGAAGGAGCCGGACGTTTGCCTTTTCGGAAAGAGGCTCTGCCGAGAGCGAACGCCGTGAGATATGCCGTCTGTGGTTAAGCAGATGTCCAGTGCTGTTGTGCCTGTGGATAGGGTGCACGGGGACAGTGAAGACCAGCAAGAGCTTTCAGGGCTGGCCCCTTCCTTGTGGGAGAAGGAGCCGGACGTTTGCCTTTTCGGAAAGAGGCTCTGCCGAGAACGAGCGCCGTGAGATGCTGAGTCTCTGGGAAAGCACAGATGCCCAGTGCTGTTGTGCCTGTGGGTAGGGTGCACGGGGACAGTGAAGACCAGCAAGAGCTGTCAGGGCTGGCCCCTTCCTTGTGGGAGAAGGAGCCGGACGTTTGCCTTTTCAGAAAGAGGCTCTGCCGAGAACGAGCGCCGTGAGATATGCCGTCTGTGGTTAAGCACAGATGCCCAGTGCTGTTGTGCCTGTGGATAGGGTGCACGGGGACAGTGAAGACCAGCAAGAGCTTTCAGGGCTGGCCCCTTCCTTGTGGGAGAAGGAGCCGGACGTTTGCCTTTTCGGAAAGAGGCTCTGCCGAGAACGAGCTCCGTGAGATATGCCGTCTGTGGTTAAGCACAGATGCCCAGTGCTGTTGTGCCTGTGGTTAGGGTGCACGGGGCCAGTGAAGACCAGCAAGAGCTTTCAGGGCTGGCCCCTTCCTTGTGGGAGAAGGAGCCGGACGTTTGCCTTTTCGGAAAGAGGCTCTGCCGAGAACGAGCGCCGTGAGATATGCCGTCTGTGGTTAAGCACAGATGCCCAGTGCTGTTGTGCCTGTGGATAGGGTGTTTGGGGCCAGTGAAGACCAGCAAGAGCTTTCAGGGCTGGCCCCTTCCTTGTGGGAGAAGGAGCCGGACGTTTGCCTTTTCGGAAAGAGGCTCTGCCGAGAACGAGCGCCGTGAGATATGCCGTCTGTGGTTAAGCACAGATGCCCAGTGCTGTTGTGCCTGTGGATAGGGTGCACGGGGACAGTGAAGACCAGCAAGAGCTTTCAGGGCTGGCCCCTTCCTTGTGGGAGAAGGAGCCGGACGTTTGCCTTTTCGGAAAGAGGCTCTGCCGAGAACGAGCGCCGTGAGATATGCCGTCTGTGGTTAAGCACAGATGCCCAGTGCTGTTGTGCCTATGCATAGGGTGCACGGGGCCAGTGAAGACCAGCAAGAGCTTTCAGGGCTGGCCCCTTCCTTGTGGGAGAAGGAGCTGGACGTTTGTCTTTTCGGAAAGAGGCTCTGCCGAGAACGAGCGCCGTGAGATATGCCGTCTGTGGTTAAGCACAGATGCCCAGTGCTGTTGTGCCTGTGGATAGGGTGTTGGGGACCAGTGAAGACCAGCAAGAGCTTTCAGGGCTGGCCCCTTCCTTGTGGGAGAAGGAGCCGGACGTTTGCCTTTTCGGAAAGAGGCTCTGCCGAGAGCGAACGCAGTCAGATGCTGAGTCTCTGGTTAAGCACAGATGCCCAGTGCTGTTGTGCCTGTGGATAGGGTGCACGGGGCCAGTGAAGACCAGCAAGAGCTTTCAGGGCTGGCCCCTTCCTTGTGGGAGAAGGAGCCGGACGTTTGCCTTTTCGGAAAGAGGCTCTGCCGAGAACGAGCGCCGTGAGATATGCCGTCTGTGGTTAAGCACAGATGCCCAGTGCTGTTGTGCCTGTGGATAGGGTGCACGGGGACAGTGAAGACCAGCAAGAGCTTTCAGGGCTGGCCCCTTCCTTGTGGGAGAAGGAGCCGGACGTTTGCCTTTTCGGAAAGAGGCTCTGCCGAGAACGAGCGCCGTGAGATGCTGAGTCTCTGGGAAAGCACAGATGCCCAGTGCTGTTGTGCCTGTGGGTAGGGTGCACGGGGCCAGTGAAGACCAGCAAGAGCTTTCAGGGCTGGCCCCTTCCTTGTGGGAGAAGGAGCCGGACGTTTGCCTTTTCGGAAAGAGGCTCTGCCGAGAACGAGCGCCGTGAGATATGCCGTCTGTGGTTAAGCACAGATGCCCAGTGCTGTTGTGCCTGTGGATAGGGTGTTTGCGGCCAGTGGAGACCAGCAAGAGCTTTCAGGGCTGGCCCCTTCCTTGTGGGAGAAGGAGCCGGACGTTTGCCTTTTCGGAAAGAGGCTCTGCCGAGAACGAGCGCCGTGAGATATGCCGTCTGTGGTTAAGCACAGATGCCCAGTGCTGTTGTGCCTGTGGATAGGGTGTTTGGGGCCAGTGAAGACCAGCAAGAGCTTTCAGGGCTGGCCCCTTCCTTGTGGGAGAAGGAGCCGGACGTTTGCCTTTTCGGAAAGAGGCTCTGCCGAGAACGAGCGCCGTGAGATATGCCGTCTGTGGTTAAGCACAGATGCCCAGTGCTGTTGTGCCTGTGGATAGGGTGTTGGGGACCAGTGAAGACCAGCAAGAGCTTTCAGGGCTGGCCCCTTCCTTGTGGGAGAAGGAGCCGGACGTTTGCCTTTTCGGAAAGAGGCTCTGCCGAGAGCGAACGCAGTCAGATGCTGAGTCTCTGGTTAAGCACAGATGCCCAGTGCTGTTGTGCCTGTGGATAGGGTGCACGGGGCCAGTGAAGACCAGCAAGAGCTTTCAGGGCTGGCCCCTTCCTTGTGGGAGAAGGAGCCGGATGTTTGCCTTTTCGGAAAGAGGCTCTGCCGAGAACGAGCGCCGTGAGATATGCCGTCTGTGGTTAAGCACAGATGCCCAGTGCTGTTGTGCCTGTGGGTAGGGTGCACGGGGACAGTGAAGACCAGCAAGAGCTTTCAGGGCTGGCCCCTTCCTTGTGGGAGAAGGAGCCGGACGTTTGCCTTTTCGGAAAGAGGCTCTGCCGAGAACGAGCGCCGTGAGATGCTGTGTCTCTGGGAAAGCACAGATGCCCAGTGCTGTTGTGCCTGTGGGTAGGGTGCACGGGGACAGTGAAGACCAGCAAGAGCTTTCAGGGCTGGCCCCTTCCTTGTGGGAGAAGGAGCCGGACGTTTGCCTTTTCGGAAAGAGGCTCTGCCGAGAACGAGCGCCGTGAGATATGCCGTCTGTGGTTAAGCACAGATGCCCAGTGCTGTTGTGCCTGTGGGTAGGGTGCACGGGGACAGTGAAGACCAGCAAGAGCTTTCAGGGCTGGCCCCTTCCTTGTGGGAGAAGGAGCCGGACGTTTGCCTTTTCGGAAAGAGGCTCTGCCGAGAACGAGCGCCGTGAGATATGCCGTCTGTGGTTAAGCACAGATGCCCAGTGCTGTTGTGCCTGTGGGTAGGGTGCACGGGGCCAGTGAAGACCAGCAAGAGCTTTCAGGGCTGGCCCCTTCCTTGTGGGAGAAGGAGCCGGACGTTTGCCTTTTCGGAAAGAGGCTCTGCCGAGAACGAGCGCCGTGAGATATGCCGTCTGTGGTTAAGCACAGATGCCCAGTGCTGTTGTGCCTGTGGATAGGGTGCACGGGGCCAGTGAAGACCAGCAAGAGCTTTCAGGGCTGGCCCCTTCCTTGTGGGAGAAGGAGCCGGACGTTTGCCTTTTCGGAAAGAGGCTCTGCCGAGAACGAGCGCCGTGAGATGCTGAGTCTCTGGGAAAGCACAGATGCCCAGTGCTTTTGTGCCTGTGCATAGGGTGCACGGGGACAGTGAAGACCAGCAAGAGCTTTCAGGGCTGGCCCCTTCCTTGTGGGAGAAGGAGCCGGACGTTTGCCTTTTCGGAAAGAGGCTCTGCCGAGAACGAGCGCCGTGAGATATGCCGTCTGTGGTTAAGCACAGATGCCCAGTGCTGTTGTGCCTGTGGGTAGGGTGCACGGGGACAGTGAAGACCAGCAAGAGCTTTCAGGGCTGGCCCCTTCCTTGTGGGAGAAGGAGCCGGACGTTTGCCTTTTCGGAAAGAGGCTCTGCCGAGAACGAGCGCCGTGAGATGCTGTGTCTCTGGGAAAGCACAGATGCCCAGTGCTGTTGTGCCTGTGGATAGGGTGCACGGGGCCAGTGAAGACCAGCAAGAGCTTTCAGGGCTGGCCCCTTCCTTGTGGGAGAAGGAGCCGGACGCTTGCCTTTTCGGAAAGAGGCTCTGCCGAGAACGAGCGCCGTGAGATATGCCGTCTGTGGTTAAGCACAGATGCCCAGTGCTGTTGTGCCTGTGGATAGGGTGTTTGGGGACGGTTAAGACCAGCAAGAGCTTTCAGGGCTGGCCCCTTCCTTGTGGGAGAAGGAGCCGGACGTTTGCCTTTTCGGAAAGAGGCTCTGCCGAGAACAAGCGCCGTGAGATATGCCGTCTGTGGTTAAGCACAGATGCCCAGTGCTGTTGTGCCTGTGGATAGGGTGCACGGGGACAGTGAAGACCAGCAAGAGCTTTCAGGGCTGGCCCCTTCCTTGTGGGAGAAGGAGCCGGACGTTTGCCTTTTCGGAAAGAGGCTCTGCCGAGAACGAGCGCCGTGAGATGCTGTGTCTCTGGGAAAGCACAGATGCCCAGTGCTGTTGTGCCTGTGGGTAGGGTGCACGGGGACAGTGAAGACCAGCAAGAGCTTTCAGGGCTGGCCCCTTCCTTGTGGGAGAAGGAGCCGGACGTTTGCCTTTTCGGAAAGAGGCTCTGCCGAGAACGAGCGCCGTGAGATATGCCGTCTGTGGTTAAGCACAGATGCCCAGTGCTGTTGTGCCTGTGGATAGGGTGTTTGGGGACGGTTAAGACCAGCAAGAGCTTTCAGGGCTGGCCCCTTCCTTGTGGGAGAAGGAGCCGGACGTTTGCCTTTTCCGAAAGAGGCTCTGCCGAGAACAAGCGCCGTGAGATATGCCGTCTGTGGTTAAGCACAGATGCCCAGTGCTGTTGTGCCTGTGGGTAGGGTGCACGGGGACAGTGAAGACCAGCAAGAGCTTTCAGGGCTGGCCCCTTCCTTGTGGGAGAAGGAGCCGGACGTTTGCCTTTTCGGAAAGAGGCTCTGCCGATAGCGAATGCAGTGAGATATGCCGTCTGTGGTTAAGCACAGATGCCCAGTGCTGTTGTGCCTGTGCATAGGGTGTTTCGGGACGGTTAAGACCAGCAAGAGCTTTCAGGGCTGGCCCCTTCCTTGTGGGAGAAGGAGCCAGACGTTTGCCTTTTCGGAAAGAGGCTCTGCCGAGAACGAGCGCCGTGAGATGCTGAATCTGTGGTTAAGCACAGATGCCCAGTGCTGTTGTGCCTGTGGGTAGGGTGCACGGGGACAGTGAAGACCAGCAAGAGCTTTCAGGGCTGGCCCCTTCCTTGTGGGAGAAGGAGCCGGACGTTTGCCTTTTCGGAAAGAGGCTCTGCCGAGAGCGAACGCCGTGAGATATGCCGTCTGTGGTTAAGCAGATGTCCAGTGCTGTTGTGCCTGTGGATAGGGTGCACGGGGACAGTGAAGACCAGCAAGAGCTTTCAGGGCTGGCCCCTTCCTTGTGGGAGAAGGAGCCGGACGTTTGCCTTTTCGGAAAGAGGCTCTGCCGAGAACGAGCGCCGTGAGATGCTGAGTCTCTGGGAAAGCACAGATGCCCAGTGCTGTTGTGCCTGTGGGTAGGGTGCACGGGGACAGTGAAGACCAGCAAGAGCTGTCAGGGCTGGCCCCTTCCTTGTGGGAGAAGGAGCCGGACGTTTGCCTTTTCAGAAAGAGGCTCTGCCGAGAACGAGCGCCGTGAGATATGCCGTCTGTGGTTAAGCACAGATGCCCAGTGCTGTTGTGCCTGTGGATAGGGTGCACGGGGACAGTGAAGACCAGCAAGAGCTTTCAGGGCTGGCCCCTTCCTTGTGGGAGAAGGAGCCGGACGTTTGCCTTTTCGGAAAGAGGCTCTGCCGAGAACGAGCTCCGTGAGATATGCCGTCTGTGGTTAAGCACAGATGCCCAGTGCTGTTGTGCCTGTGGTTAGGGTGCACGGGGCCAGTGAAGACCAGCAAGAGCTTTCAGGGCTGGCCCCTTCCTTGTGGGAGAAGGAGCCGGACGTTTGCCTTTTCGGAAAGAGGCTCTGCCGAGAACGAGCGCCGTGAGATATGCCGTCTGTGGTTAAGCACAGATGCCCAGTGCTGTTGTGCCTGTGGATAGGGTGTTTGGGGCCAGTGAAGACCAGCAAGAGCTTTCAGGGCTGGCCCCTTCCTTGTGGGAGAAGGAGCCGGACGTTTGCCTTTTCGGAAAGAGGCTCTGCCGAGAACGAGCGCCGTGAGATATGCCGTCTGTGGTTAAGCACAGATGCCCAGTGCTGTTGTGCCTGTGGATAGGGTGCACGGGGACAGTGAAGACCAGCAAGAGCTTTCAGGGCTGGCCCCTTCCTTGTGGGAGAAGGAGCCGGACGTTTGCCTTTTCGGAAAGAGGCTCTGCCGAGAACGAGCGCCGTGAGATATGCCGTCTGTGGTTAAGCACAGATGCCCAGTGCTGTTGTGCCTATGCATAGGGTGCACGGGGCCAGTGAAGACCAGCAAGAGCTTTCAGGGCTGGCCCCTTCCTTGTGGGAGAAGGAGCTGGACGTTTGTCTTTTCGGAAAGAGGCTCTGCCGAGAACGAGCGCCGTGAGATATGCCGTCTGTGGTTAAGCACAGATGCCCAGTGCTGTTGTGCCTGTGGATAGGGTGTTGGGGACCAGTGAAGACCAGCAAGAGCTTTCAGGGCTGGCCCCTTCCTTGTGGGAGAAGGAGCCGGACGTTTGCCTTTTCGGAAAGAGGCTCTGCCGAGAGCGAACGCAGTCAGATGCTGAGTCTCTGGTTAAGCACAGATGCCCAGTGCTGTTGTGCCTGTGGATAGGGTGCACGGGGCCAGTGAAGACCAGCAAGAGCTTTCAGGGCTGGCCCCTTCCTTGTGGGAGAAGGAGCCGGACGTTTGCCTTTTCGGAAAGAGGCTCTGCCGAGAACGAGCGCCGTGAGATATGCCGTCTGTGGTTAAGCACAGATGCCCAGTGCTGTTGTGCCTGTGGATAGGGTGCACGGGGACAGTGAAGACCAGCAAGAGCTTTCAGGGCTGGCCCCTTCCTTGTGGGAGAAGGAGCCGGACGTTTGCCTTTTCGGAAAGAGGCTCTGCCGAGAACGAGCGCCGTGAGATGCTGAGTCTCTGGGAAAGCACAGATGCCCAGTGCTGTTGTGCCTGTGGGTAGGGTGCACGGGGCCAGTGAAGACCAGCAAGAGCTTTCAGGGCTGGCCCCTTCCTTGTGGGAGAAGGAGCCGGACGTTTGCCTTTTCGGAAAGAGGCTCTGCCGAGAACGAGCGCCGTGAGATATGCCGTCTGTGGTTAAGCACAGATGCCCAGTGCTGTTGTGCCTGTGGATAGGGTGTTTGGGGCCAGTGGAGACCAGCAAGAGCTTTCAGGGCTGGCCCCTTCCTTGTGGGAGAAGGAGCCGGACGTTTGCCTTTTCGGAAAGAGGCTCTGCCGAGAACGAGCGCCGTGAGATGCTGAGTCTCTGGGAAAGCACAGATGCCCAGTGCTGTTGTGCCTGTGGGTAGGGTGCACGGGGACAGTGAAGACCAGCAAGAGCTGTCAGGGCTGGCCCCTTCCTTGTGGGAGAAGGAGCCGGACGTTTGCCTTTTCGGAAAGAGGCTCTGCCGAGAACGAGCGCCGTGAGATATGCCGTCTGTGGTTAAGCACAGATGCCCAGTGCTGTTGTGCCTGTGGGTAGGGTGCACGGGGCCAGTGAAGACCAGCAAGAGCTTTCAGGGCTGGCCCCTTCCTTGTGGGAGAAGGAGCCGGACGTTTGCCTTTTCGGAAAGAGGCTCTGCCGAGAACGAGCGCCGTGAGATATGCCGTCTGTGGTTAAGCACAGATGCCCAGTGCTGTTGTGCCTGTGGATAGGGTGTTTGGGGCCAGTGAAGACCAGCAAGAGCTTTCAGGGCTGGCCCCTTCCTTGTGGGAGAAGGAGCCGGACGTTTGCCTTTTCGGAAAGAGGCTCTGCCGAGAACGAGCGCCGTGAGATATGCCGTCTGTGGTTAAGCACAGATGCCCAGTGCTGTTGTGCCTGTGGATAGGGTGCACGGGGCCAGTGAAGACCAGCAAGAGCTTTCAGGGCTGGCCCCTTCCTTGTGGGAGAAGGAGCCGGACGTTTGCCTTTTCGGAAAGAGGCTCTGCCGAGAACGAGCGCCGTGAGATGCTGAGTCTCTGGGAAAGCACAGATGCCCAGTGCTTTTGTGCCTCTGCATAGGGTGCACGGGGACAGTGAAGACCAGCAAGAGCTTTCAGGACTGGCCCCTTCCTTGTGGGAGAAGGAGCCGGATGTTTGCCTTTTCGGAAAGAGGCTCTGCCGAGAACGAGCGCCGTGAGATATGCCGTCTGTGGTTAAGCACAGATGCCCAGTGCTGTTGTGCCTGTGGGTAGGGTGCACGGGGACAGTGAAGACCAGCAAGAGCTTTCAGGGCTGGCCCCTTCCTTGTGGGAGAAGGAGCCGGACGTTTGCCTTTTCGGAAAGAGGCTCTGCCGAGAACGAGCGCCGTGAGATATGCCGTCTGTGGTTAAGCACAGATGCCCAGTGCTGTTGTGCCTGTGGATAGGGTGCACGGGGACAGTGAAGACCAGCAAGAGCTTTCAGGGCTGGCCCCTTCCTTGTGGGAGAAGGAGCCGGACGTTTGCCTTTTCGGAAAGAGGCTCTGCCGAGAACGAGCGCCGTGAGATATGCCGTCTGTGGTTAAGCACAGATGCCCAGTGCTGTTGTGCCTGTGGATAGGGTGCACGGGGACAGTGAAGACCAGCAAGAGCTTTCAGGGCTGGCCCCTTCCTTGTGGGAGAAGGAGCCGGACGTTTGCCTTTTCGGAAAGAGGCTCTGCCGAGAACGAGCGCCGTGAGATATGCCGTCTGTGGTTAAGCACAGATGCCCAGTGCTGTTGTGCCTGTGGATAGGGTGTTTGGGGCCAGTGAAGACCAGCAAGAGCTTTCAGGGCTGGCCCCTTCCTTGTGGGAGAAGGAGCTGGACGTTTGTCTTTTCGGAAAGAGGCTCTGCCGAGAACGAGCGCCGTGAGATATGCCGTCTGTGGTTAAGCACAGATGCCCAGTGCTGTTGTGCCTGTGGATAGGGTGTTGGGGACCAGTGAAGACCAGCAAGAGCTTTCAGGGCTGGCCCCTTCCTTGTGGGAGAAGGAGCCGGACGTTTGCCTTTTCGGAAAGAGGCTCTGCCGAGAGCGAACGCAGTCAGATGCTGAGTCTCTGGTTAAGCACAGATGCCCAGTGCTGTTGTGCCTGTGGATAGGGTGCACGGGGCCAGTGAAGACCAGCAAGAGCTTTCAGGGCTGGCCCCTTCCTTGTGGGAGAAGGAGCCGGACGTTTGCCTTTTCCGAAAGAGGCTCTGCCGAGAACGAGCGCCGTGAGATATGCCGTCTGTGGTTAAGCACAGATGCCCAGTGCTGTTGTGCCTGTGGGTAGGGTGCACGGGGACAGTGAAGACCAGCAAGAGCTTTCAGGGCTGGCCCCTTCCTTGTGGGAGAAGGAGCCGGACGTTTGCCTTTTCGGAAAGAGGCTCTGCCGAGAACGAGCGCCGTGAGATGCTGTGTCTCTGGGAAAGCACAGATGCCCAGTGCTGTTGTGCCTGTGGGTAGGGTGCACGGGGACAGTGAAGACCAGCAAGAGCTTTCAGGGCTGGCCCCTTCCTTGTGGGAGAAGGAGCCGGACGTTTGCCTTTTCGGAAAGAGGCTCTGCCGAGAACGAGCGCCGTGAGATGCTGAATCTGTGGTTAAGCACAGATGCCCAGTGCTGTTGTGCCTGTGGGTAGGGTGCACGGGGACAGTGAAGACCAGCAAGAGCTTTCAGGGCTGGCCCCTTCCTTGTGGGAGAAGGAGCCGGACGTTTGCCTTTTCGGAAAGAGGCTCTGCCGAGAACGAGCGCCGTGAGATATGCCGTCTGTGGTTAAGCACAGATGCCCAGTGCTGTTGTGCCTGTGGGTAGGGTGCACGGGGCCAGTGAAGACCAGCAAGAGCTTTCAGGGCTGGCCCCTTCCTTGTGGGAGAAGGAGCCGGACGTTTGCCTTTTCGGAAAGAGGCTCTGCCGAGAACGAGCGCCGTGAGATATGCCGTCTGTGGTTAAGCACAGATGCCCATTGCTGTTGTGCCTGTGGATAGGGTGCACGGGGCCAGTGAAGACCAGCAAGAGCTTTCAGGGCTGGCCCCTTCCTTGTGGGAGAAGGAGCCGGACGTTTGCCTTTTCGGAAAGAGGCTCTGCCGAGAACGAGCGCCGTGAGATGCTGAGTCTCTGGGAAAGCACAGATGCCCAGTGCTTTTGTGCCTGTGCATAGGGTGCACGGGGACAGTGAAGACCAGCAAGAGCTTTCAGGACTGGCCCCTTCCTTGTGGGAGAAGGAGCCGGACGTTTGCCTTTTCGGAAAGAGGCTCTGCCGAGAACGAGCGCCGTGAGATATGCCGTCTGTGGTTAAGCACAGATGCCCAGTGCTGTTGTGCCTGTGGGTAGGGTGCACGGGGACAGTGAAGACCAGCAAGAGCTTTCAGGGCTGGCCCCTTCCTTGTGGGAGAAGGAGCCGGACGTTTGCCTTTTCGGAAAGAGGCTCTGCCGAGAACGAGCGCCGTGAGATGCTGTGTCTCTGGGAAAGCACAGATGCCCAGTGCTGTTGTGCCTGTGGATAGGGTGCACGGGGCCAGTGAAGACCAGCAAGAGCTTTCAGGGCTGGCCCCTTCCTTGTGGGAGAAGGAGCCGGACGCTTGCCTTTTCGGAAAGAGGCTCTGCCGAGAACGAGCGCCGTGAGATATGCCGTCTGTGGTTAAGCACAGATGCCCAGTGCTGTTGTGCCTGTGGATAGGGTGTTTGGGGCCAGTGAAGACCAGCAAGAGCTTTCAGGGCTGGCCCCTTCCTTGTGGGAGAAGGAGCCGGACGTTTGCCTTTTCGGAAAGAGGCTCTGCCGAGAACGAGCGCCGTGAGATATGCCGTCTGTGGTTAAGCACAGATGCCCAGTGCTGTTGTGCCTGTGGATAGGGTGCACGGGGACAGTGAAGACCAGCAAGAGCTTTCAGGGCTGGCCCCTTCCTTGTGGGAGAAGGAGCCGGACGTTTGCCTTTTCGGAAAGAGGCTCTGCCGAGAACGAGCGCCGTGAGATATGCCGTCTGTGGTTAAGCACAGATGCCCAGTGCTGTTGTGCCTATGCATAGGGTGCACGGGGCCAGTGAAGACCAGCAAGAGCTTTCAGGGCTGGCCCCTTCCTTGTGGGAGAAGGAGCTGGACGTTTGTCTTTTCGGAAAGAGGCTCTGCCGAGAACGAGCGCCGTGAGATATGCCGTCTGTGGTTAAGCACAGATGCCCAGTGCTGTTGTGCCTGTGGATAGGGTGTTGGGGACCAGTGAAGACCAGCAAGAGCTTTCAGGGCTGGCCCCTTCCTTGTGGGAGAAGGAGCCGGACGTTTGCCTTTTCGGAAAGAGGCTCTGCCGAGAGCGAACGCAGTCAGATGCTGAGTCTCTGGTTAAGCACAGATGCCCAGTGCTGTTGTGCCTGTGGATAGGGTGCACGGGGCCAGTGAAGACCAGCAAGAGCTTTCAGGGCTGGCCCCTTCCTTGTGGGAGAAGGAGCCGGACGTTTGCCTTTTCGGAAAGAGGCTCTGCCGAGAACGAGCGCCGTGAGATATGCCGTCTGTGGTTAAGCACAGATGCCCAGTGCTGTTGTGCCTGTGGATAGGGTGCACGGGGACAGTGAAGACCAGCAAGAGCTTTCAGGGCTGGCCCCTTCCTTGTGGGAGAAGGAGCCGGACGTTTGCCTTTTCGGAAAGAGGCTCTGCCGAGAACGAGCGCCGTGAGATGCTGAGTCTCTGGGAAAGCACAGATGCCCAGTGCTGTTGTGCCTGTGGGTAGGGTGCACGGGGCCAGTGAAGACCAGCAAGAGCTTTCAGGGCTGGCCCCTTCCTTGTGGGAGAAGGAGCCGGACGTTTGCCTTTTCGGAAAGAGGCTCTGCCGAGAACGAGCGCCGTGAGATATGCCGTCTGTGGTTAAGCACAGATGCCCAGTGCTGTTGTGCCTGTGGATAGGGTGTTTGGGGCCAGTGGAGACCAGCAAGAGCTTTCAGGGCTGGCCCCTTCCTTGTGGGAGAAGGAGCCGGACGTTTGCCTTTTCGGAAAGAGGCTCTGCCGAGAACGAGCGCCGTGAGATATGCCGTCTGTGGTTAAGCACAGATGCCCAGTGCTGTTGTGCCTGTGGGTAGGGTGCACGGGGACAGTGAAGACCAGCAAGAGCTTTCAGGGCTGGCCCCTTCCTTGTGGGAGAAGGAGCCGGACGTTTGCCTTTTCGGAAAGAGGCTCTGCCGAGAACGAGCGCCGTGAGATGCTGAGTCTCTGGGAAAGCACAGATGCCCAGTGCTGTTGTGCCTGTGGATAGGGTGCACGGAGACAGTGAAGACCAGCAAGAGCTTTCAGGGCTGGCCCCTTCCTTGTGGCAGAAGGAGCCGGACGTTTGCCTTTTCGGAAAGAGGCTCTGCCGAGAACGAGCGCCGTGAGATATGCCGTCTGTGGTTAAGCACAGATGCCCAGTGCTGTTGTGCCTGTGGATAGGGTGTTTGGGGCCAGTGAAGACCAGCAAGAGCTTTCAGGGCTGGCCCCTTCCTTGTGGGAGAAGGAGCCGGACGTTTGCCTTTTCGGAAAGAGGCTCTGCCGAGAACGAGCGCCGTGAGATATGCCGTCTGTGGTTAAGCACAGATGCCCAGTGCTGTTGTGCCTGTGGATAGGGTGCACGGGGCCAGTGAAGACCAGCAAGAGCTTTCAGGGCTGGCCCCTTCCTTGTGGGAGAAGGAGCCGGACGTTTGCCTTTTCGGAAAGAGGCTCTGCCGAGAACGAGCGCCGTGAGATGCTGAGTCTCTGGGAAAGCACAGATGCCCAGTGCTTTTGTGCCTCTGCATAGGGTGCACGGGGACAGTGAAGACCAGCAAGAGCTTTCAGGACTGGCCCCTTCCTTGTGGGAGAAGGAGCCGGATGTTTGCCTTTTCGGAAAGAGGCTCTGCCGAGAACGAGCGCCGTGAGATATGCCGTCTGTGGTTAAGCACAGATGCCCAGTGCTGTTGTGCCTGTGGGTAGGGTGCACGGGGACAGTGAAGACCAGCAAGAGCTTTCAGGGCTGGCCCCTTCCTTGTGGGAGAAGGAGCCGGACGTTTGCCTTTTCGGAAAGAGGCTCTGCCGAGAACGAGCGCCGTGAGATATGCCGTCTGTGGTTAAGCACAGATGCCCAGTGCTGTTGTGCCTGTGGATAGGGTGCACGGGGACAGTGAAGACCAGCAAGAGCTTTCAGGGCTGGCCCCTTCCTTGTGGGAGAAGGAGCCGGACGTTTGCCTTTTCGGAAAGAGGCTCTGCCGAGAACGAGCGCCGTGAGATATGCCGTCTGTGGTTAAGCACAGATGCCCAGTGCTGTTGTGCCTGTGGATAGGGTGCACGGGGACAGTGAAGACCAGCAAGAGCTTTCAGGGCTGGCCCCTTCCTTGTGGGAGAAGGAGCCGGACGTTTGCCTTTTCGGAAAGAGGCTCTGCCGAGAACGAGCGCCGTGAGATATGCCGTCTGTGGTTAAGCACAGATGCCCAGTGCTGTTGTGCCTGTGGATAGGGTGTTTGGGGCCAGTGAAGACCAGCAAGAGCTTTCAGGGCTGGCCCCTTCCTTGTGGGAGAAGGAGCTGGACGTTTGTCTTTTCGGAAAGAGGCTCTGCCGAGAACGAGCGCCGTGAGATATGCCGTCTGTGGTTAAGCACAGATGCCCAGTGCTGTTGTGCCTGTGGATAGGGTGTTGGGGACCAGTGAAGACCAGCAAGAGCTTTCAGGGCTGGCCCCTTCCTTGTGGGAGAAGGAGCCGGACGTTTGCCTTTTCGGAAAGAGGCTCTGCCGAGAGCGAACGCAGTCAGATGCTGAGTCTCTGGTTAAGCACAGATGCCCAGTGCTGTTGTGCCTGTGGATAGGGTGCACGGGGACAGTGAAGACCAGCAAGAGCTTTCAGGGCTGGCCCCTTCCTTGTGGGAGAAGGAGCCGGACGTTTGCCTTTTCGGAAAGAGGCTCTGCCGAGAACGAGCGCCGTGAGATATGCCGTCTGTGGTTAAGCACAGATGCCCAGTGCTGTTGTGCCTGTGGGTAGGGTGCACGGGGACAGTGAAGACCAGCAAGAGCTTTCAGGGCTGGCCCCTTCCTTGTGGGAGAAGGAGCCGGACGTTTGCCTTTTCGGAAAGAGGCTCTGCCGAGAACGAGCGCCGTGAGATGCTGTGTCTCTGGGAAAGCACAGATGCCCAGTGCTGTTGTGCCTGTGGGTAGGGTGCACGGGGACAGTGAAGACCAGCAAGAGCTTTCAGGGCTGGCCCCTTCCTTGTGGGAGAAGGAGCCGGACGTTTGCCTTTTCGGAAAGAGGCTCTGCCGAGAACGAGCGCCGTGAGATGCTGAATCTGTGGTTAAGCACAGATGCCCAGTGCTGTTGTGCCTGTGGGTAGGGTGCACGGGGACAGTGAAGACCAGCAAGAGCTTTCAGGGCTGGCCCCTTCCTTGTGGGAGAAGGAGCCGGACGTTTGCCTTTTCGGAAAGAGGCTCTGCCGAGAACGAGCGCCGTGAGATATGCCGTCTGTGGTTAAGCACAGATGCCCAGTGCTGTTGTGCCTGTGGGTAGGGTGCACGGGGCCAGTGAAGACCAGCAAGAGCTTTCAGGGCTGGCCCCTTCCTTGTGGGAGAAGGAGCCGGACGTTTGCCTTTTCGGAAAGAGGCTCTGCCGAGAACGAGCGCCGTGAGATATGCCGTCTGTGGTTAAGCACAGATGCCCAGTGCTGTTGTGCCTGTGGATAGGGTGCACGGGGACAGTGAAGACCAGCAAGAGCTTTCAGGGCTGGCCCCTTCCTTGTGGGAGAAGGAGCCGGACGTTTGCCTTTTCGGAAAGAGGCTCTGCCGAGAACGAGCGCCGTGAGATGCTGAGTCTCTGGGAAAGCACAGATGCCCAGTGCTTTTGTGCCTGTGCATAGGGTGCACGGGGACAGTGAAGACCAGCAAGAGCTTTCAGGACTGGCCCCTTCCTTGTGGGAGAAGGAGCCGGACGTTTGCCTTTTCGGAAAGAGGCTCTGCCGAGAACGAGCGCCGTGAGATATGCCGTCTGTGGTTAAGCACAGATGCCCAGTGCTGTTGTGCCTGTGGGTAGGGTGCACGGGGACAGTGAAGACCAGCAAGAGCTTTCAGGGCTGGCCCCTTCCTTGTGGGAGAAGGAGCCGGACGTTTGCCTTTTCGGAAAGAGGCTCTGCCGAGAACGAGCGCCGTGAGATGCTGTGTCTCTGGGAAAGCACAGATGCCCAGTGCTGTTGTGCCTGTGGATAGGGTGCACGGGGCCAGTGAAGACCAGCAAGAGCTTTCAGGGCTGGCCCCTTCCTTGTGGGAGAAGGAGCCGGACGCTTGCCTTTTCGGAAAGAGGCTCTGCCGAGAACGAGCGCCGTGAGATATGCCGTCTGTGGTTAAGCACAGATGCCCAGTGCTGTTGTGCCTGTGGATAGGGTGTTTGGGGACGGTTAAGACCAGCAAGAGCTTTCAGGGCTGGCCCCTTCCTTGTGGGACAAGGAGCCGGACGTTTGCCTTTTCCGAAAGAGGCTCTGCCGAGAACAAGCGCCGTGAGATATGCCGTCTGTGGTTAAGCACAGATGCCCAGTGCTGTTGTGCCTGTGGATAGGGTGCACGGGGACAGTGAAGACCAGCAAGAGCTTTCAGGGCTGGCCCCTTCCTTGTGGGAGAAGGAGCCGGACGTTTGCCTTTTCGGAAAGAGGCTCTGCCGAGAACGAGCGCCGTGAGATGCTGTGTCTCTGGGAAAGCACAGATGCCCAGTGCTGTTGTGCCTGTGGATAGGGTGCACGGGGACAGTGAAGACCAGCAAGAGCTTTCAGGGCTGGCCCCTTCCTTGTGGGAGAAGGAGCTGGACGTTTGCCTTTTCGGAAAGAGGCTCTGCCGAGAACGAGCGCCGTGAGATATGCCGTCTGTGGTTAAGCACAGATGCCCAGTGCTGTTGTGCCTGTGGATAGGGTGTTTGGGGACGGTTAAGACCAGCAAGAGCTTTCAGGGCTGGCCCCTTCCTTGTGGGAGAAGGAGCCGGACGTTTGCCTTTTCCGAAAGAGGCTCTGCCGAGAACAAGCGCCGTGAGATATGCCGTCTGTGGTTAAGCACAGATGCCCAGTGCTGTTGTGCCTGTGGGTAGGGTGCACGGGGACAGTGAAGACCAGCAAGAGCTTTCAGGGCTGGCCCCTTCCTTGTGGGAGAAGGAGCCGGACGTTTGCCTTTTCGGAAAGAGGCTCTGCCGATAGCGAATGCAGTGAGATATGCCGTCTGTGGTTAAGCACAGATGCCCAGTGCTGTTGTGCCTGTGCATAGGGTGTTTCGGGACGGTTAAGACCAGCAAGAGCTTTCAGGGCTGGCCCCTTCCTTGTGGGAGAAGGAGCCAGACGTTTGCCTTTTCGGAAAGAGGCTCTGCCGAGAACGAGCGCCGTGAGATGCTGAATCTGTGGTTAAGCACAGATGCCCAGTGCTGTTGTGCCTGTGGGTAGGGTGCACGGGGACAGTGAAGACCAGCAAGAGCTTTCAGGGCTGGCCCCTTCCTTGTGGGAGAAGGAGCCGGACGTTTGCCTTTTCGGAAAGAGGCTCTGCCGAGAGCGAACGCCGTGAGATATGCCGTCTGTGGTTAAGCAGATGTCCAGTGCTGTTGTGCCTGTGGATAGGGTGCACGGGGACAGTGAAGACCAGCAAGAGCTTTCAGGGCTGGCCCCTTCCTTGTGGGAGAAGGAGCCGGACGTTTGCCTTTTCGGAAAGAGGCTCTGCCGAGAACGAGCGCCGTGAGATGCTGAGTCTCTGGGAAAGCACAGATGCCCAGTGCTGTTGTGCCTGTGGGTAGGGTGCACGGGGCCAGTGAAGACCAGCAAGAGCTGTCAGGGCTGGCCCCTTCCTTGTGGGAGAAGGAGCCGGACGTTTGCCTTTTCGGAAAGAGGCTCTGCCGAGAACGAGCGCCGTGAGATATGCCGTCTGTGGTTAAGCACAGATGCCCAGTGCTGTTGTGCCTGTGGATAGGGTGCACGGGGACAGTGAAGACCAGCAAGAGCTTTCAGGGCTGGCCCCTTCCTTGTGGGAGAAGGAGCCGGACGTTTGCCTTTTCGGAAAGAGGCTCTGCCGAGAACGAGCGCCGTGAGATATGCCGTCTGTGGTTAAGCACAGATGCCCAGTGCTGTTGTGCCTATGCATAGGGTGCACGGGGCCAGTGAAGACCAGCAAGAGCTTTCAGGGCTGGCCCCTTCCTTGTGGGAGAAGGAGCTGGACGTTTGTCTTTTCGGAAAGAGGCTCTGCCGAGAACGAGCGCCGTGAGATATGCCGTCTGTGGTTAAGCACAGATGCCCAGTGCTGTTGTGCCTGTGGATAGGGTGTTGGGGACCAGTGAAGACCAGCAAGAGCTTTCAGGGCTGGCCCCTTCCTTGTGGGAGAAGGAGCCGGACGTTTGCCTTTTCGGAAAGAGGCTCTGCCGAGAGCGAACGCAGTCAGATGCTGAGTCTCTGGTTAAGCACAGATGCCCAGTGCTGTTGTGCCTGTGGATAGGGTGCACGGGGCCAGTGAAGACCAGCAAGAGCTTTCAGGGCTGGCCCCTTCCTTGTGGGAGAAGGAGCCGGACGTTTGCCTTTTCGGAAGGAGGCTCTGCCGAGAACGAGCGCCGTGAGATATGCCGTCTGTGGTTAAGCACAGATGCCCAGTGCTGTTGTGCCTGTGGATAGGGTGCACGGGGACAGTGAAGACCAGCAAGAGCTTTCAGGGCTGGCCCCTTCCTTGTGGTAGAAGGAGCCGGACGTTTGCCTTTTCGGAAAGAGGCTCTGCCGAGAACGAGCGCCGTGAGATGCTGAGTCTCTGGGAAAGCACAGATGCCCAGTGCTGTTGTGCCTGTGGGTAGGGTGCACGGGGCCAGTGAAGACCAGCAAGAGCTTTCAGGGCTGGCCCCTTCCTTGTGGGAGAAGGAGCCGGACGTTTGCCTTTTCGGAAAGAGGCTCTGCCGAGAACGAGCGCCGTGAGATATGCCGTCTGTGGTTAAGCACAGATGCCCAGTGCTGTTGTGCCTGTGGATAGGGTGTTTGGGGCCAGTGGAGACCAGCAAGAGCTTTCAGGGCTGGCCCCTTCCTTGTGGGAGAAGGAGCCGGACGTTTGCCTTTTCGGAAAGAGGCTCTGCCGAGAACGAGCGCCGTGAGATGCTGAGTCTCTGGGAAAGCACAGATGCCCAGTGCTGTTGTGCCTGTGGGTAGGGTGCACGGGGACAGTGAAGACCAGCAAGAGCTGTCAGGGCTGGCCCCTTCCTTGTGGGAGAAGGAGCCGGACGTTTGCCTTTTCGGAAAGAGGCTCTGCCGAGAACGAGCGCCGTGAGATATGCCGTCTGTGGTTAAGCACAGATGCCCAGTGCTGTTGTGCCTGTGGGTAGGGTGCACGGGGCCAGTGAAGACCAGCAAGAGCTTTCAGGGCTGGCCCCTTCCTTGTGGGAGAAGGAGCCGGACGTTTGCCTTTTCGGAAAGAGGCTCTGCCGAGAACGAGCGCCGTGAGATATGCCGTCTGTGGTTAAGCACAGATGCCCAGTGCTGTTGTGCCTGTGGATAGGGTGTTTGGGGCCAGTGAAGACCAGCAAGAGCTTTCAGGGCTGGCCCCTTCCTTGTGGGAGAAGGAGCCGGACGTTTGCCTTTTCGGAAAGAGGCTCTGCCGAGAACGAGCGCCGTGAGATATGCCGTCTGTGGTTAAGCACAGATGCCCAGTGCTGTTGTGCCTGTGGATAGGGTGCACGGGGCCAGTGAAGACCAGCAAGAGCTTTCAGGGCTGGCCCCTTCCTTGTGGGAGAAGGAGCCGGACGTTTGCCTTTTCGGAAAGAGGCTCTGCCGAGAACGAGCGCCGTGAGATGCTGAGTCTCTGGGAAAGCACAGATGCCCAGTGCTTTTGTGCCTCTGCATAGGGTGCACGGGGACAGTGAAGACCAGCAAGAGCTTTCAGGACTGGCCCCTTCCTTGTGGGAGAAGGAGCCGGATGTTTGCCTTTTCGGAAAGAGGCTCTGCCGAGAACGAGCGCCGTGAGATATGCCGTCTGTGGTTAAGCACAGATGCCCAGTGCTGTTGTGCCTGTGGGTAGGGTGCACGGGGACAGTGAAGACCAGCAAGAGCTTTCAGGGCTGGCCCCTTCCTTGTGGGAGAAGGAGCCGGACGTTTGCCTTTTCGGAAAGAGGCTCTGCCGAGAACGAGCGCCGTGAGATGCTGTGTCTCTGGGAAAGCACAGATGCCCAGTGCTGTTGTGCCTGTGGATAGGGTGCACGGGGCCAGTGAAGACCAGCAAGAGCTTTCAGGGCTGGCCCCTTCCTTGTGGGAGAAGGAGCCGGACGCTTGCCTTTTCGGAAAGAGGCTCTGCCGAGAACGAGCGCCGTGAGATATGCCGTCTGTGGTTAAGCACAGATGCCCAGTGCTGTTGTGCCTGTGGATAGGGTGTTTGGGGACGGTTAAGACCAGCAAGAGCTTTCAGGGCTGGCCCCTTCCTTGTGGGACAAGGAGCCGGACGTTTGCCTTTTCCGAAAGAGGCTCTGCCGAGAACAAGCGCCGTGAGATATGCCGTCTGTGGTTAAGCACAGATGCCCAGTGCTGTTGTGCCTGTGGATAGGGTGCACGGGGACAGTGAAGACCAGCAAGAGCTTTCAGGGCTGGCCCCTTCCTTGTGGGAGAAGGAGCCGGACGTTTGCCTTTTCGGAAAGAGGCTCTGCCGAGAACGAGCGCCGTGAGATGCTGTGTCTCTGGGAAAGCACAGATGCCCAGTGCTGTTGTGCCTGTGGATAGGGTGCACGGGGACAGTGAAGACCAGCAAGAGCTTTCAGGGCTGGCCCCTTCCTTGTGGGAGAAGGAGCCGGACGTTTGCCTTTTCGGAAAGAGGCTCTGCCGAGAACGAGCGCCGTGAGATATGCCGTCTGTGGTTAAGCACAGATGCCCAGTGCTGTTGTGCCTGTGGATAGGGTGTTTGGGGACGGTTAAGACCAGCAAGAGCTTTCAGGGCTGGCCCCTTCCTTGTGGGAGAAGGAGCCGGACGTTTGCCTTTTCCGAAAGAGGCTCTGCCGAGAACAAGCGCCGTGAGATATGCCGTCTGTGGTTAAGCACAGATGCCCAGTGCTGTTGTGCCTGTGGGTAGGGTGCACGGGGACAGTGAAGACCAGCAAGAGCTTTCAGGGCTGGCCCCTTCCTTGTGGGAGAAGGAGCCGGACGTTTGCCTTTTCGGAAAGAGGCTCTGCCGATAGCGAATGCAGTGAGATATGCCGTCTGTGGTTAAGCACAGATGCCCAGTGCTGTTGTGCCTGTGGATAGGGTGTTTCGGGACGGTTAAGACCAGCAAGAGCTTTCAGGGCTGGCCCCTTCCTTGTGGGAGAAGGAGCCAGACGTTTGCCTTTTCGGAAAGAGGCTCTGCCGAGAACGAGCGCCGTGAGATGCTGAATCTGTGGTTAAGCACAGATGCCCAGTGCTGTTGTGCCTATGCATAGGGTGCACGGGGCCAATGAAGACCAGCAAGAGCTTTCAGGGCTGGCCCCTTCCTTGTGGGAGAAGGAGCCGGACGTTTGCCTTTTCGGAAAGAGGCTCTGCCGAGAGCGAACGCCGTGAGATATGCCGTCTGTGGTTAAGCAGATGTCCAGTGCTGTTGTGCCTATGCATAGGGTGCACGGGGACAGTGAAGACCAGCAAGAGCTTTCAGGGCTGGCCCCTTCCTTGTGGGAGATGGAGCCGGACGTTTGCCTTTTCGGAAAGAGGCTCTGCCGAGAGCAAACACCGTGAGATATGCCGTCTGTGGTTAAGCACAGATGCCCAGTGCTGTTGTGCCTGTGGTTAAGGTGTTTGGGGACGGTTAAGACCAGCAAGAGCTTTCAGGGCTGGCCCCTTCCTTGTGGGAGAAGGAGCCGGACGTTGGCCTTTTTGGAAAGAGGCTCTGCCGAGAGCGAGCGCCGTGAGATGATGAATCTGTGGTTAAGCACAGATGCCCATTGCTGTTGTGCCTGTGCATAGGTTGCACGGGGACAGTGAAGACCAGCAAGAGCTTTCAGGGCTGGCCCCTTCCTTGTGGGAGAAGGAGCCGGACGTTTGCCTTTTCGGAAAGAGGCTCTGCCGAGAACGAGCGCCATGAGATATGCCGTCTGTGGTTAAGCACAGATGCCCAGTGCTGTTGTGCCTGTGGATACGGTGCACGGGGCCAGTGAAGACCAGCAAGAGCTTTCAGGGCTGGCCCCTTCCTTGTGGGAGAAGGAGCCGGACGTTTGCCTTTTCAGAAAGAGGCTCTGCCGAGAGCGAACGCAGTGAGATGCTGAGTCTCTGGGAAAGCACAGATGCCCAGTGCTGTTGTGCCTGTGGTTAGGGTGCACGGGGACAGTGAAGACCAGCAAGAGCTTTCAGGGCTGGCCCCTTCCTTGTGGGAGAAGGAGCCGGACGTTTGCCTTTTCGGAAAGAGGCTCTGCCGAAAACAAGCACCGTGAGATGCTGTGTCTCTGGGAAAGCACAGATGCCCAGTGCTGTTCTGCCTGTGGGTAGGGTGCACGGGTACAGTGAAGACGAGCAAGAGCTTTCAGGGCTGGCCCCTTCCTTGTGGGAGAAGGAGCCGGACGTTTGCCTTTTCGGAAAGAGGCTCTGCCGAGAACGAGCGCCGTGAGATATGCCGTCTGTGGTTAAGCACAGATGCCCAGTGCTGTTGTGCCTGTGGGTAGGGTGCACGGGGACAGTGAAGACCAGCAAGAGCTTTCAGGGCTGGCCCCTTCCTTGTGGGAGAAGGAGCCGGACGTTTGCCTTTTCGGAAAGAGGCTCTGCCGAGAACGAGCGCCGTGAGATGCTGAGTCTCTGGGAAAGCACAGATGCCCAGTGCTGTTGTGCCTGTGGATAGGGTGCACGGAGACAGTGAAGACCAGCAAGAGCTTTCAGGGCTGGCCCCTTCCTTGTGGCAGAAGGAGCCGGACGCTTGCCTTTTCGGAAAGAGGCTCTGCCGAGAACGAGCGCCGTGAGATATGCCGTCTGTGGTTAAGCACAGATGCCCAGTGCTGTTGTGCCTGTGGATAGGGTGTTTGTGGACGGTTAAGACCAGCAAGAGCTTTCAGGGCTGGCCCCTTCCTTGTGGGAGAAGGAGCCGGACGTTTGCCTTTTCGGAAAGAGGCTCTGCCGAGAACAAGCGCCGTGAGATGTGCCGTCTGTGGTTAAGCACAGATGCCCAGTGCTGTTGTGCCTGTGGATAGGGTGCACGGGGCCAGTGAAGACCAGCAAGAGCTTTCAGGGCTGGCCCCTTCCTTGTGGGAGAAGGAGCCGGACGTTTGCCTTTTCGGAAAGAGGCTCTGCCGAGAACGAGCGCCGTGAGATATGCCGTCTGTGGTTAAGCACAGATGCCCAGTGCTGTTGTGCCTGTGGATAGGGTGCACGGGGACAGTGAAGACCAGCAAGAGCTTTCAGGGCTGGCCCCTTCCTTGTGGGAGAAGGAGCCGGACGTTTGCCTTTTCGGAAAGAGGCTCTGCCGAGAACGAGCGCCGTGAGATGCTGAGTCTCTGGGTAAGCACAGATGCCCAATGCTGTTGTGCCTGTGGGTAGGGTGCACGGGGCCAGTGAAGACCAGCAAGAGCTTTCAGGGCTGGCCCCTTCCTTGTGGGAGAAGGAGCCGGACGTTTGCCTTTTCGGAAAGAGGCTCTGCCGAGAACGAGCTCCGTGAGATGTTGAGTCTCTGGGTAAGCACAGATGCCCAATGCTGTTGTGCCTGTGGGTAGGTTGCACGGGGACAGTGAAGACCAGCAAGAGCTTTCAGGGCTGGCCCCTTCCTTGTGGGAGAAGGAGCCGGACGTTTGCCTTTTCGGAAAGAGGCTCTGCCGAGAACGAGCGCCGTGAGATATGCCGTCTGTGGTTAAGCACAGATGCCCAGTGCTGTTGTGCCTGTGGATAGGGTGCACGGGGACAGTGAAGACCAGCAAGAGCTTTCAGGGCTGGCCCCTTCCTTGTGGCAGAAGGAGCCGGACGTTTGCCTTTTCGGAAAGAGGCTCTGCCGAGAACGAGCGCCGTGAGATGCTGTGTCTCTGGGAAAGCACAGATGCCCAGTGCTGTTGTGCCTGTGGATAGGGTGCACGGGGACAGTGAAGACCAGCAAGAGCTTTCAGGGCTGGCCCCTTCCTTGTGGGAGAAGGAGCCGGACGCTTGCCTTTTCGGAAAGAGGCTCTGCCGAGAACGAGCGCCGTGAGATATGCCGTCTGTGGTTAAGCACAGATGCCCAGTGCTGTTGTGCCTGTGGATAGGGTGTTTGGGGACGGTTAAGACCAGCAAGAGCTTTCAGGGCTGGCCCCTTCCTTGTGGGACAAGGAGCCGGACGTTTGCCTTTTCCGAAAGAGGCTCTGCCGAGAACAAGCGCCGTGAGATATGCCGTCTGTGGTTAAGCACAGATGCCCAGTGCTGTTGTGCCTGTGGATAGGGTGTTTGGGGCCAGTGAAGACCAGCAAGAGCTTTCAGGGCTGGCCCCTTCCTTGTGGGAGAAGGAGCCAGACGTTTGCCTTTTCGGAAAGAGGCTCTGCCGAGAGCGAGCGCCGTGAGATGCTGAATCTGTGGTTAAGCACAGATGCCCATTGCTGTTGTGCCTGTGGGTAGGGTGCACGGGGCCAGTGAAGACCAGCAAGAGCTTTCAGGGCTGGCCCCTTCCTTGTGGGAGAAGGAGCCGGACGTTTGCCTTTTCGGAAAGAGGCTCTGCCGATAGCGAATGCAGTGAGATATGCCGTCTGTGGTTAAGCACAGATGCCCAGTGCTGTTGTGCCTGTGGATAGGGTGTTTCGGGACGGTTAAGACCAGCAAGAGCTTTCAGGGCTGGCCCCTTCCTTGTGGGAGAAGGAGCCAGACGTTTGCCTTTTCGGAAAGAGGCTCTGCCGAGAACGAGCGCCGTGAGATTCTGAGTCTCTTGGAAAGCACAGATGCCCAGTGCTGTTGTGCCTGTGGATAGGGTGTTTGGGGACAGTGAAGACCAGCAAGAGCTTTCAGGGCTGGCCCCTTCCTTGTGGGAGAAGGAGCCGGACGTTTGCCTTTTCGGAAAGAGGCTCTGCCAAGAACAAGCGCCGTGAGATATGCCGTCTGTGGTTAAGCACAGATGCCCAGTGCTGTTGTGCCTGTGGGTAGGGTGCACGGGGACAGTGAAGACCAGCAAGAGCTTTCAGGGCTGGCCCCTTCCTTGTGGGAGAAGGAGCCGGACGTTTGCCTTTTCGGAAAGAGGCTCTGCCGAGAGCAAACACCGTGAGATATGCCGTCAGTGGATAAGCACAGATGCCCAGTGCTGTTGTGCCTGTGGATAGGGTGCACGGGGCCAGTGAAGACCAGCAAGAGCTTTCAGGGCTGGCCCCTTCCTTGTGGGAGAAGGAGCCGGACGTTTGCCTTTTCGGAAAGAGACTCTGCCGAGAACGAGTGCCGTGAGATGCTGAGTCTCTGGGAAAGCACAGATGCCCAGTGCTGTTGTGCCTGTGGGTAGGGTGCACGGGGCCAGTGAAGACCAGCAAGAGCTTTCAGGGCTGGCCCCTTCCTTGTGGGAGAAGGAGCCGGACGTTTGCCTTTTCGGAAAGAGACTCTGCCGAGAACGAGTGCCGTGAGATGCTGAGTCTCTGGGAAAGCACAGATGCCCAGTGCTGTTGTGCCTGTGGATAGGGTGCACGGGGCCAGTGAAGACCAGCAAGAGCTTTCAGGGCTGGCCCCTTCCTTGTGGGAGAAGGAGCCGGACGCTTGCCTTTTCGGAAAGAGGCTCTGCCGAGAACGAGCGCCGTGAGATATGCCGTCTGTGGTTAAGCACAGATGCCCAGTGCTGTTGTGCCTGTGGATAGGGTGTTTGGGGACGGTTAAGACCAGCAAGAGCTTTCAGGGCTGGCCCCTTCCATGTGGGACAAGGAGCCGGACGTTTGCCTTTTCCGAAAGAGGCTCTGCCGAGAACAAGCGCCGTGAGATATGCCGTCTGTGGTTAAGCACAGATGCCCAGTGCTGTTGTGCCTGTGGATAGGGTGCACGGGGACAGTGAAGACCAGCAAGAGCTTTCAGGGCTGGCCCCTTCCTTGTGGGAGAAGGAGCCAGACGTTTGCCTTTTCGGAAAGAGGCTCTGCCGAGAGCGAGCGCCGTGAGATGCTGAATCTGTGGTTAAGCACAGATGCCCATTGCTGTTGTGCCTGTGGGTAGGGTGCACGGGGCCAGTGAAGACCAGCAAGAGCTTTCAGGGCTGGCCCCTTCCTTGTGGGAGAAGGAGCCGGACGTTTGCCTTTTCGGAAAGAGGCTCTGCCGATAGCGAATGCAGTGAGATATGCCGTCTGTGGTTAAGCACAGATGCCCAGTGCTGTTGTGCCTGTGGATAGGGTGTTTCGGGACGGTTAAGACCAGCAAGAGCTTTCAGGGCTGGCCCCTACCTTGTGGGAGAAGGAGCCAGACGTTCGCCTTTTCGGAAAGAGGCTCTGCTGAGAACGAGCGCCGTGAGATGCTGAATCTGTGGTTAAGCACAGATGCCCAGTGCTGTTGTGCCTATGCATAGGGTGCACGGGGCCAGTGAAGACCAGCAAGAGCTTTCAGGGCTGGCCCCTTCCTTGTGGGAGAAGGAGCCGGACGTTTGCCTTTTCGGAAAGAGGCTCTGCCGAGAACGAGCGCCGTGAGATTCTGAGTCTCTTGGAAAGCACAGATGCCCAGTGCTGTTGTGCCTGTGGATAGGGTGTTTGGGGACAGTGAAGACCAGCAAGAGCTTTCAGGGCTGGCCCCTTCCTTGTGGGAGAAGGAGCCGGACGTTTGCCTTTTCGGAAAGAGGCTCTGCCAAGAACAAGCGCCGTGAGATATGCCGTCTGTGGTTAAGCACAGATGCCCAGTGCTGTTGTGCCTGTGGGTAGGGTGCACGGGGACAGTGAAGACCAGCAAGAGCTTTCAGGGCTGGCCCCTTCCTTGTGGGAGAAGGAGCCGGACGTTTGCCTTTTCGGAAAGAGGCTCTGCCGAGAACGAGCGCTGTGAGATGTTGAGTCTCTGGGTAAGCACAGATGCCCAGTGCTGTTGTGCCTGTGGGTAGGTTGCACGGGGACAGTGAAGACCAGCAAGAGCTTTCAGGGCTGGCCCCTTCCTTGTGGGAGAAGGAGCCGGACGTTTGCCTTTTCGGAAAGAGGCTCTGCCGAGAGCAAACACCGTGAGATATGCCGTCTGTGGTTAAGCACAGATGCCCAGTGCTGTTGTGCCTGTGGTTAGGGTGTTTGGGGACGGTTAAGACCAGCAAGAGCTTTCAGGGCTGGCCCCTTCCTTGTGGGAGAAGGAGCCGGACGTTTGCCTTTTCGGAAAGAGGCTCTGCCGAGAACGAGCGCCGTGAGATGCTGAATCTGTGGTTAAGCACAGATGCCCATTGCTGTTGTGCCTGTGGATAGGGTGCACGGGGACAGTGAAGACCAGCAAGAGCTTTCAGGGCTGGCCCCTTCCTTGTGGGAGAAGGAGCCGGACGTTTGCCTTTTCGGAAAGAGGCTCTGCCGAGAACGAGCGCCGTGAGATGTTGAGTCTCTGGGTAAGCACAGATGCCCAATGCTGTTGTGCCTGTGGATACGGTGCACGGGGACAGTGAAGACCAGCAAGAGCTTTCAGGGCTGGCCCCTTCCTTGTGGGAGAAGGAGCCGGACGTTTGCCTTTTCAGAAAGAGGCTCTGCCGAGAACGAGCGCAGTGAGATGCTGAGTCTCTGGGAAAGCACAGATGCCCAGTGCTGTTGTGCCTGTGGTTAGGGTGCACGGGGACAGTGAAGACCAGCAAGAGCTTTCAGGGCTGGCCCCTTCCTTGTGGGAGAAGGAGCCGGACGTTTGCCTTTTCGGAAAGAGGCTCTGCCGAAAACAAGCACCGTGAGATGCTGTGTCTCTGGGAAAGCACAGATGCCCAGTGCTGTTCTGCCTGTGGTTAGGGTGCACGGGTACAGTGAAGACGAGCAAGAGCTTTCAGGGCTGGCCCCTTCCTTGTGGGAGAAGGAGCCGGACGTTTGCCTTTTCGGAAAGAGGCTCTGCCGAGAACGAGCGCCGTGAGATATGCCGTCTGTGGTTAAGCACAGATGCCCAGTGCTGTTGTGCCTGTGGGTAGGGTGCACGGGGACAGTGAAGACCAGCAAGAGCTTTCAGGACTGGCCCCTTCCTTGTGGGAGAAGGAGCCGGACGTTTGCCTTTTCGGAAAGAGGCTCTGCCGAGAACAAGCGCCGTGAGATGCTGAGTCTCTGGGAAAGCACAGATGCCCAGTGCTGTTGTGCCTGTGGATAGGGTGCACGGAGACAGTGAAGACCAGCAAGAGCTTTCAGGGCTGGCCCCTTCCTTGTGGGAGAAGGAGCCGGACGTTTGCCTTTTCGGAAAGAGGCTCTGCCGAGAACGAGCGCCGTGAGATGTTGAGTCTCTGGGTAAGCACAGATGCCCAATGCTGTTGTGCCTGTGGGTAGGTTGCACGGGGCCAGTGAAGACCAGCAAGAGCTTTCAGGGCTGGCCCCTTCCTTGTGGGAGAAGGAGCCGGACGTTTGCCTTTTCGGAAAGAGGCTCTGCCGAGAACGAGCGCCGTGAGATATGCCGTCTGTGGTTAAGCACAGATGCCCAGTGCTGTTGTGCCTGTGGATAGGGTGCACGGGGACAGTGAAGACCAGCAAGAGCTTTCAGGGCTGGCCCCTTCCTTGTGGGAGAAGGAGCCGGACGTTTGCCTTTTCGGAAAGAGGCTCTGCCGAGAGCAAACACCGTGAGATATGCCGTCAGTGGTTAAGCACAGATGCCCAGTGCTGTTGTGCCTGTGGATAGGGTGCACGGGTACAGTGAAGACGAGCAAGAGCTTTCAGGGCTGGCCCCTTCCTTGTGGCAGAAGGAGCCGGACGTTTGCCTTTTCGGAAAGAGGCTCTGCCGAGAACGAGCGCCGTGAGATGCTGTGTCTCTGGGAAAGCACAGATGCCCAGTGCTGTTGTGCCTGTGGATAGGGTGCACGGGGACAGTGAAGACCAGCAAGAGCTTTCAGGGCTGGCCCCTTCCTTGTGGGAGAAGGAGCCGGACGCTTGCCTTTTCGGAAGGAGGCTCTGCCGAGAACGAGCGCCGTGAGATATGCCGTCTGTGGTTAAGCACAGATGCCCAGTGCTGTTGTGCCTGTGGATAGGGTGTTTGGGGACGGTTAAGACCAGCAAGAGCTTTCAGGGCTGGCCCCTTCCTTGTGGGAGAAGGAGCCGGACGTTTGCCTTTTCGGAAAGAGGCTCTGCCGAGAACAAGCGCCGTGAGATATGCCGTCTGTGGTTAAGCACAGATGCCCAGTGCTGTTGTGCCTGTGGATAGGGTGCACGGGGACAGTGAAGACCAGCAAGAGCTTTCAGGGCTGGCCCCTTCCTTGTGGGAGAAGGAGCCGGACGTTTGCCTTTTCGGAAAGAGGCTCTGCCGAGAGCGAGCGCCGTGAGATGCTGAATCTGTGGTTAAGCACAGATGCCCATTGCTGTTGTGCCTGTGGGTAGGGTGCACGGGGACAGTGAAGACCAGCAAGAGCTTTCAGGGCTGGCCCCTTCCTTGTGGGAGAAGGAGCCGGACGTTTGCCTTTTCGGAAAGAGGCTCTGCCGATAGCGAATGCAGTGAGATATGCCGCCTGTGGTTAAGCACAGATGCCCAGTGCTGTTGTGCCTGTGGATAGGGTGTTTCGGGACAGTTAAGACCAGCAAGAGCTTTCAGGGCTGGCCCCTTCCTTGTGGGAGAAGGAGCCAGACGTTTGCCTTTTCGGAAAGAGGCTCTGCCGAGAACGAGCGCCGTGAGATGCTGAATCTGTGGTTAAGCACAGATGCCCAGTGCTGTTGTGCCTATGCATAGGGTGCACGGGGCCAGTGAAGACCAGCAAGAGCTTTCAGGGCTGGCCCCTTCCTTGTGGGAGAAGGAGCCGGACGTTTGCCTTTTCGGAAAGAGGCTCTGCCGAGAACGAGCGCCGTGAGATTCTGAGTCTCTTGGAAAGCACAGATGCCCAGTGCTGTTGTGCCTGTGGATAGGGTGCACGGAGACAGTGAAGACCAGCAAGAGCTTTCAGGGCTGGCCCCTTCCTTGTGGGAGAAGGAGCCGGACGTTTGCCTTTTCGGAAAGAGGCTCTGCCGATAGCGAATGCAGTGAGATATGCCGTCTGTGGTTAAGCACAGATGCCCAGTGCTGTTGTGCCTGTGGGTAGGGTGTTTCGGGACGGTTAAGACCAGCAAGAGCTTTCAGGGCTGGCCCCTTCCTTGTGGGAGAAGGAGCCAGACGTTTGCCTTTTCGGAAAGAGGCTCTGCCGAGAACGAGCGCCGTGAGATGCTGAATCTGTGGTTAAGCACAGATGCCCAGTGCTGTTGTGCCTATGCATAGGGTGCACGGGGCCAGTGAAGACCAGCAAGAGCTTTCAGGGCTGGCCCCTTCCTTGTGGGAGAAGGAGCCGGACGTTTGCCTTTTCGGAAAGAGGCTCTGCCGAGAACGAGCGCCGTGAGATTCTGAGTCTCTTGGAAAGCACAGATGCCCAGTGCTGTTGTGCCTGTGGATAGGGTGCACGGAGACAGTGAAGACCAGCAAGAGCTTTCAGGGCTGGCCCCTTCCTTGTGGGAGAAGGAGCCGGACGTTTGCCTTTTCGGAAAGAGGCTCTGCCGAGAACGAGCGCCGTGAGATGCTGAGTCTCTGGGTAAGCACAGATGCCCAATGCTGTTGTGCCTGTGGGTAGGGTGCACGGGGCCAGTGAAGACCAGCAAGAGCTTTCAGGGCTGGCCCCTTCCTTGTGGGAGAAGGAGCCGGACGTTTGCCTTTTCGGAAAGAGGCTCTGCCGAGAACGAGCGCCGTGAGATGTTGAGTCTCTGGGTAAGCACAGATGCCCAATGCTGTTGTGCCTGTGGGTAGGTTGCACGGGACAGTGAAGACCAGCAAGAGCTTTCAGGGCTGGCCCCTTCCTTGTGGGAGAAGGAGCCGGACGTTTGCCTTTTCGGAAAGAGGCTCTGTCGAGAGGGAGCGCCGTGAGATATGCCGTCTGTGGTTAAGCACAGATGCCCAGTGCTGTTGTGCCTGTGGATAGGGTGCACCGGGACAGTGAAGACCAGCAAGAGCTTTCAGGGCTGGCCCCTTCCTTGTGGGAGAAGGAGCCGGACGTTTGCCTTTTCGGAAAGAGGCTCTGCCGAGAGCAAACACCGTGAGATATGCCGTCAGTGGTTAAGCACAGATGCCCAGTGCTGTTGTGCCTGTGGATAGGGTGCACGGGTACAGTGAAGACGAGCAAGAGCTTTCAGGGCTGGCCCCTTCCTTGTGGCAGAAGGAGCCGGACGTTTGCCTTTTCGGAAAGAGGCTCTGCCGAGAACGAGCGCCGTGAGATGCTGTGTCTCTGGGAAAGCACAGATGCCCAGTGCTGTTGTGCCTGTGGATAGGGTGCACGGGGACAGTGAAGACCAGCAAGAGCTTTCAGGGCTGGCCCCTTCCTTGTGGGAGAAGGAGCCGGACGCTTGCCTTTTCAGAAGGAGGCTCTGCCGAGAACGAGCGCCGTGAGATATGCCATCTGTGGTTAAGCACAGATGCCCAGTGCTGTTGTGCCTGTGGATAGGGTGTTTGGGGACGGTTAAGACCAGCAAGAGCTTTCAGGGCTGGCCCCTTCCTTGTGGGAGAAGGAGCCGGACGTTTGCCTTTTCGGAAAGAGGCTCTGCCGAGAACAAGCGCCGTGAGATATGCCGTCTGTGGTTAAGCACAGATGCCCAGTGCTGTTGTGCCTGTGGATAGGGTGCACGGGGACAGTGAAGACCAGCAAGAGCTTTCAGGGCTGGCCCCTTCCTTGTGGGAGAAGGAGCCGGACGTTTGCCTTTTCGGAAAGAGGCTCTGCCGAGAGCGAGCGCCGTGAGATGCTGAATCTGTGGTTAAGCACAGATGCCCAGTGCTGTTGTGCCTGTGGGTAGGGTGCACGGGGACAGTGAAGACCAGCAAGAGCTTTCAGGGCTGGCCCCTTCCTTGTGGGAGAAGGAGCCGGACGTTTGCCTTTTCGGAAAGAGGCTCTGCCGATAGCGAATGCAGTGAGATATGCCGCCTGTGGTTAAGCACAGATGCCCAGTGCTGTTGTGCCTGTGGATAGGGTGTTTCGGGACGGTTAAGACCAGCAAGAGCTTTCAGGGCTGGCCCCTTCCTTGTGGGAGAAGGAGCCAGACGTTTGCCTTTTCGGAAAGAGGCTCTGCCGAGAACGAGCGCCGTGAGATGCTGAATCTGTGGTTAAGCACAGATGCCCAGTGCTGTTGTGCCTATGCATAGGGTGCACGGGGCCAGTGAAGACCAGCAAGAGCTTTCAGGGCTGGCCCCTTCCTTGTGGGAGAAGGAGCCGGACGTTTGCCTTTTCGGAAAGAGGCTCTGCCGAGAACGAGCGCCGTGAGATTCTGAGTCTCTTGGAAAGCACAGATGCCCAGTGCTGTTGTGCCTGTGGATAGGGTGCACGGAGACAGTGAAGACCAGCAAGAGCTTTCAGGGCTGGCCCCTTCCTTGTGGGAGAAGGAGCCGGACGTTTGCCTTTTCGGAAAGAGGCTCTGCCGATAGCGAATGCAGTGAGATATGCCGTCTGTGGTTAAGCACAGATGCCCAGTGCTGTTGTGCCTGTGGGTAGGGTGTTTCGGGACGGTTAAGACCAGCAAGAGCTTTCAGGGCTGGCCCCTTCCTTGTGGGAGAAGGAGCCAGACGTTTGCCTTTTCGGAAAGAGGCTCTGCCGAGAACGAGCGCCGTGAGATGCTGAATCTGTGGTTAAGCACAGATGCCCAGTGCTGTTGTGCCTATGCATAGGGTGCACGGGGCCAGTGAAGACCAGCAAGAGCTTTCAGGGCTGGCCCCTTCCTTGTGGGAGAAGGAGCCGGACGTTTGCCTTTTCGGAAAGAGGCTCTGCCGAGAACGAGCGCCGTGAGATTCTGAGTCTCTTGGAAAGCACAGATGCCCAGTGCTGTTGTGCCTGTGGATAGGGTGCACGGAGACAGTGAAGACCAGCAAGAGCTTTCAGGGCTGGCCCCTTCCTTGTGGGAGAAGGAGCCGGACGCTTGCCTTTTCGGAAAGAGGCTCTGCCGAGAACGAGCGCCATGAGATATGCCGTCTGTGGTTAAGCACAGATGCCCAGTGCTGTTGTGCCTGTGGGTAGGGTGCACGGGGACAGTGAAGACCAGCAAGAGCTTTCAGGGCTGGCCCCTTCCTTGTGGGAGAAGGAGCCGGACGTTTGCCTTTTCGGAAAGAGGCTCTGCCGAGAACGAGCGCCGTGAGATGTTGAGTCTCTGGGAAAGCACAGATGCCCAGTGCTGTTGTGCCTGTGGGTAGGTTGCACGGGGCCAGTGAAGACCAGCAAGAGCTTTCAGGGCTGGCCCCTTCCTTGTGGGAGAAGGAGCCGGACGTTTGCCTTTTCGGAAAGAGGCTCTGCCGAGAACGAGCGCCGTGAGATATGCCGTCTGTGGTTAAGCACAGATGCCCAGTGCTGTTGTGCCTGTGGATAGGGTGCACGGGGACAGTGAAGACCAGCAAGAGCTTTCAGGGCTGGCCCCTTCCTTGTGGGAGAAGGAGCCGGACGTTTGCCTTTTCGGAAAGAGGCTCTGCCGAGAACGAGCGCCGTGAGATGCTGA
Source organism: Haliaeetus albicilla (assembly GCF_947461875.1). NCBI lineage: Eukaryota > Metazoa > Chordata > Aves > Accipitriformes > Accipitridae > Haliaeetus > Haliaeetus albicilla. The sequence continues at coordinate 9,678,773 of NC_091498.1, forward strand.
GTCTCTGGGAAAGCACAGATGCCCAGTGCTGTTGTGCCTGTGGATAGGGTGCACGTAGACAGTGAAGACCAGCAAGAGCTTTCAGGGCTGGCCCCTTCCTTGTGGCAGAAGGAGCCGGACGCTTGCCTTTTCGGAAAGAGGCTCTGCCGAGAACGAGCGCCGTGAGATATGCCGTCTGTGGTTAAGCACAGATGCCCAGTGCTGTTGTGCCTGTGGATAGGGTGTTTGGGGACGGTTAAGACCAGCAAGAGCTTTCAGGGCTGGCCCCTTCCTTGTGGGAGAAGGAGCCGGACGTTTGCCTTTTCGGAAAGAGGCTCTGCCGAGAGCGAACGTCGTGAGATATGACGTCTGTGGTTAAGCACAGATGCCCAGTGCTGTTGTGCCTGTGGATAGGGTGTTTGGGGCCAGTGAAGACCAGCAAGAGCTTTCAGGGCTGGCCCCTTCCTTGTGGGAGAAGGAGCCGGACGTTTGCCTTTTCGGAAAGAGGCTCTGCCGAGAACGAGCGCCGTGAGATATGCCGTCTGTGGTTAAGCACAGATGCCCAGTGCTGTTGTGCCTCTGGATAGGGTGCACGGGGACAGTGAAGACCAGCAAGAGCTTTCAGGGCTGGCCCCTTCCTTGTGGGAGAAGGAGCCGGACGTTTGCCTTTTCGGAAAGAGGCTCTGCCGAGAACGAGCGCCGTGAGATGCTGAGTCTCTGGGAAAGCACAGATGCCCAGTGCTGTTGTGCCTGTGGGTAGGGTGCACGGGGCCAGTGAAGACCAGCAAGAGCTTTCAGGGCTGGCCCCTTCCTTGTGGGAGAAGGAGCCGGACGATTGCCTTTTCGGAAAGAGGCTCTGCCGAGAACAAGCGCCGTGAGATATGCCGTCTGTGGTTAAGCACAGATGCCCAGTGCTGTTGTGCCTGTGGGTAGGGTGCACGGGGACAGTGAAGACCAGCAAGAGCTTTCAGGGCTGGCCCCTTCCTTGTGGGAGAAGGAGCCGGACGTTTGCCTTTTCGGAAAGAGGCTCTGCCGAGAACGAGCGCCGTGAGATGTTGAGTCTCTGGGAAAGCACAGATGCCCAGTGCTGTTGTGCCTGTGGTTAGGGTGCACGGGGCCAGTGACGACCAGCAAGAGCTTTCAGGGCTGGCCCCTTCCTTGTGGGAGAAGGAGCCGGACGTTTGCCTTTTCGGAAAGAGGCTCTGCCGAGAACGAGCGCCGTGAGATATGCCGTCTGTGGTTAAGCACAGATGCCCAGTGCTGTTGTGCCTGTGGATAGGGTGCACGGGGACAGTGAAGACCAGCAAGAGCTTTCAGGGCTGGCCCCTTCCTTGTGGGAGAAGGAGCCAGACGTTTGCCTTTTCGGAAAGAGGCTCTGCCGAGAACGAGCGCCGTGAGATGCTGAGTCTCTGGGAAAGCACAGATGCCCAGTGCTGTTGTGCCTGTGGGTAGGGTGCACGTAGACAGTGAAGACCAGCAAGAGCTTTCAGGGCTGGCCCCTTCCTTGTGGCAGAAGGAGCCGGACGCTTGCCTTTTCGGAAAGAGGCTCTGCCGAGAACGAGCGCCGTGAGATATGCCATCTGTGGTTAAGCACAGATGCCCAGTGCTGTTGTGCCTGTGGATAGGGTGTTTGGGGACGGTTAAGACCAGCAAGAGCTTTCAGGGCTGGCCCCTTCCTTGTGGGAGAAGGAGCCGGACGTTTGCCTTTTCGGAAAGAGGCTCTGCCGAGAGCGAACGTCGTGAGATATGCCGTCTGTGGTTAAGCACAGATGCCCAGTGCTGTTGTGCCTGTGGATAGGGTGTTTGGGGCCAGTGAAGACCAGCAAGAGCTTTCAGGGCTGGCCCCTTCCTTGTGGGAGAAGGAGCCGGACGTTTGCCTTTTCGGAAAGAGGCTCTGCCGAGAACGAGCGCAGTGAGATGCTGAGTCTCTGGGAAAGCACAGATCCCCAGTGCTGTTGTGCCTGTGGATAGGGTGCACGGGGACAGTGAAGACCAGCAAGAGCTTTCAGGGCTGGCCCCTTCCTTGTGGGAGAAGGAGCCGGACGTTTGCCTTTTCGGAAAGAGGCTCTGCCGAGAACGAGCGCCGTGAGATATGCCGTCTGTGGTTAAGCAGATGTCCAGTGCTGTTGTGCCTATGCATAGGGTGCACGGGGACAGTGAAGACCAGCAAGAGCTTTCAGGGCTGGCCCCTTCCTTGTGGGAGAAGGAGCCGGACGTTTGCCTTTTCGGAAAGAGGCTCTGCCGAGAGCAAACACCGTGAGATATGCCGTCAGTGGTTAAGCACAGATGCCCAGTGCTGTTGTGCCTGTGGTTAGGGTGTTTGGGGACGGTTAAGACCAGCAAGAGCTTTCAGGGCTGGCCCCTTCCTTGTGGGAGAAGGAGCCGGACGTTGGCCTTTTCGGAAAGAGGCTCTGCCGAGAACGAGCGCCGTGAGATGCTGAATCTGTGGTTAAGCACAGATGCCCAGTGCTGTTGTGCCTGTGGGTAGGGTGCACGGGGACAGTGAAGACCAGCAAGAGCTTTCAGGGCTGGCCCCTTCCTTGTGGAAGAAGGAGCCGGACGTTTGCCTTTTCGGAAAGAGGCTCTGCCGAGAACAAGCGCCATGAGATATGCCGTCTGTGGTTAAGCACAGATGCCCAGTGCTGTTGTGCCTGTGGGTAGGGTGTTTGGGGCCAGTGAAGACCAGCAAGAGCTTTCAGGGCTGGCCCCTTCCTTGTGGGAGAAGGAGCCGGACGTTTGCCTTTTCGGAAAGAGGCTCTGCCGAAAACAAGCACCGTGAGATGCTGTGTCTCTGGGAAAGCACAGATGCGCAGTGCTGTTCTGCCTGTGGTTAGGGTGCACGGGTACAGTGAAGACCAGCAAGAGCTTTCAGGGCTGGCCCCTTCCTTGTGGGAGAAGGAGCCGGACGTTTGCCTTTTCGGAAAGAGGCTCTGCCGAGAACAAGCGCCGTGAGATATGCCGTCTGTGGTTAAGCACAGATGCCCAGTGCTGTTGTGCCTGTGGATAGGGTGTTTGGGGCCAGTGAAGACCAGCAAGAGCTTTCAGGGCTGGCCCCTTCCTTGTGGGAGAAGGAGCCGGACGTTTGCCTTTTCGGAAAGAGGCTCTGCCGAGAACGAGCGCCGTGAGATGCTGAGTCTCTGGGAAAGCACAGATGCCCAGTGCTGTTGTGCCTGTGGGTAGGGTGCACGGGGACAGTGAAGACCAGCAAGAGCTTTCAGGGCTGGCCCCTTCCTTGTGGGAGAAGGAGCCGGACGTTTGCCTTTTCGAAAAGAGGCTCTGCCGAGAACGAACGTCGTGAGATATGCCGTCTGTGGTTAAGCACAGATGCCCAGTGCTGTTGTGCCTGTGGATACGGTGCACGGGGACAGTGAAGACCAGCAAGAGCTTTCAGGGCTGGCCCCTTCCTTGTGGGAGAAGGAGCTGGACGTTTGCCTTTTCGGAAAGAGGCTCTGCCGAAAACAAGCACCGTGAGATGCTGTGTCTCTGGGAAAGCACAGATGCCCAGTGCTGTTGTGCCTGTGGGTAGGGTGCACGGGGCCAGTGAAGACCAGCAAGAGCTTTCAGGGCTGGCCCCTTCCTTGTGGGAGAAGGAGCCGGACGTTTGCCTTTTCGGAAAGAGGCTCTGCCGAGAACGAGCGCCGTGAGATATGCCGTCTGTGGTTAAGCACAGATGCCCAGTGCTGTTGTGCCTGTGGATAGGGTGCACGGGGACAGTGAAGACCAGCAAGAGCTTTCAGGGCTGGCCCCTTCCTTGTGGGAGAAGGAGCCGGACGTTTGCCTTTTCGGAAAGAGGCTCTGCCGAGAACGAGCGCCGTGAGATGCTGAGTCTCTGGGAAAGCACAGATGCCCAGTGCTGTTGTGCCTGTGGATAGGGTGCACGGAGACAGTGAAGACCAGCAAGAGCTTTCAGGGCTGGCCCCTTCCTTGTGGGAGAAGGAGCCGGACGTTTGCCTTTTCGGAAAGAGGCTCTGCCGAGAACGAGCGCCGTGAGATGCTGAGTCTCTGGGAAAGCACAGATGCCCAGTGCTGTTGTGCCTGTGGATAGGGTGCACGGAGACAGTGAAGACCAGCAAGAGCTTTCAGGGCTGGCCCCTTCCTTGTGGCAGAAGGAGCTGGACGCTTGCCTTTTCGGAAAGAGGCTCTGCCGAGAACGAGCGCCGTGAGATATGCCGTCTGTGGTTAAGCACAGATGCCCAGTGCTGTTGTGCCTGTGGATAGGGTGTTTGGGGACGGTTAAGACCAGCAAGAGCTTTCAGGGCTGGCCCCTTCCTTGTGGGAGAAGGAGCCGGACGTTTGCCTTTTCGGAAAGAGGCTCTGCCGAGAACGAGCGCCGTGAGATATGCCGTCTGTGGTTAAGCACAGATGCCCAGTGCTGTTGTGCCTGTGGATAGGGTGTTTGGGGACGGTTAAGACCAGCAAGAGCTTTCAGGGCTGGCCCCTTCCTTGTGGGAGAAGGAGCCGGACGTTTGCCTTTTCGGAAAGAGGCTCTGCCGAGAACGAGCGCCGTGAGATATGCCGTCTGTGGCTAAGCACAGATGCCCAGTGCTGTTGTGCCTGTGGATAGGGTGTTTGGGGCCAGTGAAGACCAGCAAGAGCTTTCAGGGCTGGCCCCTTCCTTGTGGGAGAAGGAGCCGGACGTTTGCCTTTTCGGAAAGAGGCTCTGCCGAGAGCGAGCGCCGTGAGATGCTGAATCTGTGGTTAAGCACAGATGCCCATTGCTGTTGTGCCTGTGGGTAGGGTGCACGGGGCCAGTGAAGACCAGCAAGAGCTTTCAGGGCTGGCCCCTTCCTTGTGGGAGAAGGAGCCGGACGTTTGCCTTTTCGGAAAGAGGCTCTGCCGAGAACGAGCGCCGTGAGATGTTGAGTCTCTGGCTAAGCACAGATCCCCAGTGCTGTTGTGCCTGTGGATAGGGTGCACGGGGCCAGTGAAGACCAGCAAGAGCTTTCAGGGCTGGCCCCTTCCTTGTGGGAGAAGGAGCCGGACGTTTGCCTTTTCGGAAAGAGGCTCTGCCGAGAACGAGCGCCGTGAGATATGCCGTCTGTGGTTAAGCAGATGTCCAGTGCTGTTGTGCCTATGCATAGGGTGCACGGGGACAGTGAAGACCAGCAAGAGCTTTCAGGGCTGGCCCCTTCCTTGTGGGAGAAGGAGCCGGACGTTTGCCTTTTCGGAAAGAGGCTCTGCCGAGAGCAAACACCGTGAGATATGCCGTCAGTGGTTAAGCACAGATGCCCAGTGCTGTTGTGCCTGTGGTTAGGGTGTTTGGGGACGGTTAAGACCAGCAAGAGCTTTCAGGGCTGGCCCCTTCCTTGTGGGAGAAGGAGCCGGACGTTGGCCTTTTCGGAAAGAGGCTCTGCCGAGAACGAGCGCCGTGAGATGCTGAATCTGTGGTTAAGCACAGATGCCCAGTGCTGTTGTGCCTGTGGGTAGGGTGCACGGGGACAGTGAAGACCAGCAAGAGCTTTCAGGGCTGGCCCCTTCCTTGTGGAAGAAGGAGCCGGACGTTTGCCTTTTCGGAAAGAGGCTCTGCCGAGAACGAGCGCCATGAGATATGCCGTCTGTGGTTAAGCACAGATGCCCAGTGCTGTTGTGCCTGTGGTTAGGGTGCACGGGGACAGTGAAGACCAGCAAGAGCTTTCAGGGCTGGCCCCTTCCTTGTGGGAGAAGGAGCTGGACGTTTGTCTTTTCGGAAAGAGGCTCTGCCGAGAACGAGCGCCGTGAGATATGCCGTCTGTGGTTAAGCACAGATGCCCAGTGCTGTTGTGCCTGTGGATAGGGTGTTGGGGACCAGTGAAGACCAGCAAGAGCTTTCAGGGCTGGCCCCTTCCTTGTGGGAGAAGGAGCCGGACGTTTGCCTTTTCGGAAAGAGGCTCTGCCGAGAGCGAACGCAGTCAGATGCTGAGTCTCTGGTTAAGCACAGATGCCCAGTGCTGTTGTGCCTGTGGATAGGGTGCACGGGGCCAGTGAAGACCAGCAAGAGCTTTCAGGGCTGGCCCCTTCCTTGTGGGAGAAGGAGCCGGACGTTTGCCTTTTCGGAAGGAGGCTCTGCCGAGAACGAGCGCCGTGAGATATGCCGTCTGTGGTTAAGCACAGATGCCCAGTGCTGTTGTGCCTGTGGATAGGGTGCACGGGGACAGTGAAGACCAGCAAGAGCTTTCAGGGCTGGCCCCTTCCTTGTGGTAGAAGGAGCCGGACGTTTGCCTTTTCGGAAAGAGGCTCTGCCGAGAACGAGCGCCGTGAGATGCTGAGTCTCTGGGAAAGCACAGATGCCCAGTGCTGTTGTGCCTGTGGGTAGGGTGCACGGGGCCAGTGAAGACCAGCAAGAGCTTTCAGGGCTGGCCCCTTCCTTGTGGGAGAAGGAGCCGGACGTTTGCCTTTTCGGAAAGAGGCTCTGCCGAGAACGAGCGCCGTGAGATATGCCGTCTGTGGTTAAGCACAGATGCCCAGTGCTGTTGTGCCTGTGGATAGGGTGTTTGGGGCCAGTGGAGACCAGCAAGAGCTTTCAGGGCTGGCCCCTTCCTTGTGGGAGAAGGAGCCGGACGTTTGCCTTTTCGGAAAGAGGCTCTGCCGAGAACGAGCGCCGTGAGATGCTGAGTCTCTGGGAAAGCACAGATGCCCAGTGCTGTTGTGCCTGTGGGTAGGGTGCACGGGGACAGTGAAGACCAGCAAGAGCTGTCAGGGCTGGCCCCTTCCTTGTGGGAGAAGGAGCCGGACGTTTGCCTTTTCGGAAAGAGGCTCTGCCGAGAACGAGCGCCGTGAGATATGCCGTCTGTGGTTAAGCACAGATGCCCAGTGCTGTTGTGCCTGTGGGTAGGGTGCACGGGGACAGTGAAGACCAGCAAGAGCTTTCAGGGCTGGCCCCTTCCTTGTGGGAGAAGGAGCCGGACGTTTGCCTTTTCGGAAAGAGGCTCTGCCGAGAACGAGCGCCGTGAGATATGCCGTCTGTGGTTAAGCACAGATGCCCAGTGCTGTTGTGCCTGTGGATAGGGTGTTTGGGGCCAGTGAAGACCAGCAAGAGCTTTCAGGGCTGGCCCCTTCCTTGTGGGAGAAGGAGCCGGACGTTTGCCTTTTCGGAAAGAGGCTCTGCCGAGAACGAGCGCCGTGAGATATGCCGTCTGTGGTTAAGCACAGATGCCCAGTGCTGTTGTGCCTGTGGATAGGGTGCACGGGGCCAGTGAAGACCAGCAAGAGCTTTCAGGGCTGGCCCCTTCCTTGTGGGAGAAGGAGCCAGACGTTTGCCTTTTCGGAAAGAGGCTCTGCCGAGAACGAGCGCCGTGAGATGCTGAGTCTCTGGGAAAGCACAGATGCCCAGTGCTTTTGTGCCTCTGCATAGGGTGCACGGGGACAGTGAAGACCAGCAAGAGCTTTCAGGACTGGCCCCTTCCTTGTGGGAGAAGGAGCCGGATGTTTGCCTTTTCGGAAAGAGGCTCTGCCGAGAACGAGCGCCGTGAGATATGCCGTCTGTGGTTAAGCACAGATGCCCAGTGCTGTTGTGCCTGTGGGTAGGGTGCACGGGGACAGTGAAGACCAGCAAGAGCTTTCAGGGCTGGCCCCTTCCTTGTGGGAGAAGGAGCCGGACGTTTGCCTTTTCGGAAAGAGGCTCTGCCGAGAACGAGCGCCGTGAGATGCTGTGTCTCTGGGAAAGCACAGATGCCCAGTGCTGTTGTGCCTGTGGATAGGGTGCACGGGGCCAGTGAAGACCAGCAAGAGCTTTCAGGGCTGGCCCCTTCCTTGTGGGAGAAGGAGCCGGACGCTTGCCTTTTCGGAAAGAGGCTCTGCCGAGAACGAGCGCCGTGAGATATGCCGTCTGTGGTTAAGCACAGATGCCCAGTGCTGTTGTGCCTGTGGATAGGGTGTTTGGGGACGGTTAAGACCAGCAAGAGCTTTCAGGGCTGGCCCCTTCCTTGTGGGACAAGGAGCCGGACGTTTGCCTTTTCCGAAAGAGGCTCTGCCGAGAACAAGCGCCGTGAGATATGCCGTCTGTGGTTAAGCACAGATGCCCAGTGCTGTTGTGCCTGTGGGTAGGGTGCACGGGGACAGTGAAGACCAGCAAGAGCTTTCAGGGCTGGCCCCTTCCTTGTGGGAGAAGGAGCCGGACGTTTGCCTTTTCGGAAAGAGGCTCTGCCGAGAACGAGCGCCGTGAGATGCTGTGTCTCTGGGAAAGCACAGATGCCCAGTGCTGTTGTGCCTGTGGATAGGGTGCACGGGGACAGTGAAGACCAGCAAGAGCTTTCAGGGCTGGCCCCTTCCTTGTGGCAGAAGGAGCTGGACGCTTGCCTTTTCGGAAAGAGGCTCTGCCGAGAACGAGCGCCGTGAGATATGCCGTCTGTGGTTAAGCACAGATGCCCAGTGCTGTTGTGCCTGTGGATAGGGTGTTTGGGGACGGTTAAGACCAGCAAGAGCTTTCAGGGCTGGCCCCTTCCTTGTGGGAGAAGGAGCCGGACGTTTGCCTTTTCGGAAAGAGGCTCTGCCGAGAACGAGCGCCGTGAGATATGCCGTCTGTGGTTAAGCACAGATGCCCAGTGCTGTTGTGCCTGTGGATAGGGTGTTTGGGGACGGTTAAGACCAGCAAGAGCTTTCAGGGCTGGCCCCTTCCTTGTGGGAGAAGGAGCCGGACGTTTGCCTTTTCGGAAAGAGGCTCTGCCGAGAACGAGCGCCGTGAGATATGCCGTCTGTGGCTAAGCACAGATGCCCAGTGCTGTTGTGCCTGTGGATAGGGTGTTTGGGGCCAGTGAAGACCAGCAAGAGCTTTCAGGGCTGGCCCCTTCCTTGTGGGAGAAGGAGCCGGACGTTTGCCTTTTCGGAAAGAGGCTCTGCCGAGAGCGAGCGCCGTGAGATGCTGAATCTGTGGTTAAGCACAGATGCCCATTGCTGTTGTGCCTGTGGGTAGGGTGCACGGGGCCAGTGAAGACCAGCAAGAGCTTTCAGGGCTGGCCCCTTCCTTGTGGGAGAAGGAGCCGGACGTTTGCCTTTTCGGAAAGAGGCTCTGCCGAGAACGAGCGCCGTGAGATGTTGAGTCTCTGGCTAAGCACAGATCCCCAGTGCTGTTGTGCCTGTGGATAGGGTGCACGGGGCCAGTGAAGACCAGCAAGAGCTTTCAGGGCTGGCCCCTTCCTTGTGGGAGAAGGAGCCGGACGTTTGCCTTTTCGGAAAGAGGCTCTGCCGAGAACGAGCGCCGTGAGATATGCCGTCTGTGGTTAAGCAGATGTCCAGTGCTGTTGTGCCTATGCATAGGGTGCACGGGGACAGTGAAGACCAGCAAGAGCTTTCAGGGCTGGCCCCTTCCTTGTGGGAGAAGGAGCCGGACGTTTGCCTTTTCGGAAAGAGGCTCTGCCGAGAGCAAACACCGTGAGATATGCCGTCAGTGGTTAAGCACAGATGCCCAGTGCTGTTGTGCCTGTGGTTAGGGTGTTTGGGGACGGTTAAGACCAGCAAGAGCTTTCAGGGCTGGCCCCTTCCTTGTGGGAGAAGGAGCCGGACGTTGGCCTTTTCGGAAAGAGGCTCTGCCGAGAACGAGCGCCGTGAGATGCTGAATCTGTGGTTAAGCACAGATGCCCAGTGCTGTTGTGCCTGTGGGTAGGGTGCACGGGGACAGTGAAGACCAGCAAGAGCTTTCAGGGCTGGCCCCTTCCTTGTGGAAGAAGGAGCCGGACGTTTGCCTTTTCGGAAAGAGGCTCTGCCGAGAACGAGCGCCATGAGATATGCCGTCTGTGGTTAAGCACAGATGCCCAGTGCTGTTGTGCCTGTGGTTAGGGTGCACGGGGACAGTGAAGACCAGCAAGAGCTTTCAGGGCTGGCCCCTTCCTTGTGGGAGAAGGAGCTGGACGTTTGTCTTTTCGGAAAGAGGCTCTGCCGAGAACGAGCGCCGTGAGATATGCCGTCTGTGGTTAAGCACAGATGCCCAGTGCTGTTGTGCCTGTGGATAGGGTGTTGGGGACCAGTGAAGACCAGCAAGAGCTTTCAGGGCTGGCCCCTTCCTTGTGGGAGAAGGAGCCGGACGTTTGCCTTTTCGGAAAGAGGCTCTGCCGAGAGCGAACGCAGTCAGATGCTGAGTCTCTGGTTAAGCACAGATGCCCAGTGCTGTTGTGCCTGTGGATAGGGTGCACGGGGCCAGTGAAGACCAGCAAGAGCTTTCAGGGCTGGCCCCTTCCTTGTGGGAGAAGGAGCCGGACGTTTGCCTTTTCGGAAGGAGGCTCTGCCGAGAACGAGCGCCGTGAGATATGCCGTCTGTGGTTAAGCACAGATGCCCAGTGCTGTTGTGCCTGTGGATAGGGTGCACGGGGACAGTGAAGACCAGCAAGAGCTTTCAGGGCTGGCCCCTTCCTTGTGGTAGAAGGAGCCGGACGTTTGCCTTTTCGGAAAGAGGCTCTGCCGAGAACGAGCGCCGTGAGATGCTGAGTCTCTGGGAAAGCACAGATGCCCAGTGCTGTTGTGCCTGTGGGTAGGGTGCACGGGGCCAGTGAAGACCAGCAAGAGCTTTCAGGGCTGGCCCCTTCCTTGTGGGAGAAGGAGCCGGACGTTTGCCTTTTCGGAAAGAGGCTCTGCCGAGAACGAGCGCCGTGAGATATGCCGTCTGTGGTTAAGCACAGATGCCCAGTGCTGTTGTGCCTGTGGATAGGGTGTTTGGGGCCAGTGGAGACCAGCAAGAGCTTTCAGGGCTGGCCCCTTCCTTGTGGGAGAAGGAGCCGGACGTTTGCCTTTTCGGAAAGAGGCTCTGCCGAGAACGAGCGCCGTGAGATGCTGAGTCTCTGGGAAAGCACAGATGCCCAGTGCTGTTGTGCCTGTGGGTAGGGTGCACGGGGACAGTGAAGACCAGCAAGAGCTGTCAGGGCTGGCCCCTTCCTTGTGGGAGAAGGAGCCGGACGTTTGCCTTTTCGGAAAGAGGCTCTGCCGAGAACGAGCGCCGTGAGATATGCCGTCTGTGGTTAAGCACAGATGCCCAGTGCTGTTGTGCCTGTGGGTAGGGTGCACGGGGACAGTGAAGACCAGCAAGAGCTTTCAGGGCTGGCCCCTTCCTTGTGGGAGAAGGAGCCGGACGTTTGCCTTTTCGGAAAGAGGCTCTGCCGAGAACGAGCGCCGTGAGATATGCCGTCTGTGGTTAAGCACAGATGCCCAGTGCTGTTGTGCCTGTGGATAGGGTGTTTGGGGCCAGTGAAGACCAGCAAGAGCTTTCAGGGCTGGCCCCTTCCTTGTGGGAGAAGGAGCCGGACGTTTGCCTTTTCGGAAAGAGGCTCTGCCGAGAACGAGCGCCGTGAGATATGCCGTCTGTGGTTAAGCACAGATGCCCAGTGCTGTTGTGCCTGTGGATAGGGTGCACGGGGCCAGTGAAGACCAGCAAGAGCTTTCAGGGCTGGCCCCTTCCTTGTGGGAGAAGGAGCCAGACGTTTGCCTTTTCGGAAAGAGGCTCTGCCGAGAACGAGCGCCGTGAGATGCTGAGTCTCTGGGAAAGCACAGATGCCCAGTGCTTTTGTGCCTCTGCATAGGGTGCACGGGGACAGTGAAGACCAGCAAGAGCTTTCAGGACTGGCCCCTTCCTTGTGGGAGAAGGAGCCGGATGTTTGCCTTTTCGGAAAGAGGCTCTGCCGAGAACGAGCGCCGTGAGATATGCCGTCTGTGGTTAAGCACAGATGCCCAGTGCTGTTGTGCCTGTGGGTAGGGTGCACGGGGACAGTGAAGACCAGCAAGAGCTTTCAGGGCTGGCCCCTTCCTTGTGGGAGAAGGAGCCGGACGTTTGCCTTTTCGGAAAGAGGCTCTGCCGAGAACGAGCGCCGTGAGATGCTGTGTCTCTGGGAAAGCACAGATGCCCAGTGCTGTTGTGCCTGTGGATAGGGTGCACGGGGCCAGTGAAGACCAGCAAGAGCTTTCAGGGCTGGCCCCTTCCTTGTGGGAGAAGGAGCCGGACGCTTGCCTTTTCGGAAAGAGGCTCTGCCGAGAACGAGCGCCGTGAGATATGCCGTCTGTGGTTAAGCACAGATGCCCAGTGCTGTTGTGCCTGTGGATAGGGTGTTTGGGGACGGTTAAGACCAGCAAGAGCTTTCAGGGCTGGCCCCTTCCTTGTGGGACAAGGAGCCGGACGTTTGCCTTTTCCGAAAGAGGCTCTGCCGAGAACAAGCGCCGTGAGATATGCCGTCTGTGGTTAAGCACAGATGCCCAGTGCTGTTGTGCCTGTGGGTAGGGTGCACGGGGACAGTGAAGACCAGCAAGAGCTTTCAGGGCTGGCCCCTTCCTTGTGGGAGAAGGAGCCGGACGTTTGCCTTTTCGGAAAGAGGCTCTGCCGAGAACGAGCGCCGTGAGATGCTGTGTCTCTGGGAAAGCACAGATGCCCAGTGCTGTTGTGCCTGTGGATAGGGTGCACGGGGACAGTGAAGACCAGCAAGAGCTTTCAGGGCTGGCCCCTTCCTTGTGGGAGAAGGAGCCGGACGTTTGCCTTTTCGGAAAGAGGCTCTGCCGAGAACGAGCGCCGTGAGATATGCCGTCTGTGGTTAAGCACAGATGCCCAGTGCTGTTGTGCCTGTGGATAGGGTGTTTGGGGACGGTTAAGACCAGCAAGAGCTTTCAGGGCTGGCCCCTTCCTTGTGGGAGAAGGAGCCGGACGTTTGCCTTTTCCGAAAGAGGCTCTGCCGAGAACAAGCGCCGTGAGATATGCCGTCTGTGGTTAAGCACAGATGCCCAGTGCTGTTGTGCCTGTGGGTAGGGTGCACGGGGACAGTGAAGACCAGCAAGAGCTTTCAGGGCTGGCCCCTTCCTTGTGGGAGAAGGAGCCGGACGTTTGCCTTTTCGGAAAGAGGCTCTGCCGATAGCGAATGCAGTGAGATATGCCGTCTGTGGTTAAGCACAGATGCCCAGTGCTGTTGTGCCTGTGGATAGGGTGTTTCGGGACGGTTAAGACCAGCAAGAGCTTTCAGGGCTGGCCCCTTCCTTGTGGGAGAAGGAGCCAGACGTTTGCCTTTTCGGAAAGAGGCTCTGCCGAGAACGAGCGCCGTGAGATGCTGAATCTGTGGTTAAGCACAGATGCCCAGTGCTGTTGTGCCTATGCATAGGGTGCACGGGGCCAATGAAGACCAGCAAGAGCTTTCAGGGCTGGCCCCTTCCTTGTGGGAGAAGGAGCCGGACGTTTGCCTTTTCGGAAAGAGGCTCTGCCGAGAGCGAACGCCGTGAGATATGCCGTCTGTGGTTAAGCAGATGTCCAGTGCTGTTGTGCCTATGCATAGGGTGCACGGGGACAGTGAAGACCAGCAAGAGCTTTCAGGGCTGGCCCCTTCCTTGTGGGAGATGGAGCCGGACGTTTGCCTTTTCGGAAAGAGGCTCTGCCGAGAGCAAACACCGTGAGATATGCCGTCTGTGGTTAAGCACAGATGCCCAGTGCTGTTGTGCCTGTGGTTAAGGTGTTTGGGGACGGTTAAGACCAGCAAGAGCTTTCAGGGCTGGCCCCTTCCTTGTGGGAGAAGGAGCCGGACGTTGGCCTTTTTGGAAAGAGGCTCTGCCGAGAGCGAGCGCCGTGAGATGATGAATCTGTGGTTAAGCACAGATGCCCATTGCTGTTGTGCCTGTGCATAGGTTGCACGGGGACAGTGAAGACCAGCAAGAGCTTTCAGGGCTGGCCCCTTCCTTGTGGGAGAAGGAGCCGGACGTTTGCCTTTTCGGAAAGAGGCTCTGCCGAGAACGAGCGCCATGAGATATGCCGTCTGTGGTTAAGCACAGATGCCCAGTGCTGTTGTGCCTGTGGATACGGTGCACGGGGCCAGTGAAGACCAGCAAGAGCTTTCAGGGCTGGCCCCTTCCTTGTGGGAGAAGGAGCCGGACGTTTGCCTTTTCAGAAAGAGGCTCTGCCGAGAGCGAACGCAGTGAGATGCTGAGTCTCTGGGAAAGCACAGATGCCCAGTGCTGTTGTGCCTGTGGTTAGGGTGCACGGGGACAGTGAAGACCAGCAAGAGCTTTCAGGGCTGGCCCCTTCCTTGTGGGAGAAGGAGCCGGACGTTTGCCTTTTCGGAAAGAGGCTCTGCCGAAAACAAGCACCGTGAGATGCTGTGTCTCTGGGAAAGCACAGATGCCCAGTGCTGTTCTGCCTGTGGGTAGGGTGCACGGGTACAGTGAAGACGAGCAAGAGCTTTCAGGGCTGGCCCCTTCCTTGTGGGAGAAGGAGCCGGACGTTTGCCTTTTCGGAAAGAGGCTCTGCCGAGAACGAGCGCCGTGAGATATGCCGTCTGTGGTTAAGCACAGATGCCCAGTGCTGTTGTGCCTGTGGGTAGGGTGCACGGGGACAGTGAAGACCAGCAAGAGCTTTCAGGGCTGGCCCCTTCCTTGTGGGAGAAGGAGCCGGACGTTTGCCTTTTCGGAAAGAGGCTCTGCCGAGAACGAGCGCCGTGAGATGCTGAGTCTCTGGGAAAGCACAGATGCCCAGTGCTGTTGTGCCTGTGGATAGGGTGCACGGAGACAGTGAAGACCAGCAAGAGCTTTCAGGGCTGGCCCCTTCCTTGTGGCAGAAGGAGCCGGACGCTTGCCTTTTCGGAAAGAGGCTCTGCCGAGAACGAGCGCCGTGAGATATGCCGTCTGTGGTTAAGCACAGATGCCCAGTGCTGTTGTGCCTGTGGATAGGGTGTTTGTGGACGGTTAAGACCAGCAAGAGCTTTCAGGGCTGGCCCCTTCCTTGTGGGAGAAGGAGCCGGACGTTTGCCTTTTCGGAAAGAGGCTCTGCCGAGAACAAGCGCCGTGAGATGTGCCGTCTGTGGTTAAGCACAGATGCCCAGTGCTGTTGTGCCTGTGGATAGGGTGCACGGGGCCAGTGAAGACCAGCAAGAGCTTTCAGGGCTGGCCCCTTCCTTGTGGGAGAAGGAGCCGGACGTTTGCCTTTTCGGAAAGAGGCTCTGCCGAGAACGAGCGCCGTGAGATATGCCGTCTGTGGTTAAGCACAGATGCCCAGTGCTGTTGTGCCTGTGGATAGGGTGCACGGGGACAGTGAAGACCAGCAAGAGCTTTCAGGGCTGGCCCCTTCCTTGTGGGAGAAGGAGCCGGACGTTTGCCTTTTCGGAAAGAGGCTCTGCCGAGAACGAGCGCCGTGAGATGCTGAGTCTCTGGGTAAGCACAGATGCCCAATGCTGTTGTGCCTGTGGGTAGGGTGCACGGGGCCAGTGAAGACCAGCAAGAGCTTTCAGGGCTGGCCCCTTCCTTGTGGGAGAAGGAGCCGGACGTTTGCCTTTTCGGAAAGAGGCTCTGCCGAGAACGAGCTCCGTGAGATGTTGAGTCTCTGGGTAAGCACAGATGCCCAATGCTGTTGTGCCTGTGGGTAGGTTGCACGGGGACAGTGAAGACCAGCAAGAGCTTTCAGGGCTGGCCCCTTCCTTGTGGGAGAAGGAGCCGGACGTTTGCCTTTTCGGAAAGAGGCTCTGCCGAGAACGAGCGCCGTGAGATATGCCGTCTGTGGTTAAGCACAGATGCCCAGTGCTGTTGTGCCTGTGGATAGGGTGCACGGGGACAGTGAAGACCAGCAAGAGCTTTCAGGGCTGGCCCCTTCCTTGTGGCAGAAGGAGCCGGACGTTTGCCTTTTCGGAAAGAGGCTCTGCCGAGAACGAGCGCCGTGAGATGCTGTGTCTCTGGGAAAGCACAGATGCCCAGTGCTGTTGTGCCTGTGGATAGGGTGCACGGGGACAGTGAAGACCAGCAAGAGCTTTCAGGGCTGGCCCCTTCCTTGTGGGAGAAGGAGCCGGACGCTTGCCTTTTCGGAAAGAGGCTCTGCCGAGAACGAGCGCCGTGAGATATGCCGTCTGTGGTTAAGCACAGATGCCCAGTGCTGTTGTGCCTGTGGATAGGGTGTTTGGGGACGGTTAAGACCAGCAAGAGCTTTCAGGGCTGGCCCCTTCCTTGTGGGACAAGGAGCCGGACGTTTGCCTTTTCCGAAAGAGGCTCTGCCGAGAACAAGCGCCGTGAGATATGCCGTCTGTGGTTAAGCACAGATGCCCAGTGCTGTTGTGCCTGTGGATAGGGTGTTTGGGGCCAGTGAAGACCAGCAAGAGCTTTCAGGGCTGGCCCCTTCCTTGTGGGAGAAGGAGCCAGACGTTTGCCTTTTCGGAAAGAGGCTCTGCCGAGAGCGAGCGCCGTGAGATGCTGAATCTGTGGTTAAGCACAGATGCCCATTGCTGTTGTGCCTGTGGGTAGGGTGCACGGGGCCAGTGAAGACCAGCAAGAGCTTTCAGGGCTGGCCCCTTCCTTGTGGGAGAAGGAGCCGGACGTTTGCCTTTTCGGAAAGAGGCTCTGCCGATAGCGAATGCAGTGAGATATGCCGTCTGTGGTTAAGCACAGATGCCCAGTGCTGTTGTGCCTGTGGATAGGGTGTTTCGGGACGGTTAAGACCAGCAAGAGCTTTCAGGGCTGGCCCCTTCCTTGTGGGAGAAGGAGCCAGACGTTTGCCTTTTCGGAAAGAGGCTCTGCCGAGAACGAGCGCCGTGAGATTCTGAGTCTCTTGGAAAGCACAGATGCCCAGTGCTGTTGTGCCTGTGGATAGGGTGTTTGGGGACAGTGAAGACCAGCAAGAGCTTTCAGGGCTGGCCCCTTCCTTGTGGGAGAAGGAGCCGGACGTTTGCCTTTTCGGAAAGAGGCTCTGCCAAGAACAAGCGCCGTGAGATATGCCGTCTGTGGTTAAGCACAGATGCCCAGTGCTGTTGTGCCTGTGGGTAGGGTGCACGGGGACAGTGAAGACCAGCAAGAGCTTTCAGGGCTGGCCCCTTCCTTGTGGGAGAAGGAGCCGGACGTTTGCCTTTTCGGAAAGAGGCTCTGCCGAGAGCAAACACCGTGAGATATGCCGTCAGTGGATAAGCACAGATGCCCAGTGCTGTTGTGCCTGTGGATAGGGTGCACGGGGCCAGTGAAGACCAGCAAGAGCTTTCAGGGCTGGCCCCTTCCTTGTGGGAGAAGGAGCCGGACGTTTGCCTTTTCGGAAAGAGACTCTGCCGAGAACGAGTGCCGTGAGATGCTGAGTCTCTGGGAAAGCACAGATGCCCAGTGCTGTTGTGCCTGTGGGTAGGGTGCACGGGGCCAGTGAAGACCAGCAAGAGCTTTCAGGGCTGGCCCCTTCCTTGTGGGAGAAGGAGCCGGACGTTTGCCTTTTCGGAAAGAGACTCTGCCGAGAACGAGTGCCGTGAGATGCTGAGTCTCTGGGAAAGCACAGATGCCCAGTGCTGTTGTGCCTGTGGATAGGGTGCACGGGGCCAGTGAAGACCAGCAAGAGCTTTCAGGGCTGGCCCCTTCCTTGTGGGAGAAGGAGCCGGACGCTTGCCTTTTCGGAAAGAGGCTCTGCCGAGAACGAGCGCCGTGAGATATGCCGTCTGTGGTTAAGCACAGATGCCCAGTGCTGTTGTGCCTGTGGATAGGGTGTTTGGGGACGGTTAAGACCAGCAAGAGCTTTCAGGGCTGGCCCCTTCCATGTGGGACAAGGAGCCGGACGTTTGCCTTTTCCGAAAGAGGCTCTGCCGAGAACAAGCGCCGTGAGATATGCCGTCTGTGGTTAAGCACAGATGCCCAGTGCTGTTGTGCCTGTGGATAGGGTGCACGGGGACAGTGAAGACCAGCAAGAGCTTTCAGGGCTGGCCCCTTCCTTGTGGGAGAAGGAGCCGGACGTTTGCCTTTTCGGAAAGAGGCTCTGCCGAGAGCGAGCGCCGTGAGATGCTGAATCTGTGGTTAAGCACAGATGCCCATTGCTGTTGTGCCTGTGGGTAGGGTGCACGGGGCCAGTGAAGACCAGCAAGAGCTTTCAGGGCTGGCCCCTTCCTTGTGGGAGAAGGAGCCGGACGTTTGCCTTTTCGGAAAGAGGCTCTGCCGATAGCGAATGCAGTGAGATATGCCGTCTGTGGTTAAGCACAGATGCCCAGTGCTGTTGTGCCTGTGGATAGGGTGTTTCGGGACGGTTAAGACCAGCAAGAGCTTTCAGGGCTGGCCCCTACCTTGTGGGAGAAGGAGCCAGACGTTCGCCTTTTCGGAAAGAGGCTCTGCCGAGAACGAGCGCCGTGAGATGCTGAATCTGTGGTTAAGCACAGATGCCCAGTGCTGTTGTGCCTATGCATAGGGTGCACGGGGCCAGTGAAGACCAGCAAGAGCTTTCAGGGCTGGCCCCTTCCTTGTGGGAGAAGGAGCCGGACGTTTGCCTTTTCGGAAAGAGGCTCTGCCGAGAACGAGCGCCGTGAGATTCTGAGTCTCTTGGAAAGCACAGATGCCCAGTGCTGTTGTGCCTGTGGATAGGGTGTTTGGGGACAGTGAAGACCAGCAAGAGCTTTCAGGGCTGGCCCCTTCCTTGTGGGAGAAGGAGCCGGACGTTTGCCTTTTCGGAAAGAGGCTCTGCCAAGAACAAGCGCCGTGAGATATGCCGTCTGTGGTTAAGCACAGATGCCCAGTGCTGTTGTGCCTGTGGGTAGGGTGCACGGGGACAGTGAAGACCAGCAAGAGCTTTCAGGGCTGGCCCCTTCCTTGTGGGAGAAGGAGCCGGACGTTTGCCTTTTCGGAAAGAGGCTCTGCCGAGAACGAGCGCTGTGAGATGTTGAGTCTCTGGGTAAGCACAGATGCCCAGTGCTGTTGTGCCTGTGGGTAGGTTGCACGGGGACAGTGAAGACCAGCAAGAGCTTTCAGGGCTGGCCCCTTCCTTGTGGGAGAAGGAGCCGGACGTTTGCCTTTTCGGAAAGAGGCTCTGCCGAGAGCAAACACCGTGAGATATGCCGTCTGTGGTTAAGCACAGATGCCCAGTGCTGTTGTGCCTGTGGTTAGGGTGTTTGGGGACGGTTAAGACCAGCAAGAGCTTTCAGGGCTGGCCCCTTCCTTGTGGGAGAAGGAGCCGGACGTTTGCCTTTTCGGAAAGAGGCTCTGCCGAGAACGAGCGCCGTGAGATGCTGAATCTGTGGTTAAGCACAGATGCCCATTGCTGTTGTGCCTGTGGATAGGGTGCACGGGGACAGTGAAGACCAGCAAGAGCTTTCAGGGCTGGCCCCTTCCTTGTGGGAGAAGGAGCCGGACGTTTGCCTTTTCGGAAAGAGGCTCTGCCGAGAACGAGCGCCGTGAGATGTTGAGTCTCTGGGTAAGCACAGATGCCCAATGCTGTTGTGCCTGTGGATACGGTGCACGGGGACAGTGAAGACCAGCAAGAGCTTTCAGGGCTGGCCCCTTCCTTGTGGGAGAAGGAGCCGGACGTTTGCCTTTTCAGAAAGAGGCTCTGCCGAGAACGAGCGCAGTGAGATGCTGAGTCTCTGGGAAAGCACAGATGCCCAGTGCTGTTGTGCCTGTGGTTAGGGTGCACGGGGACAGTGAAGACCAGCAAGAGCTTTCAGGGCTGGCCCCTTCCTTGTGGGAGAAGGAGCCGGACGTTTGCCTTTTCGGAAAGAGGCTCTGCCGAAAACAAGCACCGTGAGATGCTGTGTCTCTGGGAAAGCACAGATGCCCAGTGCTGTTCTGCCTGTGGTTAGGGTGCACGGGTACAGTGAAGACGAGCAAGAGCTTTCAGGGCTGGCCCCTTCCTTGTGGGAGAAGGAGCCGGACGTTTGCCTTTTCGGAAAGAGGCTCTGCCGAGAACGAGCGCCGTGAGATATGCCGTCTGTGGTTAAGCACAGATGCCCAGTGCTGTTGTGCCTGTGGGTAGGGTGCACGGGGACAGTGAAGACCAGCAAGAGCTTTCAGGGCTGGCCCCTTCCTTGTGGGAGAAGGAGCCGGACGTTTGCCTTTTCGGAAAGAGGCTCTGCCGAGAACAAGCGCCGTGAGATGCTGAGTCTCTGGGAAAGCACAGATGCCCAGTGCTGTTGTGCCTGTGGATAGGGTGCACGGAGACAGTGAAGACCAGCAAGAGCTTTCAGGGCTGGCCCCTTCCTTGTGGGAGAAGGAGCCGGACGTTTGCCTTTTCGGAAAGAGGCTCTGCCGAGAACGAGCGCCGTGAGATGTTGAGTCTCTGGGTAAGCACAGATGCCCAATGCTGTTGTGCCTGTGGGTAGGTTGCACGGGGCCAGTGAAGACCAGCAAGAGCTTTCAGGGCTGGCCCCTTCCTTGTGGGAGAAGGAGCCGGACGTTTGCCTTTTCGGAAAGAGGCTCTGCCGAGAACGAGCGCCGTGAGATATGCCGTCTGTGGTTAAGCACAGATGCCCAGTGCTGTTGTGCCTGTGGATAGGGTGCACGGGGACAGTGAAGACCAGCAAGAGCTTTCAGGGCTGGCCCCTTCCTTGTGGGAGAAGGAGCCGGACGTTTGCCTTTTCGGAAAGAGGCTCTGCCGAGAGCAAACACCGTGAGATATGCCGTCAGTGGTTAAGCACAGATGCCCAGTGCTGTTGTGCCTGTGGATAGGGTGCACGGGTACAGTGAAGACGAGCAAGAGCTTTCAGGGCTGGCCCCTTCCTTGTGGCAGAAGGAGCCGGACGTTTGCCTTTTCGGAAAGAGGCTCTGCCGAGAACGAGCGCCGTGAGATGCTGTGTCTCTGGGAAAGCACAGATGCCCAGTGCTGTTGTGCCTGTGGATAGGGTGCACGGGGACAGTGAAGACCAGCAAGAGCTTTCAGGGCTGGCCCCTTCCTTGTGGGAGAAGGAGCCGGACGCTTGCCTTTTCGGAAGGAGGCTCTGCCGAGAACGAGCGCCGTGAGATATGCCGTCTGTGGTTAAGCACAGATGCCCAGTGCTGTTGTGCCTGTGGATAGGGTGTTTGGGGACGGTTAAGACCAGCAAGAGCTTTCAGGGCTGGCCCCTTCCTTGTGGGAGAAGGAGCCGGACGTTTGCCTTTTCGGAAAGAGGCTCTGCCGAGAACAAGCGCCGTGAGATATGCCGTCTGTGGTTAAGCACAGATGCCCAGTGCTGTTGTGCCTGTGGATAGGGTGCACGGGGACAGTGAAGACCAGCAAGAGCTTTCAGGGCTGGCCCCTTCCTTGTGGGAGAAGGAGCCGGACGTTTGCCTTTTCGGAAAGAGGCTCTGCCGAGAGCGAGCGCCGTGAGATGCTGAATCTGTGGTTAAGCACAGATGCCCATTGCTGTTGTGCCTGTGGGTAGGGTGCACGGGGACAGTGAAGACCAGCAAGAGCTTTCAGGGCTGGCCCCTTCCTTGTGGGAGAAGGAGCCGGACGTTTGCCTTTTCGGAAAGAGGCTCTGCCGATAGCGAATGCAGTGAGATATGCCGCCTGTGGTTAAGCACAGATGCCCAGTGCTGTTGTGCCTGTGGATAGGGTGTTTCGGGACAGTTAAGACCAGCAAGAGCTTTCAGGGCTGGCCCCTTCCTTGTGGGAGAAGGAGCCAGACGTTTGCCTTTTCGGAAAGAGGCTCTGCCGAGAACGAGCGCCGTGAGATGCTGAATCTGTGGTTAAGCACAGATGCCCAGTGCTGTTGTGCCTATGCATAGGGTGCACGGGGCCAGTGAAGACCAGCAAGAGCTTTCAGGGCTGGCCCCTTCCTTGTGGGAGAAGGAGCCGGACGTTTGCCTTTTCGGAAAGAGGCTCTGCCGAGAACGAGCGCCGTGAGATTCTGAGTCTCTTGGAAAGCACAGATGCCCAGTGCTGTTGTGCCTGTGGATAGGGTGCACGGAGACAGTGAAGACCAGCAAGAGCTTTCAGGGCTGGCCCCTTCCTTGTGGGAGAAGGAGCCGGACGTTTGCCTTTTCGGAAAGAGGCTCTGCCGATAGCGAATGCAGTGAGATATGCCGTCTGTGGTTAAGCACAGATGCCCAGTGCTGTTGTGCCTGTGGGTAGGGTGTTTCGGGACGGTTAAGACCAGCAAGAGCTTTCAGGGCTGGCCCCTTCCTTGTGGGAGAAGGAGCCAGACGTTTGCCTTTTCGGAAAGAGGCTCTGCCGAGAACGAGCGCCGTGAGATGCTGAATCTGTGGTTAAGCACAGATGCCCAGTGCTGTTGTGCCTATGCATAGGGTGCACGGGGCCAGTGAAGACCAGCAAGAGCTTTCAGGGCTGGCCCCTTCCTTGTGGGAGAAGGAGCCGGACGTTTGCCTTTTCGGAAAGAGGCTCTGCCGAGAACGAGCGCCGTGAGATTCTGAGTCTCTTGGAAAGCACAGATGCCCAGTGCTGTTGTGCCTGTGGATAGGGTGCACGGAGACAGTGAAGACCAGCAAGAGCTTTCAGGGCTGGCCCCTTCCTTGTGGGAGAAGGAGCCGGACGTTTGCCTTTTCGGAAAGAGGCTCTGCCGAGAACGAGCGCCGTGAGATGCTGAGTCTCTGGGTAAGCACAGATGCCCAATGCTGTTGTGCCTGTGGGTAGGGTGCACGGGGCCAGTGAAGACCAGCAAGAGCTTTCAGGGCTGGCCCCTTCCTTGTGGGAGAAGGAGCCGGACGTTTGCCTTTTCGGAAAGAGGCTCTGCCGAGAACGAGCGCCGTGAGATGTTGAGTCTCTGGGTAAGCACAGATGCCCAATGCTGTTGTGCCTGTGGGTAGGTTGCACGGGACAGTGAAGACCAGCAAGAGCTTTCAGGGCTGGCCCCTTCCTTGTGGGAGAAGGAGCCGGACGTTTGCCTTTTCGGAAAGAGGCTCTGTCGAGAGGGAGCGCCGTGAGATATGCCGTCTGTGGTTAAGCACAGATGCCCAGTGCTGTTGTGCCTGTGGATAGGGTGCACCGGGACAGTGAAGACCAGCAAGAGCTTTCAGGGCTGGCCCCTTCCTTGTGGGAGAAGGAGCCGGACGTTTGCCTTTTCGGAAAGAGGCTCTGCCGAGAGCAAACACCGTGAGATATGCCGTCAGTGGTTAAGCACAGATGCCCAGTGCTGTTGTGCCTGTGGATAGGGTGCACGGGTACAGTGAAGACGAGCAAGAGCTTTCAGGGCTGGCCCCTTCCTTGTGGCAGAAGGAGCCGGACGTTTGCCTTTTCGGAAAGAGGCTCTGCCGAGAACGAGCGCCGTGAGATGCTGTGTCTCTGGGAAAGCACAGATGCCCAGTGCTGTTGTGCCTGTGGATAGGGTGCACGGGGACAGTGAAGACCAGCAAGAGCTTTCAGGGCTGGCCCCTTCCTTGTGGGAGAAGGAGCCGGACGCTTGCCTTTTCGGAAGGAGGCTCTGCCGAGAACGAGCGCCGTGAGATATGCCATCTGTGGTTAAGCACAGATGCCCAGTGCTGTTGTGCCTGTGGATAGGGTGTTTGGGGACGGTTAAGACCAGCAAGAGCTTTCAGGGCTGGCCCCTTCCTTGTGGGAGAAGGAGCCGGACGTTTGCCTTTTCGGAAAGAGGCTCTGCCGAGAACAAGCGCCGTGAGATATGCCGTCTGTGGTTAAGCACAGATGCCCAGTGCTGTTGTGCCTGTGGATAGGGTGCACGGGGACAGTGAAGACCAGCAAGAGCTTTCAGGGCTGGCCCCTTCCTTGTGGGAGAAGGAGCCGGACGTTTGCCTTTTCGGAAAGAGGCTCTGCCGAGAGCGAGCGCCGTGAGATGCTGAATCTGTGGTTAAGCACAGATGCCCAGTGCTGTTGTGCCTGTGGGTAGGGTGCACGGGGACAGTGAAGACCAGCAAGAGCTTTCAGGGCTGGCCCCTTCCTTGTGGGAGAAGGAGCCGGACGTTTGCCTTTTCGGAAAGAGGCTCTGCCGATAGCGAATGCAGTGAGATATGCCGCCTGTGGTTAAGCACAGATGCCCAGTGCTGTTGTGCCTGTGGATAGGGTGTTTCGGGACGGTTAAGACCAGCAAGAGCTTTCAGGGCTGGCCCCTTCCTTGTGGGAGAAGGAGCCAGACGTTTGCCTTTTCGGAAAGAGGCTCTGCCGAGAACGAGCGCCGTGAGATGCTGAATCTGTGGTTAAGCACAGATGCCCAGTGCTGTTGTGCCTATGCATAGGGTGCACGGGGCCAGTGAAGACCAGCAAGAGCTTTCAGGGCTGGCCCCTTCCTTGTGGGAGAAGGAGCCGGACGTTTGCCTTTTCGGAAAGAGGCTCTGCCGAGAACGAGCGCCGTGAGATTCTGAGTCTCTTGGAAAGCACAGATGCCCAGTGCTGTTGTGCCTGTGGATAGGGTGCACGGAGACAGTGAAGACCAGCAAGAGCTTTCAGGGCTGGCCCCTTCCTTGTGGGAGAAGGAGCCGGACGTTTGCCTTTTCGGAAAGAGGCTCTGCCGATAGCGAATGCAGTGAGATATGCCGTCTGTGGTTAAGCACAGATGCCCAGTGCTGTTGTGCCTGTGGGTAGGGTGTTTCGGGACGGTTAAGACCAGCAAGAGCTTTCAGGGCTGGCCCCTTCCTTGTGGGAGAAGGAGCCAGACGTTTGCCTTTTCGGAAAGAGGCTCTGCCGAGAACGAGCGCCGTGAGATGCTGAATCTGTGGTTAAGCACAGATGCCCAGTGCTGTTGTGCCTATGCATAGGGTGCACGGGGCCAGTGAAGACCAGCAAGAGCTTTCAGGGCTGGCCCCTTCCTTGTGGGAGAAGGAGCCGGACGTTTGCCTTTTCGGAAAGAGGCTCTGCCGAGAACGAGCGCCGTGAGATTCTGAGTCTCTTGGAAAGCACAGATGCCCAGTGCTGTTGTGCCTGTGGATAGGGTGCACGGAGACAGTGAAGACCAGCAAGAGCTTTCAGGGCTGGCCCCTTCCTTGTGGGAGAAGGAGCCGGACGCTTGCCTTTTCGGAAAGAGGCTCTGCCGAGAACGAGCGCCATGAGATATGCCGTCTGTGGTTAAGCACAGATGCCCAGTGCTGTTGTGCCTGTGGGTAGGGTGCACGGGGACAGTGAAGACCAGCAAGAGCTTTCAGGGCTGGCCCCTTCCTTGTGGGAGAAGGAGCCGGACGTTTGCCTTTTCGGAAAGAGGCTCTGCCGAGAACGAGCGCCGTGAGATGTTGAGTCTCTGGGAAAGCACAGATGCCCAGTGCTGTTGTGCCTGTGGGTAGGTTGCACGGGGCCAGTGAAGACCAGCAAGAGCTTTCAGGGCTGGCCCCTTCCTTGTGGGAGAAGGAGCCGGACGTTTGCCTTTTCGGAAAGAGGCTCTGCCGAGAACGAGCGCCGTGAGATATGCCGTCTGTGGTTAAGCACAGATGCCCAGTGCTGTTGTGCCTGTGGATAGGGTGCACGGGGACAGTGAAGACCAGCAAGAGCTTTCAGGGCTGGCCCCTTCCTTGTGGGAGAAGGAGCCGGACGTTTGCCTTTTCGGAAAGAGGCTCTGCCGAGAACGAGCGCCGTGAGATGCTGAGTCTCTGGGAAAGCACAGATGCCCAGTGCTGTTGTGCCTGTGGATAGGGTGCACGTAGACAGTGAAGACCAGCAAGAGCTTTCAGGGCTGGCCCCTTCCTTGTGGCAGAAGGAGCCGGACGCTTGCCTTTTCGGAAAGAGGCTCTGCCGAGAACGAGCGCCGTGAGATATGCCGTCTGTGGTTAAGCACAGATGCCCAGTGCTGTTGTGCCTGTGGATAGGGTGTTTGGGGACGGTTAAGACCAGCAAGAGCTTTCAGGGCTGGCCCCTTCCTTGTGGGAGAAGGAGCCGGACGTTTGCCTTTTCGGAAAGAGGCTCTGCCGAGAGCGAACGTCGTGAGATATGACGTCTGTGGTTAAGCACAGATGCCCAGTGCTGTTGTGCCTGTGGATAGGGTGTTTGGGGCCAGTGAAGACCAGCAAGAGCTTTCAGGGCTGGCCCCTTCCTTGTGGGAGAAGGAGCCGGACGTTTGCCTTTTCGGAAAGAGGCTCTGCCGAGAACGAGCGCCGTGAGATATGCCGTCTGTGGTTAAGCACAGATGCCCAGTGCTGTTGTGCCTGTGGATAGGGTGCACGGGGACAGTGAAGACCAGCAAGAGCTTTCAGGGCTGGCCCCTTCCTTGTGGGAGAAGGAGCCGGACGTTTGCCTTTTCGGAAAGAGGCTCTGCCGAGAACGAGCGCCGTGAGATGCTGAGTCTCTGGGAAAGCACAGATGCCCAGTGCTGTTGTGCCTGTGGGTAGGGTGCACGGGGCCAGTGAAGACCAGCAAGAGCTTTCAGGGCTGGCCCCTTCCTTGTGGGAGAAGGAGCCGGACGATTGCCTTTTCGGAAAGAGGCTCTGCCGAGAACAAGCGCCGTGAGATATGCCGTCTGTGGTTAAGCACAGATGCCCAGTGCTGTTGTGCCTGTGGGTAGGGTGCACGGGGACAGTGAAGACCAGCAAGAGCTTTCAGGGCTGGCCCCTTCCTTGTGGGAGAAGGAGCCGGACGTTTGCCTTTTCGGAAA
Source organism: Haliaeetus albicilla (assembly GCF_947461875.1). NCBI lineage: Eukaryota > Metazoa > Chordata > Aves > Accipitriformes > Accipitridae > Haliaeetus > Haliaeetus albicilla. The sequence goes on from NC_091498.1 coordinate 9,704,851, forward strand.
GAGGCTCTGCCGAGAACGAGCGCCGTGAGATGTTGAGTCTCTGGGAAAGCACAGATGCCCAGTGCTGTTGTGCCTGTGGGTAGGGTGCACGGGGCCAGTGACGACCAGCAAGAGCTTTCAGGGCTGGCCCCTTCCTTGTGGGAGAAGGAGCCGGACGTTTGCCTTTTCGGAAAGAGGCTCTGCCGAGAACGAGCGCCGTGAGATATGCCGTCTGTGGTTAAGCACAGATGCCCAGTGCTGTTGTGCCTGTGGATAGGGTGCACGGGGACAGTGAAGACCAGCAAGAGCTTTCAGGGCTGGCCCCTTCCTTGTGGGAGAAGGAGCCAGACGTTTGCCTTTTCGGAAAGAGGCTCTGCCGAGAACGAGCGCCGTGAGATGCTGAGTCTCTGGGAAAGCACAGATGCCCAGTGCTGTTGTGCCTGTGGGTAGGGTGCACGTAGACAGTGAAGACCAGCAAGAGCTTTCAGGGCTGGCCCCTTCCTTGTGGCAGAAGGAGCCGGACGCTTGCCTTTTCGGAAAGAGGCTCTGCCGAGAACGAGCGCCGTGAGATATGCCGTCTGTGGTTAAGCACAGATGCCCAGTGCTGTTGTGCCTGTGGATAGGGTGTTTGGGGACGGTTAAGACCAGCAAGAGCTTTCAGGGCTGGCCCCTTCCTTGTGGGAGAAGGAGCCGGACGTTTGCCTTTTCGGAAAGAGGCTCTGCCGAGAGCGAACGTCGTGAGATATGCCGTCTGTGGTTAAGCACAGATGCCCAGTGCTGTTGTGCCTGTGGATAGGGTGTTTGGGGCCAGTGAAGACCAGCAAGAGCTTTCAGGGCTGGCCCCTTCCTTGTGGGAGAAGGAGCCGGACGTTTGCCTTTTCGGAAAGAGGCTCTGCCGAGAACGAGCGCAGTGAGATGCTGAGTCTCTGGGAAAGCACAGATCCCCAGTGCTGTTGTGCCTGTGGATAGGGTGCACGGGGACAGTGAAGACCAGCAAGAGCTTTCAGGGCTGGCCCCTTCCTTGTGGGAGAAGGAGCCGGACGTTTGCCTTTTCGGAAAGAGGCTCTGCCG